>NC_136494.1:144411904-144414404 GCF_053919585.1 Euprymna scolopes
ACCACGTGGTCGGGTGAAGAAAAGTGCGCGTCAGAGAAAATGGACGTGTAAGGTCAAAGACGTGAATGGGTCGGCTGTGGCCAGCTTGCGGTCGACAGAAAGTGAAATGCTACCAGGCTAGATGAATATGTGGCAGCGAGGGACTTTTTAAGTTGTGTCGAGACGAGAAAGTAATGGTAATAAAAACGTACCCATTCCTGTTCTCGATACATCTTCTATCATTATATGTTATCAGTTTATATATATGGACGTCACCATTTATCAAGGCTCGGAAGCCACTCGGGGATAAGGGTTATTGCGTGTACAATAATCAATGTAGTAATCGTTAATATTGGAGATTTGATAAAGTGTCTAAATTAAGGAGGCGATTGATCAGGAATTTGTTTATGTTGGACTTGAAGACACAGATAAAGAGTGGGGAAAATTACAGTTGTTTCAGCTAGACGGTTGTTTTCCGTGAAAGATTGGCGAGGGGGGACAAGAGATTGGAACTCGAATGAGCACTTGCACTAGAAATAACGATAAAACAACGACAGGCTCGCAACGTCTCTTCTGTGGGAGAGAGGTTGCAGGAAAGATAAAAGGGCATTCCCACTAAGCCATGAAGTCTATTTTGTACACTGTCAAGACAGAAAAGGCTGTTTTTAGCAGCCCCAGCCCAGATATGGCATCAGTACTCCATCCTTGGACGTAATTGGCTTTTATACAGATAGAGAATTGCATCAATAGTAAGATATTTTCTGGAGCGGTAGAAGGATCCCACCATTTTCCCAGCAACCTGAGCAACAGATTTGATGTACGTGTTCGATTTCAGATCAGGAGTAAAGGTCAAGCCCAGAAGCTTGTCAAAACATGGAGCCTCCCAAGACGAGAGCCATCCATTTCAGTTGATGCCAGATGTTGATCAGAGCGTTGATGATGTAAAGATAGAAGCTTGGTTTTAGATGCATTCAAAGTAACCAGCCACCTCTTCCCCACTGTACCACACGCTTAAGATCAGAAGATAGAAAATCAGAGAGAACTTTGACATTTACGACCTTTGATGTGTTGCCATAGATGGTCTTGTCATCAACATAGATGTCAAAGAATGATTTAAGTATGTGTTTTGGGAGATCATTGATGTAGATCAGGAAGAGAGTTGGTCCCAGGGTGGTCCCCTGAGGGACACCTGCATTAATACTTCAACCACTACTCTTATCAGCCTATCAGAGAGAAATAATTTAATAATTGAGAAAACATTTCCAGTCATACCGTAGCTGGAAATCTTGTGAAGTAGGCCCTTATGCCATACCTTGTCGAAGGCCTTTGATATTTCAAGAGCAATTGCCCTAGAACGGAAGCCTTTGTCAAGAGATTCACTAATCCTATGAGATATAACCGTTAGCACATCTGCTGTAGATCTAGCAGAACGGAAACCATATTGCATGTCACTAAGAAGGTTATTTCTGCTGAGGTGGTTGACTACTTCTTTATTTAATATGAATTCCAGCAGCTTACTCATAAGACACAGGAGACTTATTGGTCTGTACTATGAGGGAGATGACTTGTCACCTGAATTCTTAAATACAGGGCATACTGACGAGGTTTTCCAGGGAGAAAGAGAATTAAAACTGTAAGTTGAACTTTCCTTATTGTTATTGTAAATTATTTTTTGGAGTATGCAGTCGAACAATAAAGTTTTAATTTTCTTTCTATTATAATAAGCTCTACTCTCTATTGCGCATTGAGCATTTTAATTGGTTGGGATTAAATGTTCTATATATAAATACTGTTAATTATATTAGTTTGAAGTTTACCATAGCGTATATCAGATAAACACTACATCCCTTTGATTTCCTTATATATATATATATATATATATATATATATATATATATATATATAGTAAGTTATAAAATATATATGACGATTAAGCTACATTGAATATTCCGCGTTTCATCCACTCTAGGACTCTTCAGGCTTATGCGCATAAGCTTTACCTAAGTATTGAGCGCTTTTGAAGTAAATACTTAAAGTTTACACATAAATTTATACTTTCGTATATTAATTTATGTGAGTAAATTAAGTAGTTATATATATATATATATATATACATATATATATATATATATATATATGTACCATAATGTTTTATTGTTAAAGTGTTTTTTGTTCAATAATTCTGAAGAAAGGCTGTTCTTGTGAAAAATTTGAAACAACATAATATTTGGATTTTCCCGAATAGTCTTGAAACAATTGTAACTAACGATTAAATACACTATTTGTTTCTATTATTTCTGCGCATGTGCAAATTCGCTTGAAGTGGCTTAATGTTAAATATTTCTGATCTGTCTGGCGATAACTCAAACGGCAAGGAATACGAGTGGAGCGCAGTATGTTTTGATTTTGATTCCAACTAGTGGCAAATAGGTCATTTTTTTATTAGTACTATATATTAATTGACTCTGTTATACTAAATAATAAATCTGCATGAATTAAAATATATTTATGCGTATTTTAC
>NC_136494.1:144416904-144499404 GCF_053919585.1 Euprymna scolopes
CGATATCGATTGAAACAAAAATTATGATTTTTTTTCCAATCAAGCCGCCGCCATGACATTCTACATCATATTAGCTGTTTCCCTCCCTAGGGGTGGACCGATTAAACGGGAGGAAATCGGTAATCCTTCTTAACAGTTGGGCGTTTTTTTTTTTTCGTTTTTTTTTTTTTTCTTACCTTTGTAGTCGAGTAGTGTTTTAATGCGAAGTGGAAGAAGAGATTACCAATTTGCAACCATATACGTAATTCTTATGAACTATAACACTATTGCTGATTAATTTGTAATTAAAATCTACATGGTTTATCAATGTTTGAATATTTTTCTGATGAGGCCATAGTATAAACGTGTCATCTACATATTTCAACTAGATTTTTGGCTTTAGTGGTGTGGATTCTAAAGCTATCTCCTTGAAGTATTCCATGTATACATTGGTCACGACTGAAACAATAGTGATCCTTTAGATAAACCTTTTCCTACAGATATATATCAGATCCCATCATGAAGAAGCTAGATTTTGCACAAAAGGTCAACAATGATCTATTGGGATACAAGCGTTGTCCCGAAGTTAACTTATTTTTCCACAAAGAAAACTGAATTCTTGACATATGATTCGGGTGATTATATCTACCAGGAATCAGCTCAATAGATGACATAATTCGCCTTCGTGGGATACCGTCCTTGTGTATATTCGGATAGTCGTATATCCGAATATACACAAGGACGGTATATTGGTGTGGTAACTTGCTGTAATACTGAACTAGCTGTCTATATTTTTCTTGTGGTATTGAGCCCTTATTCTTACTTGGGATTTGTGACATCTTCCTGTTTATATTCAAAGTTGTTTTGTTTTTACTTTACAGTAGTTACTAAATACTATTAAATCTGACAAATTATTGAACACTATAGCATTGCTGGTAGTATTATGCTATTAGCATATTTTATAGTGACTTGATAGCCAATCTCTTTACCTTTAGACTTTTGGAAAGTTGAATTATTGAGTGCTTGGCTTTATTCAAGGCGATCCCCCTCCATTGGAGCTATCATGGTTAATATGGACTTCGCTTAAAGTTGTGTTGTGGTGAGGTTGAGAGCTTTGTTTAGCAATGATTCCTCAGTGGCAGCCAGCTGACACTTGCTTTGTTAGCGATAGCTGTTAGAATATTATATCCTTAGCTTTTAAATTTTCCTATTTCTTTATTAGGTAAGATTTGATCTGAAATTCTTGCTTATATTCTTTGATGCATATGTAATCATTAGCTGGTAATATACGTTCGAGTAAGGAAGCCAGATTGCCTTATTGTTTGGTCTGTAATTGATGTTTTTTCCATCGGCTATGTGAATTCTATCTCGAGTAAGTTTTGCGATTCTTTGTGTTCTGGAAAGAGACTACGGGTTAAACGTGTGGGAACTAGCTTTTAATCACAGCATTTTATAGAAATACAAGGTGGTTTCTTATTCTTGATTGTTTTTAGTATTTGTTGTTATTTTTAACAAGCAAAATCCATATGGTTATGAAAAATATTCCATCGAAATAATTATCTAGAAAGCATGACGACAGCTTCCATAATCTGAATCAACCATCAAAGAACAGCATTCGAGGGGTAACTAGTGTATGGTTGTAAAGAATATATGAAAGGTATGTTTTTAAGGAATATATAAAAAGTATGTGTGTATAGAAAATATGAAAGGTATGTTTGCATAAAATATAACGAAGGTATGTTTGTATATAATATATACAAGGTATGTTTGTATATAATATATCAAAGGTATGTTTGTATATAAATTATAAAAAGGTGTGTTGGTATATATTATATCAAAGGTATGTTTGTATAGAATATATCAATGGTATGTTTGTATAGAATATATCAAAGGTATGTTTGTATCAAATATATTAAAGGTATGTTTGTATAAAATATATTAAAGGTATGTTTGTATAGAATATATCAATTGTATGTTTGTATAAAATATATCGATGGTATGTTTGTATAAAATACATAAAAGGTATGTTTGTATAAAATATATCAAAGGTATGTTTGTATAAAATATATTAAAGGTATGTTTGTATAGAATATATCAATGGTATGTTTGTATAGAATATATCAATGGTATGTTTGTATAAAATATATTAAAGGTATGTTTGTATAAAATATATTAAAGGTATGTTTGTATAAAATATATTAAAGGTATGTTTGTATAGAATATATCGATGGTATGTTTGTATAAAATATATAAAAGATATGTTTGTATAGAATATATTAAAGGTATGTTTGTATAAAATATATTAAAAGTATGTCTGTATAGAATATATCAATGGTATGCTTGTATAGAATATATCAATGGTATGCTTGTATAGAATATATCAATGGTATGTTTGTATAGAATATATCAAATGTATGCTTATATAAAATACATTAAAGGTATGTTTGTATATAATATATCAAATTTATGTCTGTATAGAATATATCAATGGTATGCTTGTATAGAGTATATCAATGGTATGTTTGTATAAAATATATCAAATGTATGTTTGTATAAAATACATTAAAGGTATGTTTGTATAGAATATATCAAATGTATGCTTGTATAAAATACATTAAAGGTATGTTTGTATAAAATATATCAAAGGTATGTTTGTATAAAATATATCAAAGGTATGTTTGTATAAAATATATTAAAGGTATGTTTGTATAGAATATATTAAAGGTATGTTTGTATAGAATATATTTAAGGTATGTTTGTATAAAATATATTAAAAGTATGTCTGTATAGAATATATCAATGGTATGCTTGTATAGAATATATCAAATGTATGCTTGTATAAAATACATTAAAGGTATGTTTGTATAGAATATATCAAATGTATGTTTGTATAAAATACATTAAAGGTATGTTTGTATAGAATATATCAAATGTATGCTTGTATAAAATACATTAAAGGTATTTTTGTATAGAATATATCAAAGGTATGTTTGTATAAAATATATCAAAGGTATGTTTGTATAAAACATATTAAAGGTATGTTTGTATAGAATATATTAAAGGTATGTTTGTATAGAATATATGAAATGTATGCTTGTATAAAATACATTAAGGCTATGTTTGTATAAAATACATTAAAGGTATGTTTGTATAAAATACATTAAATGTATGTTTGTATAAAATATATCAAAGGTGTGTTTGTATAAAATACATTAAATGTATGCTTGTATAAAATACATTAAAGGTATGTTTGTATAGAATATATCAAATGTATTTTTGTATTAATATATTTATTAAAGGTATGTTTGTATAAAATACATTAAAGGTATGTTTGTATAAAATACATTAAGTGTATGTTTGTATAGAATATATCAAATGTATTTTTGTATAAAATGCATTAAGGGTATGTTTGTATAGAATACATTAAAGATAGGTTTGTATAGAATATATCAAATGTATTTTTGTATTAAATATATTAAAGGTATGTTTGTATAAAATACATTAAAGGTATGTTTGTATAAAATATATCAAAGGTAGGTTTGTACAGAATATATCAAAGGTATGTCTAGAAAGAATGTGAAGCGGAACTGAACAAAATGTTTTAAAAAAATAGAATGAACAAAAGAAACACAAAATGGTTTACCTGGAGATTCAAAACTGGCTGGAAGTCAAATCTAGAAAGTCTATCATGCGCAAACAGTATAATTTATAGTCTCTGTCACGAGTTCTATATGCAAATTTACCAGCGGAGTCGGGTGTATATATTGACTGATCGTAATAGTTGGGCGATTTTTCGTTTCTTTTCTAACCCTTGTAGTTGAGTTTATGTTTTGATGCAAAGTGAAAGAAGAGATTACCAATTCTTATGAAACCATGGAATTATTATGAAAACTGCCCAGTTAAGGGTGAAGGAATTGATGTTTTTAGCCAATTTGTCGATATTTGTCGTCCGAAGAGTTGAGCTTCAAAATGATGCCGATCTCGTGAAAATCCGTCGCCTCTGTCGAAAGTTTTTGCAAAACATACATACATACATACATACATTTAAACAGACGAGTGATATATGTGTGTGTGTGTGTGTGTGTGTGTGTGTGTGTGTGTGTGTGTGTGTGTGTGTGTGTGTGTGTGTTCGTGTTTGTGTTTGTGTGTGATTGAGTATACTGATTAGTATTGCGGTATAATAGCTAACAGAAGGAAATAAAAACGTATTTTTATAAATCGTCATGCGACAATGGTAACGACTACAGATGCGCATGTGTTCTGGCAGACGTTTTCTTTCTTTTTCACTGAAAAACAAAAACGAACGATTCTTCCTCGTTTTTCTTTGTTTTTCTCTTTCCTCGTCTGCAGCGAAAGCACCTGCACCGTCTCTGGTCGCCATTCATGGCACGTCGACTTTCAGTTGTTAACGTTTGGTGCTTGTCAATCTGGCTTCCTGCTTGGCTGATAACACATTAAGACAGCCTCCCATTTTTTTTCTAAAAGATGAAGAATACATATCGCAGTTGGAAGAATTCCATTGGAGCTCACATGAAGTGCGATGGCATTACTTTGCTAGATTGGAAAATTACATCGAGAGTATTTGTTTTTGCGCTGGTTAGTTTTTGTTGCTTTTTTTTTAATTCTTTTGTAGATTAACACATTCTACTATTAGATTCTACTTCTTTAAGTGATTACGTTTGGATACCCTGAAATAAATGAGAGAAAAACATTTTTTTTTTTTTAATATAGAGTGGAGGGCTAGTTTTGTATATCAATTTAATATAAAATGATTTCTTTATTTTGAGGGTCATTTTAGCATTTTAGGGCAGTTAACCATTTTCGCTATGCGAGATAAATCGGATGTGTGTTTTCGTGAGGGTTCATTTTTAAGACTATTACGTGTGATTTTGATGGCTTTGACAAACAAAGTTAGTGGTAAATTTTATGTAATTAATTGGTGCTCTTTTAAAACAGCACATTTCAGGTGAAAACATTATTACGTACTTATGTGCCCTGACAAAATTAGTAAAAATTCCAAAGATTACAAAAAATAATTCAGTAGAAAAATGATTTTTAAAAAAATAAGAATTAATCGAATGACCGAGTTTTATCGTGTGTTTTAATGTGGAATGGCCGTGTGACCAATTCAGTATGACAAACTGATTTATCTCCCTTGATATATTCTCAATATCTCCGTTGACCTAAATTGACTTAAACAAAAATTCTGGATGTTTTTTTTTTAATTACATCTAGCACATCTTTATTGGATTATTTCTCGGATTTTTTTTAATCTGAACTAATTTCGACATGACACATAATTACGCAATAATGTTCCCACCTGAAATGTGTTGGTTTAAAAGCTCACCAATCCACACAAGCGCCTGTTTTGTATTTTTCGTTAATTTATTTTTTTATTATTTTTTTTTTTTTTTTTTTTTTTTTGCATATTCGTAATTCATTCACAGGATGTGGTAGCTACCTTGTTCGATTCAAATACCGAGAGAGTTTTAATTTAACGGTTCAAACTCTTTTGTTAATTATTTCCAGGAGTAAATAAGATATACTCACGTTGAACGACTTCGAGATTCTCAGTAAGATCAGTGGCCATCTTGGAAGACAAGGTTTATGTTAAAGCCGCCCCTGTAAACGGAGGGCAGTTTGCAAACCTGCAACTAAAACAAACAGAACAGAAAGTTCAAAGTCCTTTGTTGTGATCTACACCTACAAGATACTGACTAACGATGTCAGATTAATTTTATGCTTAAGATATAAAGTTTGTTCATCATTTATTGATATTGTCAGAATACTCGTCTATACAATAATATAAGAAAGATATGTTTGATATAATCTGAACAATAATGTTGATTGTGACTGAATCATTCCTATGTAAATGTATCGATACCTTTTTTTTTTTTAATCCTTTACGAGTCAGTTCTTCGTTATTAACGTGTTTACATTATGGTTTATGGCACACGATATTTGCACCAATCCGCCCCCACATTGTATTCGGTAGTCACAGAAAGTTGCAAATCGTCGAAATGTGTTTTTACTTGAGCTTCTCGCCAAGCACAAGACAGTTATCAATAAAGAAATTAGGGAAAACAGTTAATATGTAGCGAACGCCGATAAAAGTTTTATGAAACAAGCAGCTTATCTTGGTTAGCGATTTCTATTAGTGAGGAAGATTACTGAAACAAACTTTCACTTGGTGATACAATCACCAAGTGAAAGATTCTTATGGAATATTGAGATAGCCTGCCACACTATGTCTTGAGCGCCCAAAATCAACAGATATTAAACCATTCCTGTAATGATCCGGTCCCTGTTGGTTTTGCGGTGGGAGTTTAGTTCTTTGCAGCTCTAGAAGGTCCTTCCTCCCAGGCTTTACGTTCTCTCTTTTAGAATGAATTTGTTTATTACTAAGCGCCCGAGGAGCCCTTACCAGGAATGCCGGAGGGGACGTCCAGCACTTTTTTCAGGTCATAATGCTCCTCCTCGACCCTGGTTCTAAGTCCTTGCAGCGGGAAAGAACTAAACAACGAATCCAATGTAAATCTTATTAAGTTTTCTACCTTTTTCTTAAAGAGTCATTTTGTAGTAGACATTTATGATTGTCGTTTATGTTATAGAAATATTGATCAGACATGTGAACTATAGTGGCATTGGAGTATAAAAATATTTAACTTATATGAAAATCATATCTAAAATGTAATTGGTGGGGATGAGGATGCGGGTCAAATCATTTTCCACATTCAACCAATGTTTAATACCGGAATAAGTTTCACAATTAACTTTATTAGTGAATTCATTCCTTTTATCAGATTTCATTTCGGATTTTACCCAACCTTCCTTGATGATGGACAAAACAAAACTCATTCCAATGTTGTCCCTGCTAGTTGATGCTTTTTATTGGATCCACCTAAGACATTGTTAATAAGACAAATTCTATTCTTAAAGCTTCTATACTTTACTTATCAACACTTTTCTATCTTAAATCTATTTAACTAATAATTCTACAAATGATTTCCTTTTTTTTTGTAAATAATGAAGTCATTTTCGCAATTTAATTTTATTTAATTTTATAAGATTAAATAAAATTAATTTTATAAGATAAAACAGGAATTAATTTATAAGATAAAATATAATTAATTCTTGGTTATACCTATCATTAGTGCGATCTCCTAAAAAAACAGGAAATTTTTTTGCAAGAATAGTAAAATATACATATAAAAACCATGTCAATCATAATCATACAGCAAAATCAGTGTTAAAAATAAATATACAGACAAAATCAATGTCAATAATAAATATACATCAAAATCAATGTCAATAAAAAATATATAGCAAAATTAATGTCAATAATAAATATACCGCCAAATCAATGTCAATAGTAAATATACAGCAAAATCAATGTTAATAGTAAATATACAGCAAAATCAATGTCAATAGAAAATATACAGCAAAATCAATGTCAATAAAAAATATATAGCAAAATTAATGTCAATAGTAAATATACAGCAAAATTAATGTCAATGGTAAATATACAGCAAAATCAATGGCATTACTTAATATACAGCAAAAGCAATGTCAATAGTAATTATACAGCAAAATCAATGTCATTAATAAATATACAGCAAAAGTAATGTCAATAGTTAATATACAGCAAAATCAATGTCAATAATAAATATACAGCAAAATCAATGTAAATAGTAAATATACAGCAAAATCAATGTCAATAATAAATATACAGCAAAATCAATATCATTAGTAAATATACAGCAAAATCAATGTCAATAGTAAATATACTGAAAAATTAATGTCAATAGAAAATATACAGCAAAATCAATATCAATATTTAATATACTGGAAAATCAATGTCAATAATAAATGTACAACAAAATCAATGTCAATAGAAAATATGCAGTAAAATCAATGTCAATGGTAAATATACAACAAAATCAATGTCAATAATACATATTCAACAAAATCAATGTCAATAGTCAATACACTGAAAAATCAATGTCAATAGTTAATATACAGCAAAATCAATGGCAATAGAAAATATACGGCAAATCAATGTCAATAATAAATATACAGCAAAATAAATGTCAATAGTAAATATACAGCAAAATCAATGTCAATAGTAAATATACTGAAAAATCAATGTCAATAATAAATATACTGAAAAATCAATGTCAATAGTAAATATACAGCCAAATCAATCTCATCAGTAAATATACAGAAAAATACAATGTCAATATTAAATATACAAGAAAAACAATGTCAATGGTAAATATACAGCAAAATCAATGGCATTAGTTTATATACAGCAAAATCAATGTCAATAATAAATATACAGCAAAATCAATGTCAATAATAAATATACAGCAAAATCAATGTCAATAGTAAATATACAGCAAAATCAATGCCAATAATAAATATACAGCAAAATCAATGTCAATAGTAAATATACAGCAAAATCAATGTCAATAGTCAATATACTGCAAAATCAATGTCAATAGTAAATATACTGCAAAATCAATGTCAATAGTAAATATACTGCAAAATCAATGTCAATAATAAATATACTGCAAAATTAATGTCAATAATAAATATACTGCAAAATCAATGTCAATAATAAATATACTGCAAAATCAATGTCAATAATAAATATACTGCAAAATTAATGTCAATAGTAAATATACAGCAAAATCAATGTCAATAGTAAATATACTGCAAAATCAATGTCAATAGTAAATATACTGACAAAATCAATGTCAATAGTAAATATACAACAAAATCAATGCCAATAATAAATATACAGCAAAATCAATGTCAATAGTAAATATACAGCAAAATCAATGCCAATAATAAATATACAGCAAAATCAATGTCATTAGTAAATATACAGCAAAATCAATGTCAATAGTAAATATACAGCAAACTCAATGTCAATAGTAAATATACAGCAAAATCAATGTCAATAATAAATATACAGCAAAATCAATGCCAATAATAAATATACAGCAAAATCAATGTCAATAGTAAATATACAGCAAAATCAATGTCAATAGTAAATATACTGCAAAATCAATGTCAATAGTAAATATACTGCAAAATCAATGTCAATAATAAATATACTGCAAAATCAATGTCAATAATAAATATACTGAAAAATTAATGTCAATAATAAATATACTGCAAAATCAATGTCAATAATAAATATACTGCAAAATCAATGTCAATAATAAATATACAGCAAAATTAATGTCAATAGTAAATATACTGCAAAATCAATGTCAATAGTAAATATACTGCAAAATCAATGTCAATAGTAAATATACAACAAAATCAATGCCAATAATAAATATACAGCAAAATCAATGTCAATAGTAAATATACAGCAAACTCAATGTCAATAGTAAATATACTGCAAAATCAATGTCAATAATAAATATACTGAAAAATCAATGTCAATAGTAAATATACTGCAAAATCAATGTCAATAGTAAATATACAACAAAATCAATGTAAATAGTTAATATACTGCAAAATCAATGTCAATAGTAAATATACAGCAAAATCAATATCAATAGTTAATATACTGCAAAATCAATGTCAATAGTAAATATACAGCAAAATCAATATCAATAGTTAATGTACAGCAAAATCAATGTCAATAGTAAATATACAACAAAATCAATGTCAATAATAAATATACAACAAAATCAATGTCAATAGTAAATATACAGCAAAATCAATTTTAATAGTAAATATACAGCAAAATCAATTTTAATAGTAAATATACAACAAAATCAATGTCATTGATAATATACAGCAAAATCAATGTCAATAGTAAATATACAGCAAAATCAATGTCAATAGTAAATATACAGCAAAATCAATGTCAATAGTAAATATACTGCAAAATCAATGTCAATAGTAAATATACAGCAAAATCACGTTGAAGCATCGATTCTCATTTAATCATAGTGATTACGCAACGTTGAGCCTGGTTAGAACAAGATGGGTGAACATTTGGTAATCGCAGGTGTTGTACGTAGGAGGACGTCATCATCTCTGCAAGAGTTACAAAAACCTAACGACGTCATCCCTTTAACGGGGATATACTTGCGACTGGTGATTTGCGACTTGTGAATTTCATACGCCAATGAAACTTCCTCCTTTGGTGGAAATCAGTTCAACTCACATAGGGGGAATACCACTACACTACCGTAATATTTCGAAGGTGGATCTTGTATTTTTAGTTGGCACCCACGCTAATATGACACAAGGTCACTGATTCCAAACATAGATATATGCATTGTATAACGTTATGATTAAATTTTAAAAAACGCTACTTATTTATTTTTTTATAGTATTTTCAAGTTAAATTCTTTTTTTTTTTTTACCTATCCTTTACATTTTTTTATTAAATTGCTAAGTGAACGTAAAAGTGGTCAGAATGGATGTTTTTTATTCAGAACACAACAAAGAATATATTTTATAATGGTACTGATTAGTGTTGGGACAATCGGATTCGAAAACATCGGAACTTTTCATGGTATCGGAATCGAACAATTTGTGTCTATTTTTCGATGCCCAAACCGATTCTATTAACTGTTTTTTTTTATTTGTTTTTGTTTTGTTTTGTTTTCGTTTTTTTTTCGTTTTTTTTGTTTTTGTTTTTTGTTTGTTTTTTGATTAAAGCAAAATCTTCCACTCTTGGTAGTAATATCAAACTAATAAATAATAAATAACAACTCTATAATTGGATGGTTAGATATATATAAAAAATCAGAATCAGAATCGGTAATTGTATTGGATTTTTTTATTACATTTTCACCCCGACACTTTGATGATGGGGGATACTATCATGGACATAAGCTACAGGTGTACTATGTAGGGAGTTGGGCAGCAAGATGACGGTTTACGTTACACTTGAACTTCTGCATATCAGTACAGTTGGAAAAGCAGAATCCCGGAAAGGGGGTTCCAAAATCTAGCCGTTCTGGAGAAGAAACTACTAGAGTAGAAGGCTCTCTTATATCTAGGGATCTCAACTGTGAGGGGTGGGATTTTGCTGCTGGTCGGTTTTGTCTGGGGTATTTACGTCGAGGGGGTACAAGTGCTTGCAGTTCGTCAGAGCATTCACCATTAAAGTACTTGTAGAACAGGCAGAGGAATGCTACATTTCTTCGATGGGACAGAGGCTGAAGCTTAGATGACAGTTCAGGAGCTGTCAGGGTTGCAACTCTCTTTTGAACCTTGTCTAGGAGGGAGAGACTAGCAGCAGATGCACCCGCCCAAATATGACAACAATACTCCATACATGGGTGAATGATGGCCTTATAGAGATACAGGACACTTTCTGGCATTAGTAGCTTTCTAGCACGGTAGAGAGACCCTATCTTTTTTGCAGCGGTCTTCGCAATGCTCTCAATATAATTTTTCCAACTCATGTTTCCTGTGAACGCTAGGCCGAGGAGTTTAAAAGAAGTACTTTCAGATAAAAAGTCTTTGGCCATTGCTATTGGTGGTAGAGAAGGTTTCTTGTAGCTATTGCAGGTTGACAGCATTGAATGAGACCATCCGTTTTTATTCCCATTCCACTACAGATTGGAGGTCATCCTCTAGTGTTTCTGCCATTTCTTTAGATATGTGTTCATTTGTTTTCTTGTCGTTTCTCTTATAGAGCATGGTGTCATCAGCATATATACCCATCTCACAGACAATTTTGTCAGGGTGGTCATTTATGAATATTAGGAAGAATAGAGGTCCAAGGATAGATCTCTGAGGCACTCCCACATTTATATCATATTGTTTAGATGTACAACCATCGAGGACAACCTGGATTTTCTCTTATCTAAGAAGGATTTAATTATGTTAAGTATTCTTCCAGTGATGCCGTATGATCTGATTTTCCTGAGAAGACCTTCCTGTCATACCCTGTCAAAAGTCTTAGATATATCTAGAGCTACCGCTCTACCCTCCCCTGCTTTGTCAAGTGAATGGTATATACACTTAGAGATTGCAGTTAGGATGTCTGCCGATGAACGGGCTTGCCTAATTCCATATTGTTTGTCGGTCAGAAGTTTAGCATTTGTAAAGTGATGGACTAGAGCATGGTTAATCATGGTCTCAAATATTTTGGCGAAATGTGGCAGGAGGCTAATGGGGCGGTAATTTACTGGGTCATTTTTTTCGCCAGAATTCTTGAAAACTGGTACCAGCAAGATTCATTAAGGCATTTGTTGTAAAGTTTGGAGAGAACCGGAGCTACTTTGGCGGAGCACTTTTTTAATAGCACAGCCGGGATGAGATCAGGTCCACATGCTTTTGAAGTGTCAAGATTTTTTATGATAGCATGCACCTGAGAAGGGGTGATTTACAAATCGTCTAGTGTGGCGTCTGTCCGCAAAGGAAAGTCAGGGAGGGGGTGGTTAGCAGGGTCCAGTGTGGAGTTTGAGGCAAACCGACTAGCAAAAAAACTCATGATTGTTGGATAGTGGGGGAATTGTTGATTGCCCATTATTTACTACATTGTTTTAGATTTTCCAGAAGTCACGGGTTCCTAATTTCTGTGCTTCTGAATTGGGAAAAATATTGGAATCGTCCCATCATTAGTGCTTATGCAGAATACGGGCCGTGCTAAAATAATAATGCTATTGTTTAGGAACCGATGCTTAGCATGGGGATCGAGTTTTAAAAACGATCCCCATGCTAAGTATGATATTCTAAATAATAACTTTGTTACTTCAGCATGGTCCGACTTCTGCATAAGTACCATCACAAAACATACTCTGTTTTGTGTTCTCGACAAAGGCATGCACTCTGATCCCTTCGCTGTTTTGAATCATATCCGCTGATTGGCTGGGAGAAATCCACGTTATCCTACTGTCTTTAGGGAAGAGAGGGCATCATTCAAGAAATCCTTTCATTCATCAGCTATGACAATTTACATTCTCTATAAAATTTTAATAGAGTTTAGTCGTCCGTTGATTTTTCCAGTAAGTTGATTGAAATCGCTAATTGCAGATTTGTCCACAAATTGAATAATTCAGAATGTTTGCAAATCGACCTTGACAAAAGGAAATAGTTAATAGAAATCTTTTCGGCGATTGCAATTTTCTGTGTCATCTCCTCCCAATCCTTTGGTCGAATAGAATGGCACTTAACGTGAATATGAATTGCATTCGTGTGACAATCTTAATGGAGTCTGTAAGAAGCGAAACATAGATTATGGAACGAACTTAGAGAATTTCTATTGGGGATGGATAGATAGACACACAGATAGATAGATAGGTAGATAGATAGAGACAGATAGCGAGAGAGATGGGTAGAGATAGTTACACAGATAGATAGATAGATAGATAGATAGATAGATAACATATCATTAATAGACAGAAATACAGACAAGCAAATACACAGACAAATAAGGAGAGATAGATGTTTTACCTTATAGTCACCGCTTATCAAGGCCCAGAGGCCACTCAAGGATAATGGTTAATGGGTACCGTGATGATGGAAGTTGGATAACTTACTTTATTTTGGAGGACGACTCATCAAGAATCTGTTCACGTTTGACTTGAAAACGACTATGTTATAGTGTGCTGGGAAGCATCTCCGTTGTATTATGTTCCAGAGACGAATGTCATATTACAGTCGGTGGGATTTATTGTTCTTATAACGGCACCTGTTATAAATGTATATATTTTTTTACAAGGTGGTCACCATTTATCAAGGCCCGGAAGCCACTCAGGGATAGGGTTATTGCAAGTACCTTACGTTAGTGTGAAGATTTAATAAAGTGTCTACTTAAGGGGGCGGTTCATTAGGAATTTATTTATGTTGGACTTGAAGACATCCAAGTTGTAGTCAGGTGTGAAGCAGGCAGACGGAACAGAGTTCCACAGGCGTGCAGTTCTAAGAAAGAATCTTTGTTCATGGAATCTACGTTTTGATTTAGGCATAGATAAAGAGTGGGAAAAGTTTTTGACAGTGGATTCAGCTAGACGGATGATTATTGTGAAGGATTGGCGAGGGGGGACCAGAGATTGGAGTTCAGACGAGTACCTGCCATGGAAATAACGATAAAACAAAGATAGGCTTGCAACGTCTCTTCTGTGGGAGAGACGTTGCAGGGAAGAGAAAAGAGCATCCTCCACTAAGCCACGAAGTCTATTAAATCACAAGTAGCTGATCAGCGGCTTGGTTCCCACCAGTTTTGGCAAATAACAAATAGGATCCTGAACAGAAGTGTGCGTTCTATCCCAACCATTATCAATGGACCAGAGGTCATTTCGTCAACATAAGACAAGGCCAAACTATCTGCCAAGAACTTTGCAGCTAATTCTACCCTATGCGACAAAGGCCATCAACTTCCCATATTTCCTCCTATAACACAGAACACGCTAGATAACATACAAATATCTGTGCATGAGGTTGCCTAGCTAATCAAGAACCTTGATTCAGTAAAGCAACTGACGGCATCCCAATTATAGTGTTAAAAAAGCTTCAACCAGAACTTGCTCCCATACTTACTGTTTAAGCGCTACCTTAAGGAGAAGTGCTTTCCGACTCCCTGGAAAACCTCATCAGTTTAGCCTGTATTTAAGAATTCAGGTGATAAGTCATCTCCCTTTCAGTATAGACCAATAAGTCTCCTTTGTGTTATGAGTAAGTTGCTGGAATCCATATTAAATAGAGAAGTAGTCAACCACCTCAGCAAGAATAACCTTCTTAGTGACACTCAATATGGTTTCCGCTCTGCAAGATCTACCGCAGATGTGCTGACGGTTATATCTCACAGGATTAGTGAATCTCTTGACAAAGGTTTCCTTTCTAGAGCAATTACTCTTGACATATCAAAGGCCATCCACAAGGTATGGCATGAGGGCCTATTTCACAAGATTTCCAGCTACGGTATAACTGGAAATGTTTTCTCAATCATTAAATCATTTCTCTCCGATAGGCTCATAAGAGTAGTGGTCGATGGACAAAAATCGGAGGCCTGCAGTATTGATGCTGGAGTCCTTCAGGGATCAATCCTGGGCCCAACTCTCTCCTGATCTACATCAATGATCTCCTTAAACACATACTTAAGTCATTCGTTGACATCTATGCTGATGACACGACCATCTACGGCAACATATCAAAGGCTGTAAATGACAAAGTTCTCTCTGATTCTCTCTCCTCTGATCTCGAGCGCGTGGTTCAGTGGGAGAAGACGTGGCTGGTTACCTTTAATGCATCTGAAACCAAACTCATATCTTTACATCATCAACGCTCTGATCCCCATCTGGCATCAATTGAAATGGATGGCTCTCGTCTGGGAGAAGCCCCGTGTTTTGACAAGCTTCTGGGTTTGACCTTTACTCCTGATCTGAAATGGAACACGTACATAAAGTCTGTTTCCAAGGTCGCTGGAAAGATGGTGGGATTGAATTATAGGAATAGACCGATTCATACCATCTAAAAAATTCCAACAAAAACTTAACAGCCAACCAGCCATGGTTCTCCCCAAAATGTGCTGCTGCCATCGTGCACAGAAATCACTTTTTCCATAGCTACCAACGTAATTTTTTTTACACGGTGGTCACCACTTATCAAGACCCGGAAGCCACTCAGGGATAAGGGTTATTGCAAGTACAGTACGTTAGTGTGGCGATTTGATGAAGTGTTTACTTAAGGGGGCGGTTCATTAGGAATTTTTACGCTGGACTTGAACACATCCAAGTTGTAGTAAGGTGGGAAGCAGGCAGACGGAACAGAGTTCCACAGGCGTGCAGTTCTAAGAAAGAAGCTTTGTTCATGGAATCTGCGTTTTGATTTAGGCACAGATATAGAGTGGGGGAAATTTTTCACAGTGGATTCAGCTAGACGGGTGTTTTTCGTGAAAGATTGGCGAGGGGGGACCAGAGATTGGAGTTCAGACGAGCATCTGCCATGGAAATAACGATAAAACAAGGATAGGCTCGCAACGTCTCTTCTGTGGGAGAGAGGTTGCAGGGAAGAGAAAAGGGCATCCCCCACTAAGCCACGAAGTCTATTTTGTACTCTCTCAAGGCAGGATAGGCTGTTTTTAGCAGCTCCTGCCCAGATATGGCAACAGTATTCTATCCTTGGACGTACTTGGCTTTTATATAGATAGAGAATTGCATCAGTAGTGAGATATTTTCTGGAGCGGTAGAAGGATCCCACCATCTTTCCAGTGACCTTGGCAACAGACTTGATGTACGTGTTCCATTTCAGATCAGGAGTAAAGGTCAAACCCAGAAGCTTGTCAAAACACGGGGCCTCACGCAGACGAGAGCCATCCATCACAATTGATGCCAGATGGGGATCAGAGCGTTGATGATGTAAAGATAGGAGTTTGGTTTCAGATGCATTAAAGGTAACCAGCCACATCTTCCCCCACTGAACCACGCGCTTGAGATCAGAGGAGAGAGAATCAGAGAGAACTTTGTCATTTACAGCCTTTGATGTGTTGCCGTATATGGTCGTGTCATAAGCATAGATGTCAACGAATGATTTACGTATGTATTTAGGGAGGTCATTGATGTAGATCAGGAAGAGAGTTGGGCCCAGGATTGATCCCTGAGGGACTCCAGCATTTATATTGCAGGCCTCCGATTTTTGTCCATCGAAAACTACTCTTATGAGCCTATCAGATAGAAATGATTTAATGATTGAGAAAACATTTCCAGTTATACCGTAGCTGGAAATCTTGTGAAGTAGACCCTTATGCCATACCTTGTCGAAGGCCTTTGATATGTCAAGAGCAATTGCCCTTGAAAGGAAGCTTTGTCAAGAGATTCACTAATCCTGTGGGATATAACCGTCAGCACATCTGCGGTAGATCTTGCAGAGCGGAAACCATATTGTGTGTCACTAAGAAGGTTATTCCTGCTGAGGTGGTTGACTATTTCTCTATTTAATATGGATTCCAGCAACTTACTCATAACACACAGGAGACTTATAGGTTTGTATTGAGAGGGAGATGACTTATCACCTGAATTCTTAAATACAGGGCAAACTGATGAGGTCTTCCAGGGAGTCGGAAAGCACTTCTCCTTAAGGCAGCGCTTAAATAGTTTCGTAAGTATGGGAGCAAGTTCTGGTTGAAGCTTTTTTAACACTATAATTGGAATGCCATCAGGGCCAGTTGATTTACTGGAATCTAGGTTCTTTATTAGCTTGGCGGTCATATTCATCTACGTATTTTTTAAGATAGTTTATATCTCAAATTTATTAGCATAGCTAGCTAGCTAGCTAGCTAGATAGATAGATAGATAGATAGAGAGAGGTGTAGAGGCTGGAAAATTTATAGATAAATGGATTAATAGATTAATAGCAGGATAGATATTATTAGATTGGAACAATTATATATATATATATATATATATATATATATATATATATATATATATATATATATATAGTTTTAAAAATAATAAGCGGAAGTTTCTCGAGAGCTCTTTCGGCTATCATCTCGTCAGGAGAAAATCGATAGCGAACAAAATAATATTGTGTCGAAAATAAATGGGGAACTTATTAAATGTGCCAAAAGTACGGGGACACTAAAATAAATTTATTAACGTTTAAAAACGATTAAAATATTGGCACAGCGAGGGAGGAAAAAAACCGGGAGAAAAGATTCAAAGTATTAATTAGGCCGACCTTACGTGATTTTGGTACAAAAGGCAATCACTTCACATATAGACCAGTACATGTCACGTAAGGTCGGCCTAATTAATACTTTGGTACGTAGAGCCCTCATGATTTGTTCGCCTAACAGATTAGACGCCGAATTCGATAAGATCAGGGAAATATTCATCAATAATGGTTATCCTGTTGACCTAATTGATGACTGTATTTTCAAAAAGGTTGCGGATTTTAAATCCCCTAAAAAGTTTGGACCCTTGAAATGCCCGGTTTATTTAAAATTACCGTGAATTGGGGAAAAGAGTAATAGACTTTCCAAACAGATTCGCAGAAGTATTTACGACTGCTATTATTCTGTGTCCTTGCGTTTGGTATATACTACGAAACCTGCTTTTCCGTCTTTTCGCAAGGATAGTTTGCCTTACATCCAAAATAGCAATATTGTATATCAATTTAAATGCCAGTGCGATGCTGGTTATGTTGGGCGAACATCCTTGCACCTTTTGACTCGTATAAACCAGCATGTTCCATCGAAGATCAGACAAGGGAGGATGGGGTCTGGTGGTCTTCCTCCTTCTGCAGCCTTGGACTCTGCTATTGGCCAGCATTTGGTTGACAACCCGTGCTGTGCCGATAGATATAAAATAGAATGGTTCGAGGTGCTACATAGAGCGGACTCCAAAAACCATTTAAAGATTTTGGAGTCTGTCTCTATTGCGGTGCGTCAACCTTCTTTGTGCCGGCAAAGGAAACATCCAACGCATTGTTTCTCTTTGGGGAACTTTGAATCTTTTCTCCCGCTTTTATTTTCTTTATTTTTCGACACAATATTATTTTGTTCGCTATCGATTTTCTCCTGATGAGATGATAGCCGAAAGAGCTCTTGAGAAACTTCAGCTTATTATTTTTAAGACTGTATATAAATTCTGTACCTCTAAACATTTATTTAAATATCTTCGGAAGAGGTACACACAACACCAAATATATATATATATATATATATATATATATATATATATATATAACTACTCCATTTACTCACATAAAATTAATATACGAAAGTATACATTTATGCAATAACTTTAAGTATTTACTTTAAAGTGCTCAATACGTAGGTAGAGCTAGTTAGTAAGTTTTAAAATATATATGGCGATTAAGCTACACTGAATATTCCGCGTTTCATCCACTCTAGGACTCTTCAGGCTTATGAGCGAATCGTTTTCATATACGCACCTTCTATTGAGATTTTAGTTAGCCAATCAGTTTCTAGTATCCACCGCGCCCTTCCTATCAGCCAATGAGCATGCACTTACCAGACAAAGGCCTATTTGACCTCTGGTTGACGTGTTCCTTTGTGTGTGCTCTATATTTAGTTTCTTGACCTGTTTTAAATCTAGGTTAGGGTTTTTATGTTAGTTTATATATATATATATATATATATATATATATATAATGTACATATATATATATGTACATATATATATATGTACATATATATATATATATTTATATATATATATGTGTGATAGTTTATGTATATTCATGTTTATTTTGTTTATTTATTTGTTTATTTTCTATTGTTTTTGTTAGTTTTAGTATTATTTTGTATCGCTATCCTAGAGTAAATTTTATCCTGTGAACACAGTTGTTCGCTATTTCTCGTCTACAGTTTAATAGATGTTGAGGTTCTTTAAAGTACAGGATAGCAAATTTTTCATGAAGGCATAATCTACATGGGTCGTCTAGGTCTCTACATGTGGTAGCTTGTCTTATTATTTTTCATTCGACTACCAGCGAATATCCGGTTTCCTTGAGTTCCCAGTATTTATTTCTTAGCGTTGTTTTCATGCGGTGTTTTTTTATTGTTGAATGTATTTTTGTGGTCATAATATCGAGTTTTGAAATCTAAGGAAGTTATACCTACGTAACATTTCGTGTTATTCGGGTTTTCTTTCGCAAATATTGTGGCCTGATAAACTACGCTTTTGGTTAAACATTTATTTTGAAGTGGGCAAAATTCACGCATAAGCCTGAAGAGTCCTTGAGTGGATGAAACGCGGAATATTCAGTGTATCTTAATCGCCATATATATTTTATAACTATATATATATATATTTGTCTTTACATAAGCAGTAGTTTGTTGCTACACAGTCATGAGCATGTTTCGGTCTACTAGTATTTACTAACTAGAGACCTCATCAGGCAATAACACTCATTTTCGAAAACGGAACTAAAAAAAAATCTTCGTTTTTTTAATTCCGTTTTCGAAAATAAGGGTTGTTGCCTGATCAGGTCTCTAGTTAGTAAATACTAGTAGACCGAAACATGCTCATAACTGTGTAGCAACAAACTACTGCTTATGTAAAGACAAATGTAACCTGCTCTACTTCTGTATTGAGCACTCTTGTATGAACCTCGTTATATTTCACTGGTTACCCTACCTTTGGAAAATAGCAGCCTCAATATATATATATATATATATATATATATATATATATATATATATATATATATATATATATATATATATATATATATATGGACAGATCGGCAATGGTCGTGAGTAAAAAATAAATCATGTTCTCAGCCTAAGAAACACTATTTTCTTATGTACTTGTCCACTGTATACAAAGAATTATTTTTTGTGTTTATTTGTTCAGTCAAGTCTATGTTTTTGCTCGGCGCACCTTTTTTCCCCTAAAGATGGACCTCAGTCATGTGATCATTGATCGAAAACAAAATAAACGAAAAATGAAAACAAAAATAAGAAGAAGAAGAAGAAGAAGAAAAATAAGAATAATAATAATAATAATAACAACAAGAATAATAATAATAATATTAACAATAATAATAATAATAATAATAATAATAATAATAATAATAATAAAAAGAATAATAAAAATAATAATAATATAAACAATAATAATAATATTAATAATAATAATAAGAAGAAGAAGGAGAAGAAGAAATAAAATAATAATAATAACAATAAGAAGAATAACGTTAATAATAATAAGAAGAAGAAGACTTATAATAATAACAATATAAAGAATAACATTAATAATAATAATAATAAGAAGAAGAAGAAGAAGAAGAAATAAAATAATAATAATAAGAAGAAGAAGAAGAAGAAGGAGAAGAGGAAGAAGAAAAATATGAATAATAATAAGAATAATAATGAGAATAATAAAAAATAAAAAGAATAATAATAATAATAACAACAAGAATAATAATAATAATATTAACAATAATAATAATAATAATAATAATAATAAAAAGAATAATAAAAAGAATAATAATATAAACAATAATAATAATATTAATAATAATAATAATAATAATAAGAAGAAGAAGAAGAAGAAGAAGAAGAAATAAAATAATAATAATAACATTAAGAAGAATAACGTTAATAATAAGAAGAAGAAGACTTATAATAATAACAATATAAAGAATAACATTAATAATAATAATAATAAGAAGAAGAAGAAGAAGAAGAAATAAAATAATAATAATAAGAAGAAGAAGGAGAAGAGGAAGAAGAAAAATATGAATAATAATAAGAATAATAATGAGAATAATAAAAAATAAAAAGAATAATAATAATAATAACAACAATAATAATAATAATAATAATATTAACAATAATAATAATAATAATAATAATAATAATAATAATAATAAAAAGAATAATAAAAATAATAATAATATAAACAATAATAATAATATTAATAATAATAATAAGAAGAAGAAGGAGAAGAAGAAATAAAATAATAATAATAACAATAAGAAGAATAACGTTAATAATAATAATAAGAAGAAGACTTATAATAATAACAATATAAAGAATAACATTAATAATAATAATAAGAAGAAGAAGAAGAAGAAGAAGAAGAAATAAAATAATAATAAGAAGAAGGAGAAGAGGAAGAAGAAAAATATGAATAATAATAAGAATAATAATGATAATAATAAAAATAAAAAGAATAATAATAATAATAAAATAAATAAGAAGAAGAAGTAGAATAATAATAATAATAAGAAGAAGAATGAGAAGAATAAGAAGAAAAATAATAATAAGATAAATGAAAAGGAGAAGAAAAAATAGACCAATCGATGGCAGAGAAATTGACTTGCGTGTAAATATAATCATCTGTTTACGCACTCAACTAGTTTCTTTCTTAAACTATATTGAACGTATATATATATATAAGTCCAACCACCCACCATCAATTATAAAACACATTCCTAACTCGATCGTAAGTAGACTCAGTAATAACTCAAGCGATGAAAATGCATTTAACAGGTCAACCAATATCTACGAAACAGCCCTAAATAATAGTGGATACAAAAATATCGATATCAAATATAAGCAACAAAACACCAACAGCTATAATAAAATTAAAAATAGAAGAAAAAGAACTATAATTTGGTATACGGCCCCATACAATCAAATGTTAAAAAGAAAACTTGGCAAGAAATTTCTAGATCTTATTCAAAAACACTTTCCCGCAACCAACCCCTTACACAAAATCTTCAATAAAAATACCTTGAAGTTATCTTACAGTTGTTGCGAAAATTTAGAGATGATAATTAAATCACATAATAACAAAATACTAAATGAAAACAATGTAAACAACAACAAAATAAACAATAAAAAAGTAGACACCATGACAGAAATAAAACCAACACTAGCGGAAATAATAATAATAATAATAATAATAATAATAATAATAATAATAATAATAATAATAATAATAATAATAATAATAATAATAACAAACCAACTCCGGACAAGAACAACCATACCATAAATAAAAATACTAATAACGAACAAGATAAATGCAATTGTAGACACCGCACAATTTGCCCAGTCCAAAATAAATGTCTAACAAAAAGTGTAGTTTATCAAGCAACAATATTTGCGAAAGAAAACCCGAATAACAAGAAATATTACATAGGCATGACTTCCTTAGATTTTAAAACCCGATACTATGACCACAAAAGTACCTTCAAAAATAAAAAAACACCGTATAAAAACAACACTAGCGAATAAATACTGGGAACTCAAAGAAAGCGGACATTCGCCGGTAGTCGAATGGAAAATAATGAGACAAGCTACCACGTGCAGACATTTAGACGACCCATGTAGATTATGCCTCCATGAAAAATTTTCTATCCTGTACTTTAAAGAACCTCAAAATCTTTAAAATGTAGACGAGAAATAGCAAACAACTGTGTTCACAAGATAAAACTTACTCTAGAATAGCGATACAAAATAGCTTTAAAACTAGCAATAACAATAGAAAACAAACAAATAAATACATTAAATAAACATGAATATACTTAAACGATCACACATATATGTATATATATATATGTATATATGTGTGCATGTGTGTGTGTGTACACATAGGTATATTCATATATATAAAAAAGGAGGGAAAAGATCTACCTTAAACCACTAACCTAGTTCTAAAACAGATTCTTTGTTCGATAAAATGCATGCCCATTGGCTGATAGGAGGGGGCGCGGTGGATACTAGAAAGCTGATTGGCTAACTAGAAATCCTCAACATATATAAAAACAAGAAGCAACCACAAAATTCGCGCATAAGCCTGACGAATCCTACAGTGGATGAAACGCAGAATATTCAGTGTAGCTTAATCGCCATATATATTTTATAAATTACTATACATATATATATATATATATATATATATATATATATATATATATATATATATATATATATATATATACTTATGTTTGTGTGTGTACATACACATCACTTGACAGAGTACAAAATAGACTTCGTGTTTTAGTGGGGTATGGAATTTCCTCTTCCCTGCAACCTCTCTCCTACAGAAGAGACGTTGCGAGCCTGTCTTTGTTTTATCGTTATTTCCATGGCAGGTGCTCGTCTGAGCTCCAATCCCTTGTCCTCCCCCCCCCCCCTCGCCAATCTTTCACGGGAAACACCGGTCTGGCTGAAACTACTGCCAATAATTTTCCCCAATCTTTATCTGTGCCTAAATCAAAACATAGATTCCATGAGCAAAGCTTCTTTCTTAGAACTGAACGCCAATGGAACTCTCTGTCGCTTGCCTGTTTCCCACCTGACTACAACTTGCACGTCTTCAAGTCCAACATAAGCAAACTCCTGAAAATCCGCCCCCCCCTTAAGTAAGACACTCTATCAAAACCCCCAATATAAATGATTACTACAATACTATCTCATTGATTATTGTACACGCAATAACCCTTATCCCTGAGTGGCCTTCGGGCCTTGATAAGTGGTGACCCCATGTAAAAAAAAAATGGTAATTAGTAAAACCTGAAGCGAGTGCTCGATACTATTGCAAAGCAAATATACGCTTTATTTTTATATTACCGTTTTATCTGTTCAGTTACATATGTTGCGGTTGCCGGACCATATTTACGATCCATAGCTTCGTCAGACCTTATAGGCAACAACGCTTATTTTCGATAGCGGAAATTCGCCATTGAATTCATGACAAGAGTGCATTGTGAATAAAAGATAAACTAGAGTTATAACAGAAAATAACATATATAACATGCATACGTAAATTACATCCATAACGTATACGTGTACATGCCACGGTATATATATATATATATATATATATATATATATATATATATATATATATATATATATATATATATATATATATATATATATAGGCTTCTTCAGTCTTTGACAGACTATGGATACCCGCGAAGGGACGCCTGCACATGAAATTTTTGTGTCAGGAGGTGAGCAATCTCAAACCACACCTCGCCTGAGTCAACATTGTTAAATGCCAAGATAAGCGGAGAGCACATACATCGCCTAGAATTCTTTCTTAGAACTGCACGCCTGTGGAACTCTGTTCCGTCTGCCTGCTTCCCACCGGACTACAACTTGGATGACTTCAAGTCAGACGTTAACAAATTCCTAATGAACCGCCCCCTTAAGTAAACACTTCATCAAATCTCCACACTAACGTAATGTACTTGCAATGATCCTTATCCCTTAGTGGCTTCCGGGCCTTGATAAGTGGTGACCACTGTAAAAAAAAAAAAAAAAATTCCAAATAGTCACCGATCTGGTACTAACCAGGCTCAACTTCGGTTAATCGACATAATCGCGTTGGCACATTGGTTCTCATCAGATATATATATATATATATATATATATATATATATATATATATATATATATATATATTATTTAATCACATAAATTAATATAAAAGGATATAATTTTATGCATGAATTTTCAGTATTTACTTCAATAGTGCTCGATACATACGTAGAGCTAGGTAGTAAGTTATGGATATATACATATATATATATATATATATCTGTCTGTGTGTATGTAATCATGTCTCTCTCTCTCTCTCTCTCTATATATATATATATATATATATATATTTATATATATATATATACATATATATATATATATATATATATATATATATATATATATATATATATATATACCTTTAGAAAATAAAAAAAACTTTTTTGAAACCACGTGAAGGTGCAAAAATTCTATTGTAATATATTTTTTTCCTCCACCAATCCCGTTTGCAACCAACATCAGGACACATTCGTGATATAACACGGACATTTTACTGACGGAAAAAAAACTACAAAAAAATCTTCCTTCACTGGTGATGGATATTGCACTATCCGAAATTAATAAGTCAAGAAGTTCTTAGTATTAATGCTGGAGTCCCTCAGGGGTCGATCCTGGGCCCAACTCTCTTTCTGATCTATATTAATGATCTTCCAAATCACATCCTTACATCATTCGTTGACATCTATGCTGATGACACTACTATCTATGGTAGCACATCTAAGACTGTAAACGACCAAGTTCTCTCTGATTCTCTCTCCTCTGATCTTGAACGCGTGGTACGATGGAGAAAGAGGTGGCTTGTTACTTTTAATGTATCTAAAACCAAGCTTTTATCTTTATATCATCAACACTTTGATCCCCATCTGGCATCAATTGAAATGAATGGCTCTCGTCTTGGGGAGGCCTCGTGTTTTGACAAGCTTCTTGGCTTGACCTTTACTCCTAATCTTAAATGGAACACATACATTAAATCCGTTGCCAAGGCCGCTGGAAAAATGGTAGGATCCAGTAGATATCTCACTGCTGATGCAATTCTCTATCTATATAAGATCCAGGTACGTCCAAGGATGGAGTACTGTTGTCACATCTGGGAAGGAGCTGCTAGAAAGGACTTATCCTGCCTTGATAGAGTTCAAAATAGACTTCGTAGCCTTGTACGGGATGCCCTTTTCTCTTCCCTGCAACCCCTTTCTCACAGAAGAGATGTTGCTAGTTTGTCTCTGCTTTATCGTTATTTTCATGGCAAGTGCTCGGATGAGCTCCATTCTATCATCCCCCTCGCCAAACTTTCACAGGAAACACCCGTCTAGCAGAAAAGACTATCACTAATTTCCCTCACTCTATCTGTGCCTAAACCTAAACGTAGGTTCTATGAGCAAAGCTTCTTTCTTAGAACTGCACGCCTATGGAATTGTCTTCCGTTTTTTCTGCTTTCCGGCTGACTACAATATGGTTGCGTTCAAGTCTAACGTAAACAAGTTTTTGATGAGCCGTTCCATATAAGTTAACAAATTTACCGAATTTCCATTACTAACGGTTACTATATTGTCCAATTTCTACTGTACACTCTTTAACCCTTATCCTCGAGTGGTCTCTTGGCCTTGATAAGTGGTGATGCCTAAAAAAGAATAAGATGCATCTCAATTATATTAAGAAAATTTTTTTTTTAATCGAATGGTATATTTGTAGTATTTTTTCCTTAAGATTTTGTGCACCTTTAAGTGGTTTTAAAATAGGTCTTATATTTTTTAAAGTTTTTAAAATAAATAAAATTTACTCAGAATGCCCTCGAAAAGACCAGAAGAATGATCTCTCTCTCTCTCTCTCTCTCTCTCTCTCTCTCTCTCTCTCTCTCTCTCTCTCTCTTACCTTTAGATTCTTTTGGCAAGCATTTAGATTCTTTTCCCAGGCATGTGTATATATATATATATATATATATATATATATATATATATATATATATATATATATATATATATATATATATATAATTGGGCAGATACTAGCGCGGTACTGGACTGGTTTAAAAACATAACTGAACCACACAAATGTAAGTTTACACAACTGGATATCGTCGATTTTTACCCTTCAATCACTAAGGAAATCCTAGAAAAATCGCTGATCTTCGCATCAAAATATAGAAAGATAAGTGAGCTCGATAAGGAAACAATCATGCAAGCTCGACAGACCCTTTTATTTTTTGACGATAAAACGTGGGTCAAAAAATCAAACCCCGAAGACCCCTTTGACGTCGCGATGGGGGCGTATGACAGTGCGGATATCTGCGATCTGGTTGGACTTTTTCTACTGGAGACCATGAAATATAAATTCCCAGATCACTTTTTTGGATTATATAGAGATGATGGACTTTGCCTATCGCGTGACTACAATGGATGTGCACTAGACAGGCTTAGAAAAGACCTAACTGAATTTTTTAAGGAACTAGGCTTTAAAATAATAACACAGACAAATTTAGATAGAGTAGATTTTTTAGATGCCACTCTAGATCTCGAGAAGAAAATACACAAACCCTTTCACAAACTAAATGAAAAACTCATGTATATAAATAAGGGTTTATGCCACCCACCCACAGTGTTTAAAAATATGGTAGCGAACATTAGCCAAAGGATTTCACGGCTTTCTTCGAACGCTGAAGTGTTCGAGAAAGCAGCACCATATTATAATGACGCACTGCATCAAAGTGGGTTCAAAGAAAACATAAAATTTCAACAAACCCAGGATAATAGAGAAAATAAAAAACGAAAGAGGAAACGGAAAATAATCTGGTTCTTACCTCCGTTTTCATTGAACACTAAAACTAGAGTAGGGCATTTTTTTCTTAGCCTTCTAGACAAACATTTTCCAAGAACACATAGACTACATAAACTTTTTAATAGAAACACGGTGAAAGTTAGTTACTCGCAGCTCCATCAATAAAGTCGATAATATCCAAAGAACCAAAAAAGATAGATAACTCAGGCTGCTCTTGCAGGACCAAAAATAGCTGTCCATTGGAGGGTAATTGTAAAGCTGAATCCCTTGTTTATGAGGCCACAATAACGGAACAATCCACAAATATACCGGAAATATATATAGGTATGACAAAAGGCCAATTTAAACAAAGATATTATGCGCATATGAGCTCCTTTAGAGCTAAAACAAGGATGAATACAGCATTAGCTACCCGCGTGTGGGAGCTTAAAGAAAAAAATACACCCTTTTCCATAAAATGGAGAAAAATAGAGCATAAACCAGCATACGTCCCGGAATTAAGTCAATGCTCACTCTGTAACACAGAGAAATATTACATCCTCCGGTCCATTCATTACCCAAAAATAAAATGTTTAAATGTGAGGAGTGAAGCTTTGAAACGTTGCATACATAGAAGGAAGGGACTCCTAATAAATTGGATCAATGAAAAGAACAACACTTAGATGCTGTTTATATATATATATATATATATATATATATATATATATATATATATATATATATATATGTAATAAGGAGGAAAAAAAATTGTAAATACATAAATGATTAGTCGGTAAACTTGGATTTTAATCGCAATTATATTATAGATTTTTAATTAATGTATTTTATAAAAAAAAAAAATTATATTTTATAAATGTAATTTATAATCTATTTCGAATTTAAAACTATAGAAAAATATAATAATGTTAATAAACTAGGGAAATCACTTAGGATAGATAAATACTCACTTCCCCAAACCTTAAAAGATTTGGGTTTTATAAAAATAATTTTTAAACGTATTTCGAAATTTTTAAACGTGATTCGATATAATTAAAAATATATATTTTTAAACTTTAAACGTATTTCTGGAAATTTTTAAATGTAATTCGATATAATTAAACGAATTTTTAAGTTTTTAACCGATACAAATACAGATTTTAAAGTTTTTTATACATAAGGAAAGAGATTTTAAAATTAAATGGGGTTCAAATTAAAATCGATTCATATAAAAAAAAACATTTTTCGAAATTAGATCTTAAATTTAAATAATTCAAAGTTGAAAATTAGGTATTACATTATCCGATATATATGTATATATATATATATATATATATATATATATATATATATATATATATATATATATATATATATATATATATATAAAAGGGGGGTTAAACAAAACGAGATTTGAACGTGAATTCGCGAGGTATATATACTTCACACTTCCGGTTATAAGATAGACGAATATTGGCTGAAGAGAGCTTAATAAGGATACCTTAAAAGGGCCTCATTATCGTGCTTGAAACCGACGGTACCAATGATCTGTCTCAACTAACAACTTTCTGTACACAAAATATATATATATATATATATATATATATATATATATATATATATATATATATATATATAGTGTTATAATGGAATAAATCCAGAGGAAATCCGGGTATGAGAGCTCAATGTGGTAAACAGAGCAATAAGATAAAAAATGTAACACGGAAATTACATAATTGTCGATGCAATAATTTATTTCAACCTTATGGTATTTTCAAGCATCTAAATCAGACAATTACATTTTTGATACTGAAAAAAAGAAAAGAAAAGATCGGGCTTCGACCCTCAAAAAACCAGAGGTGGTGGTAGTAGCAATCCACTAAATACATTTAATAGAGAGGGTGGTAGGGGTTTAAAAAAATAAAAATTAAAAATTAAAAATAACAAATAAAAATATTAGATTAGACACTTATAAGCGGCAGCTCGATGTAACAATAGATACACACACACACACTCACACACACACACGCAACACATACACATACACCTACACCCACACACACACACACACACACACACACGCCTCTAAGATGTACGTTCTGACATGTAAATGCCTTGACACACGTTTACTAACCTAGGAAGAAAGGGGCGAAAGTATACGGATATATAGTGAAAGAAATAGAACAGCGCGTAATGGAAAAAAGAAGAAAAAAAGAGGAAGAAAAAAAGAGGAGACAGTGATCAAATGTTAACTGTCATATTAGTCTAGAAACTCTGAGAAAGATAAGGGAAATAAACTGGATGTTGTACACGCGTCCTATAGTTAATTGAGTCATGAAAAGTAGGTCTATTAAAAGATAAATAAAAAATAATAATAAAAGTAAGAAAATAAAAATAAAAAGAATATTATATACAAAGTTTTAAAACTATCTGTATGTTATTATGTAAAAATTAGTTAGAAATAAATATTATCTTATAATTCATTTAAATATTGTATTTGTAATATAATACTATGAATTTAAAAAAATTGAGTCTTATGTATTTAATATTTTATATATTTTCATGTAAATAATTTTATTGGTGATTATAGCGGTCGTTGTAATTAATATTTCAATTCTTAATTGATTAAGAAGTGGAAAATTGTAATATTGGCCGCCCCCAATTCGATAGGACGTATCTAGTTTCGGTTAATATATACTTTTATTCACTCCGTACAACAAAATTATTCTCATGCACGCATAAAGAAATAAGTAAAATAATTATATTTTTGTGTTGATTTGTATCAAATCTAATAATATCTAATAATCAAATCTGTATAAATTTGGCGATAAACGATTCAAAGTTCAAGGATTTGACCTTTGACAACTCTATCAAACTCCTCCGACAATTTGGGGTCTAGGCACTTGAAATTTTAGATATAGGTTCATTGAACATGGATCTAACTTAATAACTTGATTCGATCCCAAAACAATAAATTTTAAGGGGTCATAATAGGGGTCAAAGTTTTAAAAAATTGACCTCTGCGGTCTCTTCCAAATTACTCAGACAATTTCTGATCAAATACTAAAACTAGATATTATTAGATTTGATACAAATCAACACAAAAATATAATTATTTTACTTATTTCTTTATGCGTGCATGAGAATAATTTTGTTGTACGGAGTGAATAAAAGTATATATTAACCGAAACTAGATACGTCCTATCGAATTGGGGGCGGCCAATATTACAATTTTCCACTTCTTAATCAATTAAGAATTGAAATATTAATTACAACGACTGCTATAATCACCAATAAAATTATTTACATGAAAATATATAAAATATTGAATACATAAGACTCAATTTTTTTTAAATTCATAGTATTATATTACAAATACAATATTTAAATGAATTATAAGATAATATTTATTTCTAACTAATTTTTACATAATAACATACAGATAGTTTTAAAACTTTGTATATAATATTCTTTTTATTTTTATTTTCTTACTTTTATTATTATTTTTTATTTATCTTTTAATAGACCTACTTTTCATGACTCAATTAACTATAGGACGCGTGTACAACATCCAGTTTATTTCCCTTATCTTTCTCAGAGTTTCTAGACTAATATGACAGTTAACATTTGATCACTGTCTCCTCTTTTTTTCTTCCTCTTTTTTTCTTCTTTTTTCCATTACGCGCTGTTCTATTTCTTTCACTATATATCCGTATACTTTCGCCCCTTTCTTCCTAGGTTAGTAAACGCGTGTCAAGGCATTTACATGTCAGAACGTACATCTTAGAGGCGTGTGTGTGGGGGGGTGTAGGTGTATGTGTATGTGTTGCGTGTGTGTGTGTGAGTGTGTGTGTGTGTATCTATTGTTACATCGAGCTGCCGCTTATAAGTGTCTAATCTAATATTTTTATTTGTTATTTTTAATTTTTAATTTTTATTTTTTTAAACCCCTACCACCCTCTCTATTAAATGTATTTAGTGGATTGCTACTACCACCACCTCTGGTTTTTTGAGGGTCGAAGCCCGATCTTTTCTTTTCTTTTTTTCAGTATCAAAAATGTAATTGTCTGATTTAGATGCTTGAAAATACCATAAGGTTGAAATAAATTATTGCATCGACAATTATGTAATTTCCGTGTTATATTTTATATATATATATATATATATATATATATATGGGATAAAATGAAGGTGAAAGGACCTGAATACTCAACGTTTCGCCCGATTTATGCGGGCTTTTTCAAGAGGGATAGTCATTGACGAGAGAGTCGGAAGATTTGGGGCTATATATAATGATGGGGGAGAGCAGCGTGTTTTCCTTATGTAAATTAGATGTCTATATACAGATATACATTTTAGGAGAGAAAATAAATTAGAGTAAACTAGCGTAGTGGATTACGTCTAAAAGTTAAAATATCGTAGAGATTTAAAAGATTGCGCCTGGAAATATAACCGTGATAGATTAAGTAAATAAAATGAAACGAAATTACGAAGGGTGTTTTTAAAAATTAGAATTTCACTTCATTTTATTTTAATTTCACTTATTTACTGTATTTTATTTTATCAGTGTCTATTTTTTTCACCTCCTATTCTTATTTTTAGACGCCATCTACAGTTACTACGCTATTTTATCCTAATTCAGTTGGCTCTAATGTTTAAAAACTCCCTCTTGAAAAAGCCCGCATAAATTGAGCGAAACGTTGAGTAGTCCTTTCACCTCCATTTTATTTCAAATCGTCGGATTTAATCCAGCTCAACAATCATATATATATATATATATATATATATATATATATATATATATATATATATATGTATGTATATTTCAGATTTTTTATGCCTGCTAAAAGGTAAAAGAGAAAGATCGCTCTTCTGGTCATTTCGAAAGCATTCTGAGTAAATTTTATTTATTTTAAAACCTTTAGAAAAAAAATATATATATATATATATATATATATATATATATATATATATATATATATATATATATATAATATGTTTATAAGCCAAATTTCAACGCAATATTTTGACAAGTAAACCAAAATTTATTTGGTTAAAATTAATATTTCAGAGATAGACTCCATCCTCAGAATTTAATACAGTTTTCTTTTGTTTTCTTTTTTACCTCGCCATGATTGCAAATTGAAGAAAAGTTAATAAACGGTCCGCGTATTGTTTCTCAGCAGTGTTATTTTCAAATGCTGGAAAACACGTGATATTAAAGTCAGAGTGGCATTTTTCGTGTTATGCGGTCCTGGATATGACCGAGGCCCAGCTTGCGGGCTTTGGGGAGTGTCATTGCTCCCACGTCCACCTTGACCCGGAGTGGTAGCACCTGTTAGGGTCCCAACTATGAGTTAAATAGAAACCAACTGGGAAAAAAAAAAAAACAAATGTATTCTATTTAAAAAAAAAAAAATCTACAAAATCACTGGATTCGGCATTAAATGACCTGAAAAGGGTTGATATGCCGTAAAACAAAAACTACCAACCTTCCGTGTTATGCGTGTTGTTTAAATTAGACTCCATCTATTTCTGAAATATTTATTTAAAATAAATAAATGTTTGTTTGTTTTTTATATAAAAGTGCGTGGAAATTTGGCTTATTTATACGTATTTTACTTAAAATTTCAGTAGTGAAATAAAGCGAAAAAACAAACTAAACTTAACCCTTTTGTTAAAAATGAATTTGGAAACTCCATTATTATTTAAATCATCAGAAATTATTATATATATATATATATATATATATATATATATATATATATATATATATATATATATATAAAAATGAACGTGTCTGTGTGTCTGTCTGTGTACATTTCCCTACTCAATAACTCTGTCAATTTTTAGTCTACAGACTCGAAATTTGATATACAGGGTACTGAGATTTGGAAAAATCGATATGATCGGTTTTTGGCCAGAAATTTGGCGATAAAGGATTCAAAGTTCAACGATTTGACCTTTGAGAACTCTACCAAACTCCTCCAACAATTTGGGGTCTACGCACTTGAAATTTTAGATATAGGTTCCTTGAACATGGATCTAACTTAATAACTTGATTCGATCCCAAAACAATAAATTTTAAGGGGTCATAATAGGGGTCAAAGTTTTAAAAAATTGACCTCTGCGGTCTCTTCCAAATTACTCAGACAATTTCTGATCAAAATATTTGAAATTTTACATAAAGGGTATTCAGAGATAGGGCAAGCTGATGTTTAAAAAGGAAGTGTCCTCTATAGTATCAGATCTGACCGAATGGTTAATTGTAGGCATAGACCAATTCATACCATCTAAAAAATTCCAACAAAAACCTAACAGCCAGCCATGGTTCTCCCCAGAATGTGCTGCTGCTATCGCGCACAGAAATCACTTTTTCCATAGCTACCAACATAATAGATGCACTGAGACTAAAGCTGCTTTCAGGACTGCCAGCAACCACTGTAAAAGAGTAATAAAAAATGCAAGAGAGCTATATGCCCAGTCTGTTAAATCACAAGTAGCTGATCAGCGGCTTGGTTCCCACCAGTTTTGGCAAATAACAAATAGGATCCTGAACAGAAGTGTGCGTTCTATCCTAACCATTATGAATGGACCAGAGGTCATCTCGTCAGCATCAGACAAGGCCAAACTATTTGCAAAGAATTTGCAGCTAATTCTACCCTATGCAGCGAAGGCCATCAACTCCCCATATTTCCTCCTATAACACAGAACAAGCTAGGTAACATAGAAATATCCGTGCATGAGGTCGCCAAGCTAATCAAGAACCTTGATTCGAGTAAAGCAACTGGCCCTGGTGGCATCCCAATTATAGTGTTAAAAAAGTTTCAACCAGAACTTGCTCCCATACTTACGAAACCATTTAAGCGCTGCCTTAAGGAGAAGTGCTTTCCGACTCCCTGGAAGACCTCATCAGTTTGCCCTATTTTTAAGAATTCAGGTGATAAGTCATCTCCCTCTCAGTAAAGACCAATAAGTCTCCTGTGTGTTATGAGTAAGTTAAACTTAAACTTTCCATAGAGGCAACGGATTTTACCAAGATCAGTATCGTTTTAAGTTCGATCTTTCATACGACAAATATCGAAAAATTAGCTAAAAACATTAATATCTTCCCCTTCAACTAGGTACTTTTCTACAGGGGGAGGGGTCATTTTTTTCGCCGATATTTTTTAAAGTTATCCTCTCCTTTAGATTGTCTAGCCTTAATTTAAAAAAAATGTCGCTTCCTGTTTGGCGGTGGTCGTAACAGCATAAACGTAAGGTTTTTCCCCGTTCTTTTCCTTCTTTGCGGTACGGGTTCGAGCCTGCCTTCCTACTACCACTTTTTTTTTTTTTTTGCTCAACATACACATCCAAACACTCGGGCAACGCCGGGCTGAAATGCTAGTATATATATATACATATATATATATATATATATATATATATATATATATATATATATATATATATATATATATATATATACTAGAATGGATACCCAGCGTCGCCAGGGTCGACATGAAATTCGGTTTGACCACACCTTCTATACTAAGAATATTGACCAGTTTTTCATTATTATATGTCAACTCCATCGTTACCCCAACAAGAATTTCAAAAATAAAAGAACGAATGAAAACACGAAAATGTAATCCCCCACCTCCGAAAAAAGCAGAAGTGACGAACTCTCCACCAGATATTTCGGCAGAAGGGATACGAAGAGAAGTTATTTTCCGAATACTGAGTATCTTATATGATTATATTCCAGTTTAAGCGAATTTCTTTTATGCTCCCTCAGTCTAGAAAGATTTGTAATTACGATCCGTTGCAACGAAAACAAACTGTAAATAATTCAGTTTCAAAAATACCAAAATAGAATTTGTGTTAACCGAAATACGCGTTTTTATGTGATAAAAATGATGAGTTATGACTTATTGTGTTATTAAAAGAAAAAAATTATTAGTTACGATGTCAAAAAAAAAATGTGAAGAAAAAAGACTAACAAAAAAACGTAAATGAAAGTTTTTTTTGTTTTGGTTTTAAATAAAGAATCGTAGTTAAATCGGATTGTTTGTTTATTCTAAAATAAAAATCCACTGGATTGCAAAATCACGGAAATTATATTATTTGAACTTATTCAAAAAAATGATGCTTGAAAGTTTGTGTGAATTATTTTTTGTTTGATTATCAGCCGAAAAAGAAAACAAAAACAAAAAGAAGAAAGTTAGCATCCAAGGGAAATAACTCAAAACTCAAATAACTGAAATCGGTTTATAAAAAAATCGATGTTAGTAAAAATAAATTAAATTAAATATGTTATCAATATAAATCAAATTTAAATAATAAACTTAAATAGATCACTTAAAAAAATCCTTTCACTATAAACAATAACTAACACACCGCTATTTAATAAATCGATTTCCCTTCATGTAATATGCAAATGGGGTAATCTCTTAATCGTCTAGTTTGCAAGAATAATACTAGATATAGCAATGCATGAAGTATTAAAGTAATGACCCTTTTGTATATATTAATCAAATTGTGAACAAACAAACAAACAGACAAGAATACGAATTTATATATATATAGATATATTTCATATCTGTTAATCCCGAGATACAGTTCGCAGTGGTAAACTTTTGTTTTCACTTGGCACAATCACGTTGATTGATTTGATCAGACATTTTGCTTTCCAATCTTCGCTACGTCTTCGCTCGTTGTCAGTAAACTACATAAATCGATAGACATTACAACAATCTTTGATTTTAGACGATCACTGATATTGTGGTCACAATGGATGCCGGTGGACGTGCGCAACTTAATACATGTTGCACTGATACGCACTGAAGATGTTGCCGTCATCGCTGCGCGTTGAACCAAAATATTCGAAGCCGACTGTTCATGGGAGATTTTCTTCCAACTTGGATGTCGCCATGTTGATTTTCTCGGTGGTTAGATATCCTGTCTTTTTTATGTTCAGTCGCAGATAAAACTGTGCCAGAACTGGACTCGTGGCAGGCCAAACCTAATATTTTACGCGAGTAGAACATTATCTGCGTACAAGGCTGTTCAGTTCATTGGCGAGTGCAGTTCCTTAATGAAACAATCCATAACAAGAATGAAGAGTAACGGAGATAGGGTAGAACTTGATGGAAAAGGCCTTGAACCACCAGCATCAGTTCGCACTACACTTTCCAATGAGTCCTAAAGTAGATTGATCCAATTAATTAGCTCTTTGGGGGCAACATTGCTATCAGACCACATCATGTGGCACGCGGCCGAAGGTCTTTCCATGTCAAGGAAAGCAATATGCAACGGAATCTTCTCCTCGGCATGATTCTCTGTCAAGAGCCGTGCAGCATGTATGGCGTTTGTGCTGCACTGAGTTTGTGCAATCGAGTATTTTAAAGTTAATTTGCTTGTGAAAGAAGAATTAGTCTGGTTTCCGTCATAAAGATTGCTACTGTGATGTTGCGGTTCCAATCAACGAGACTTTTTTTCTTCGCTCGTTTGATTGAACAGCTGCACCAATCAAGTAGAAGGGCTGGTAGTTGGGAGTTCTAAACCAGGTATTTCTGCGACCCCGCATGGGTAGTTAATGTTAATCGGTTATTTAGTTGATTATATATCTACTGAAAAGTCACACTCCTCGAAGTGATTAAAAAGGACATTACTATGGAAGACAGGATAAGTGAGAATTCACATTATCACCTTTGCCTTGTGACGTGGGGTATTATCTTGCATAAAGGTAGCTCTATCGAAACCTGAATTCTGTATGATTGGCACAACATGATCTTGAACAATATTTTTATAGATCTGCGCGTTGACACGAGTTTGTAACAGGACAAGAGGCGTTGTACCTTTGTAGAGGCGTTGTACCTTTATAAAGGCGTTGTACCTTGGCTAGAAAATATTCCAAATGCCATAACGCTTTCGCCCCCAAAACTGAGAGTTTTCTTAATACATTTTGCATTTAATCTTTCACCAATACGTCTCTTTACATTGTTTTTTTTTTTCATCATTTCCAAACAAATTAAACTTGCTTTCATCACTGAAAAATACTTTTATCCAATTTTCATATTTCCAAATTACATACCTGTTTGCAAATTCTAATCTCTTCTTATTCTTCAAACTAACAAGTGGTTTCTTCCCTGGGGTTCGATTAAACAGCCCTATTTCATGCAGTCGTCTAGAAACAGTCTGTCTTGACACATTAACACATGACGTACTATTCATAGCCCTTTTAATTTCTGTGAAAGACTTAAAACGGTCCTTTAATGAAATACGCTGCATTATTTCTTGCCGAAGTTTTGCGGGGCCTGCCGATTTTAAAAGCACTAACTATTTTGCCAGCATCATTGTAGGATTTAACAACCCTGCCGACAACACTCTTGGAACGTTTAACTTTCTCTGAAATCTCTTTAATTTTTTATTTTATTTTACTTTTGTTAGTTTGAAGAGATCAAGGGGTTCCTTCCTGGGGCTGACACTTGATTCTATTACAATTTAAATTTATATCCGAGGGATCTTTTAAGAATAGACGCTGTTCCCTTTATGGCTGCTATCTGTATTTTCTTATAGCTTAGGTTTTCAGGGATTGCTTCTAAGTATTTTTGAAGGTTCTTTTTTATTAGGTCAGTTGCTCCTATCACAACTGGTTTATTTCCTTCAGAGACCATGTTGCTTTTAGATCATTTTTTAGGTCCTGATATTTTGTTATCTTTTCCCGTTCTGCTCTATTAAGGCCAAAGTCATTTGGAACTGTGACATCGATAATGAGTGCAGTCCTTTCGGGCTTGTTCCGTATTACTATATCTGGCTTGATGGCCTTGTATCTGCCCGCCTGTATGTCTTTGTCGTAGAGCACTGTCACTTTTCCATTTGATATTATCGGTGGTGGTTCATGTTCCCAGATGTTCGACGACCTATCTAGTTGCATCTCTCCACAAATCTTCCCATATAAGTATCTACATAATTTGCTGTGGCGGGCAGTGTAATGACCATCGGTTAGAAGGATCTTGCATCCAGACATTAGGTGGCTTGGGCTTTCAACAGCTGAGTGATAGAATCTGCATTGGTCGGTTTTTTTAAACCAGCCATTTTTTAAAATCCATTTGTGAGTAAGCCTTGGTCTTATGCAGCTATAATTAATCGTTCTTCATCAAATGGAAATTTGTGACTTTTAAGCCATTGTAGTGGAGCCTTCTTGTCAATGTAGTTCTGGTTCAGTTCTTCCATGAACCTGCCTGCTCTCTTATGTTGTTGCCATCCTTCTAGTCTTGCCTTCAGTTCCCTTTTTGTATACTCCTTTTTCTTCTTTCGGGCGATTAGGATTGCTGGTTTGTCATATTCTTCTATTGTGTTGTCCAGTGTGTTACCACTGAAATTTTCACCGAGCTTTGTAGTTGACGTCTGCTGGGCAAACATTTGGTGTGATGTTCATTCACCATTTTTATTTTGGGGTCAGAAGAACATTTGATATATTGGCCTATGCTTACCATTGAAACTCGGTATGTGTGGTTAATTTCAGTGAGGCCTAAACCACCTTCTTTCTGTGGTAAGTACAGCTTGTCCATGCACTGATTTTTGTAAATAACTTTATGAAGGGCCAGAATTTTCCGAGTTTTTACGTCAAGGTTATTGATGCAGTTTTGTGGCCAATTGATTATGCGAAATCCATAAGAGACAACGGGTATTGCCAATTGATTGATGGCAGTAATTTTGTTTTTTGGTGATAGTGCTGATGAGAGGACTTTTTGAAGTCTTTTTAAGTATTCTCCCTGCACTTTTTCTCTCATCTTTTGATGTTCAAGTGTCTCATTCTCCTCTACTCCCATGTATTTATAGACAGCATCTTCTTCAAGGTCTTCAATAGAGCCATTGTGAAGATTAAGATGTACTAGAAGATTTTAAAACCATTTTCATGGCCCTCTTATGGAGATGAAAATTATATCCTGATAACCTTATGTGTAGAATTTTCTCTCTCTTCCTCTCTCTCCCTCTCTCTCTCTCTGTCTCTCTCTCTCTCTGTCTCTCTCTCACACACACACACTGTCCATGTATATATAAGTGACCTTTTTATCGAAAATCGCTCTAGACAAGGCATGAAGCCACTTGGTCTAATGGGCTAAAGAAAAATACTACTTCACGGTCAAAACCTTGATGGAATAGATTCTGAGCCAGATAACAGCGTATTCTTCTTTGTCAGAAAATATCAATCTTTGAATTGAGGCTTAAACACAAAATAAGGGAATCGAGATCCAAGATCTACTTTCTTCTCTTCTTGTCTACTTGGGTGAGGAACGGGCTCTACTAAAACCTCTGTCAATTTTTGGTCTATAGACGTGAAACTTGAGATATAGGGGATTCAGAGCCGTGGAAGAAATTCTATTTGCTCTTTAGCCGGTAAAAATAGCTGCTGATCGGTAAAAATTGTAAAAAATTGTAAGTTGGCAGGCGTAAGTCGACAAAAACGTGTTATTTCTACGCATCTAAAAATATAATTTTTTTTTACTGTCTATGTGCGTATAAACGTGGGGCAGCGGATAACGTATAAAGGCTGGAGAGCTATATGTTTTTGTTTTGATTCGTATTTTGCATTTAATTTTACTTTTGAAATCACTGCTATATATTAGGAACAATATAATAATCGATAAAGATTTGACTCTATAATAATAAATATGAAATCTTCATAAATGAAAATTTCATATTTAAGCGTATTTCCCAACCAAGAAATGTCGGGCGAATATAGATCTGAAATATTTTCAGTTTCAAATGAATAGTTGTATTTGCATTCTGACCTTTAAAATCCCTTTAAAATGCTACAATGAAACTAGAATTTCGGCAACATGTATTAACTTACGGTTTATAGTTACTGTTAGAATTTCAAATAAAAACGGAGGAATATTAATTCTTACGAAATTTTTCTGCATCTTTTTATTTCGTTTGCATAAAATGAAAATAAACTAAATATAGAGCACATTACGTTAATGGATCCCATCTAAGAGTTGAATATGATTTGAATATACAACAATTATTATTTGCTCGCTTCTCCGCGATGGAATTGCTAAACACAATGTATGTTTGAATATGGCTTAAATTAACCTCCAAAAAAACGAACACTCTTGATTAGGACAAAAATAAAAATTGATTCGATCTAGAAGGATTTCTTCTCCACAAACAAAAGCATAAAAGATGAAATTTAATACTAGAACAGATATTACACTTTGCTCCTGATCTAAAGCCTACACGCGATTTATTCAATAAACAATGGAAATTTTGCAATAAAATTAGGCACATAGAAAAAGTTCGTTTCTTTCCTATTTTTAATTCAATTGTCTATAAAACACATTTCCTCCATAAAATGTTTCGACTTATGAACTTTCGACGAAATTATTCTAGGTTTTTCTTACGTCGTCATCACTTGAAAATTTGTTTGGGGCAAAATTTATTTGAAGAGTTCTGAACTCTAAAATGTGGCAGTCGTTACGAAGCTGATGCTTTCCGATGCGTTTTGTAATATTAAACATTCCATTGTCTCTGCGAAGGATAACACCAAAATATTTGAGATCCTTTTGTTTGTTTCATAAATTTGTTTATGTTTGTGTTTGTAAATGTTTTTGGTTTATTGGATAAACCGTACTCATCACACAGTCTTATGTGGTCTTCTAGTCGTTTGCACGTCTTCGGCTATAAACTGTTGACGATAGATTTTTGTCCAAGTCTTCATAAGTTTATTTTTTTTTTATTTGGCGCCATTTTGAATAGTTTCCAAACAAATATGTCTGCGAGATGAAAAAATATTTTTGCTATAAACCAGTTACAAACAAAACAGAGTTTAGTTTTTTGCGGAAAAAAAAATCTGGAAAAGTAAAAATATTTTTTTCTTTTTTGTTCGTTTGCTGTGTAGATTTAAATAGAACTTTAGATGACAATACTTGCCTTTCTTGCGGACATTATTCTGACGTTTTTCTTTAAATATCTACAGTTCGATGTATAGCTAGTTATGACATAAACTGAATACATATCCTTATAACGATGGTGATGATATCGATTTGTTTTAGTATTTACAGATTATTGTCAAATGTTCACTTTTCATCATCATCATCATCACCATCACCATCACATCATCACCACCACCACTACCATCATCATCATCATCATCATCATCATCATCATCATCATCATCATCATCATCACCACACCACGACACACGTGTTAAAACAAAAACATTTTTTAAAGAAATGTAAAAAGTAAAAGTTTATTATTTTTGGATTATTAAAACAAAAAAAAACTTTAAAATAGTTAAAATTTCATTATTTTTTTATTCTTTAAATTTAAGAAAACTTTATTGAAAGAAATGTAAAAAAAATTTTTTATCTTTTTATTGTTAAAATTTAAATATTTCTATAAATGAAGTTTTTCTGACATAATATGTTAAATATAGTGACCCAAGAAGTATTGAAATTGAACCAAATTTTTGAAATGTGGTGTTTCTCTATGGTTTCGTATTTCGTTTCATGCTTGCTGGCTTCAGTTCCGTATTTGCATCAACTGTATCCATTTCTGCCATCTTTGTTTTGGGAGCGCAATTTTTAGAGAGTGCTGCCATCAAGTACTTACAGGAGAAACCACGTGAAATCCGCCAACATCCTAAGAGAAAGTGATTTTTGTGGAACGAACTGGATTCGAACTTGTTAGTCCGTGTCGGTAACCGCTGAACACCGTCAGTACAAGTATCAGCCATTAGTGAGCCCAAGTCTTTGACTGAAGAGAATTCGATGAAGCGATGAATTATTTATGCTCTAATAAATGCTTATCGCTTTAACATCATATTTGTAATGTTCGTATGACACACACAGGTTGACACGCCGGTGTTCGTTAGATTAGTTAATGAACATTGAGTGATTGGAAACCACCTGTGAATTTCATATTCCCATGACATTTCCTTCCAAGTTAATTGCTGTTGTTATGCTGAATAGAAATGTTGATCGCTTTAATGAATTTGATATCTACATTTAGACTATCTTTATCTCTATCTCTACTATTATAAAAAAAAGTCACTTTTGTAGGGGGGAGTTCTTTCCTTATATGTTCCGAAACGGCTGAGCCTATCTTTTGCAACTTTCATACAAGGCTAATTTATATGTCTGGCAGTGTTCTTAGATATGTTTTGCACATAATTTTATCCGATAAATATCGAAAATCAAAAAAATCTGATCTTCAGTATAATCTTTCTTCTCTTATAGATTAAAAAAAAAACAGAATTTTCACAGGGGAATATTTTACGTTACATTGGCCAAGGGAAATAATTTAAGTTTTTCCATTGATCGGTGTAACGTAAAGTATTCCATTGTAAAAATTTTCTTTTATCAATAAGAGAAGAATGACTGTTTAAGATCGTTAAGCCCAAATATCAGCTGACGTCAAATTATAAACAAACACAGACGGAATTTGATAAACGACATTATTATTATTTATTTATTGCGAATTAGTCCACCGAGTAAATTCTTCCTCGTAATAAGCAATAAAGGATTCTATAATAATATATATGCAAGCTGCATGAATTAAACTATCATGTTTAAGTGTATTGTACGAATAGGCAAGCCAGGCGGCCAGCTAGTTAGAAATCAGAATTTAAAATTTGATATTAACGATCACATACATGTGCAAATATTTCTAGAATTTTTGTTCAGATAAAAAAATCTCGAGAAAACATAAAACGCGCATTGCACATAATTTCCCAGAGTTTTAATGTTTTAACTTAAAATGCATTTCGATGAATTTAAGGCGATGTTTACCCATAAAATAAAAAAAATATTTCAAACGTATCATTGTTGGATAATGGAACTTGGAGATCGTGTATACATACACAAATTCCAAGTTAGCAGAGAACAAAGAAAATACCATGTCGAACTTTGACACATATATTGATCTCTGATGAAATAAAGAAAGAATTTGTCAATAAAAGCAAGAGGTTCAACTAACAAAGGGACAGAGAGAGACGCATGAATCGTTACGTCATTAACTTGTCAACCTCAACATCACCTTTCACCACCCTTGCTCGATACAACCACTGCAGAGAAAATAATAATTTAATAAATAACAGTTTTGTTATGAAGCCGTCTCTGCTTTTTGATTGTCAAACGGCTGGAACAAGCTAGAGTGTATATATTTATTTATCAGCACGCATCTTTGTAATAGTGCAACAAGCATGATTATACTTAAGCGATAAACAGATACATCGTGAGAGAGAGACAGAAAATACATTTATTTGCGCACATTCTTAAAAATTGAAGCATAGGATTTGATAAATATTATTTCCATTATTTCATCATTCGAACTACTGGCTTCAGCTTGAGTGTTATTCTCCGACGGTGTAACCTTCGACCTCCTTTAGATGTATTTTATCGAACTCGGGAATCCTTCTGTCGAACTCGGAAAACAGTACACAATTTTAAACGGAACCAATCATTTAATCATGAGAGTAGTATGCTCTTGTTCCATCAGCCATGACCGGGTAGAAGTATTAGGTAATTCGCAATTGCATTCTTAGTATCGTCTGCATTAAGAATTGAACCTTCAACCTATAGAAGAGTGTCGCTTAGAATTGAATTTTACTTATTACTTTACGTCACCTGCAAACAAATAATTCCAATAATCTAAAATTATTTAATAATTTGATTTATTTATTATCCAACATTTTGCAAACGGCATATTGATCGTCTCATTCTAGTCTAATTCTTGAACATATTGCGATTGTTAGTTTTGCACAATTTTTTTTAGAAGCCAAACATTTTTTTAGATACAAAACACTTTTTAGATACATAACATTTTTTTAGATACAAAATTTCTTTTAGGTACAAAATTTTGGATACAATATTTTAGATACAATATTTTCGATACAAAATTTTAGATACAAAATTTTAGATACAATATTTTATATAAAAACTTTTAGATACAATATTTTAGATACAATATTTTAGATACAATATTGTAGATACAAAATGTTAGACACAAAATTTTAGATAACAATATTTTAGGTACAATATTTTAGATACATTTTAGATACAACGTTTTAGATCAAATATTTTAGGTACAATATTTTATATACAAAATTTTAGATACAAAATTTTAGATACAGTATTTTAGATGAAAATTTTAGATACAAAATGTTAGATACAATATTTTAGATACAAAATTTTAGATACAAAATTTCAGATACAATATTTTATATACAATATTTTAGATAAAAAACTTTAGATACAATATTTTAGATACAAAATTTTAGATACAATATTTTAGATAAAAATTTTTAGATACATAATTTTAGATACAATATTTCATATACAATATTTTAGATACAATATTTTAGATACAAAATTTTAGATACAAAATTTTAGATACAAAATTTTAGATACAATATTTTAGATACAATATTTTAGATACAATATTTCACATACAATATTTTAGATACAATATTCTAGATACAAAATTTTAGATACAATATTTTAGATACAATATTTTAGATACAATATTTTAGATACAATATTTTAGGTAAAAAATTTTAGATAAAATATTTTGGATGAAAAATATTAGATACAATATTTTAGATACAAAATTTTAGATACAAAATTTTAGATACAATATTTTAGGTAAATTGTTTTAGATACAAAATTGTATATACAAAATTTTAGGTGCAAAATTTTCGATACAATATTTTAGATAGAAAATTGTAGATACAAAGTTTTAGATTCAAAATTTTAGATACAAAATTTTAGATACACAATTTTAAATCCAATATTTTAGAAACAAAATTTTAGATACAAAGTGTTTGATACAATGTTTTTGATATAATATTTTAGATACAATATTTTAGATACAATATTTTAGATATAATATTTTAGATACAAAATTTTAGAACAAATTTTAGATACAATATTTTCGATACAAAATTTTATATACAAAATTTTAAATACAATATTTTAGATAAAGAATGTAAGATACAATATTTTAGATACAATATTTTAGATACAAAATTTTAGATACAATATTTAAGATACAATATTTAAGATACAATATTGTACATACAATATTTTAGATATAAAATTTTAGATACAATATTTTAGATATAAAATTTTAGATACAAAATTTTAAATAAAAATTTTAGATTCAATATTGTAGATACGAAATTTCAGATACAATATTTTAGATACTATATTTTAGATACAGAATTTAGATACAAAATGTTAGATACAATGTTTTAGATACAATATTTGAAATACAAAATCTTAGATATAAAATTTTAGATAAAATATTTTACATAAAAAATTTTAGATATAAAATTTTAGATACAATATTTTAGATACGATATTGTAGATACGAAATTCTAGATACAAAATTTTAGATACAAAATTTTAGATACAAAATGTTAGATACAATATTTTAGATATTAAATTGTAGATACAATATTTTCTATACAATGTTTTAGATACAATATTTTCTATACAATGTTTTAGATACAATATTTTAGATACAATATTTAAGATACAAAATTTTAGATACAATGTTTTAGATACAATATTTTAGATAAAATATTTTAGATACAAAATTTTAGATACAATATTTTAGATACAAAATGTTAGATACAATATTTTAGATATTAAATTGTAGATACAATATTTTCTATAGAATGTTTTAGATAAAATATTTTAGATACAAAGGTTTAGATACAATATTTTAGATACAATGTTTTAGATACAATATTTTAGATACAATATTTTAGATACAATATTTTTGATAAGACATTTAGATACAATATTTTAGATACAAAATTTTATATACAAAATTTTATATACAATATTTAAGATACAAAATTTTAGATACAAAATTTTAGATACAAAATTTTAGATACAATATTTTAGATACAATATTTTAGATACAATATTTTAGATACAAATTTAAGATACAATATCTTAGATACAATATTTTAGATACAACATTTTAGATACAAAATTTTAGATACAATATTTTAGATACAACATTTTAGATAGAAAATGTTAGATACAATATTTTAGATGAAAATTTTAGATACAAAATTTTAGATACAAAATTTTAGATACAAAATTTTACATACAAAATTTCAGATACAATATTTCATATATAATATTTTAGATAAAAAACTTTAGATATAATATTTTAGATACAAAATTTTAGATACAATATTTTAAAAAAAAATTTTTAGATACATAATTTGAGATACAATATTTCATATACAATATTTTAGATATAATATTTTAGATACAAAATTTTAGATACAATATTTTAGATACAAAATTTTAGATACATAATTTTAGATACAATATTTCACATAATATATTTTAGATACAATATTCTAGATAAAAAATTTTAGATACAATATTTTAGATGCAATATTTTAGATAGAATATTTTAGATACAATATTTTAGGTAAAAAATTTTAGATACAATATTTTGGATGAAAAATGTTAGATACAATATTGTAGATACAAAATTTTAGATACAAAATTTTAGATACAATATTTTAGGTAAATTGTTTTAGATACAAAATTGTATATACAAAATTTTAGGTACAAAATTTTCGATACAATATTTTAGATACAAAATTGTAGATACAAAATTTTAGATTTAAAATTTTAGATACAAAATTTTAGATACAATATTTTAGATCCAATATTTTAGATACAAAATTTTGTATACAAAGTGTTTGATACAATGTTTTTGATATAAAATTTTAGATACAAAATTTTATATACAAAATTTTAGATACAATATTTTAGATACAAAACAAAGTTTTGAACCAAAAAAGCCGATTTACTTTTAACAACATAAAAACATCGAAACAAAAATATTTTAAAAGATCAAAATGAAATATCGATTATAATTCGATGTTCTTAAAAAATAATTGCATTAATGTAGCGAAAGTAATGCAAAACGTGAAAAGCGACGGCGCATTTTTTATATCCTGTCACGTGATGGAATCAATATATATATATATATATATATATATATATATATATATATATATATATATATATATATATATATATATATATATATATATATATATATTGCCAAACTTTCACGAAAAATACTTGTCTGGCTGAAACCACTATCAATGATTTATTCCACTCTAAATCTGTGCCTAGACCTAAACGTAGATTCTATGAACAAAGCTGCATTCTTAGAGCTACACACCTGTAGAACTTTCCGATGTTTCCCTGCTTTCCTGCTGATTACAATATGGTCGTCTTTAAGTCCAACGTAAGAAAGTTCTTGATGAGTCATCCCTTTAAGTAATCCAATTTACCAAGTTTACACTACTAACGATTACTACGATATTGCTCCATTGACTACCGTGCTTCGGACTGTGATAAGTAGTGATTCATGTATGTATGTATATATATATATATATATATATATATATATATATATATATTTTTTTTTTTTTTATTATTCAATTTTCACCCCAAACAAGGCACAGTGCCACTTTGAAGCAGGGGGCTACTATTAGGGAATTAATTAGCGGGGTCATTATGAAGGGAGAAGAGTAGAAAGATGTTTGTTAACATTACACTTGAACTTCTGCATATCATTGCAGTTGGGAAAGCAGAATCCCGGAAGGGAGTTCCAAAGACCCGCAGTTCTGGGGAAGAAACTATTGGAGTAAAAGGCTTTCTTGCACCTAGGGATCTCCACTGTAAAGGGATGAGACTTAGTAGCTTGTCGGGTTTGTCGGGGGTAGTTACGTCGGGGAGGTACAAGTGTTTGCAGTTCGTCAGAGCATTCGCCATTAAAGTATTTGTAGAACAGGCAGAGGGATGCAACATCTCGTCGATGGGACAGAGGTTGAAGCCTAGATGACAGTTCAGGACCTATCAGGTTTGCGACTCTTTTTTGAACCCTGACCAGGAGCGAGAGACAAGCAGCAGATGCACCAGCCCAGATGTGACAACAGTACTCCATACATGGGCGAATGGTTGCCTTATAGAGGTATAGGATACTGGCAGGCGTAAGTAGTTTTCTAGCACGGTAGAGGGAGCCAACCTTCCTTGCAGCAGCCTTGGCAATGCTCTCAATGTATCTATTCCAGTTCATATTCCCTGTAAACGTTAGGCCGAGGAGTTTAAAAGAAGTACTTTCAGGCAATGTGTTCTTGGCCATTGCTATTGGTGGTAGAGAAGGTTTCTTGTAGTTATTGAAGGAAACAAGCTTAGTCTTAGCAGCATTGAATGAGACCAACCATTTTTGTCCCCATTCCACTACGGATTGGAGGTCATCCTCTAGTGTTTCTGCCATTTTCTTGGATATGTGTTCATTTGTTTTCCCCTCATATCTGTTATAGAGAGTGGTGTCATCGGCAAATATACCCATCTCCGAAACAATATTATCAGGGAGGTCGTTTATGAATATCAGGAACAATAGAGGTCCAAGGATAGACCCCTGAGGCACTCCCGCATTTATGTCATATTGTTTGGATGTACGTCCGTCGAGGACAACTTTGATTTTTCTATTACTTAAGAAGGATTTAATTACGTTATGAATTCTTCCAGTTATTCCATATGATCTAATTTTCCTTAGAAGACCATCGTGCCATACCCTGTCAAAAGCCTTAGATATATCAAGGGCCACCGCTCTACCCTTCCCTGTTTTATCCAATGAACGGTATATACGTTCAGAAACTACAGTTAAGATATCTGCTGTTGAACGGGCTTGCCTGAATCCATATTGTTTGTCAGTCAAGAGTTTAGCAGCTGTTAGGTGCTGGACTAGGGCTTTATTAACTAAGGACTCAAATATTTTGGCGAAAAGCGGGAGGAGGCTAATGGGGCGATAATTTAGTGGGTCAGTTCTTTCACCAGAATTCTTGAAGACTGGTACCACAGAGGCGGTTTTCCAGCAGTCGGGAAAACAAGATTCGTTAAGGCATTTATTGTAAAGTTTGGACAGAACTGGAGCAACCTCGGCAGAGCATTTTTTTAATAGCACAGCCGGGATGAGATCTGGTCCACATGCTTTAGAGGTGTCTAGGTTTTTTATAATAGCATGTACCTGAGAAGGGGTGATTTTCAAGTCGTCAAGTGTGGCGTCTGTTCGCAGAGGAAAATCAGGGAGTGAGTGGTGTACCGAGTTCAGTGTGGAGTTTGAGGCAAACCGACTGATTAGCCTTGTCAGTTGCCGTGCAAGCAACCTCATGATTGTTTGTTAGTGGGGGAATAATTGACTGTCCATTATTAACTACGCTGTTGTAGATTTTCCAAAAATATATATATATATATATATATATATATATATAGAGAGAGAGAGAGAGAGAGAGAGAGAGATATATATATATATAAATATAGATATAGATGATAATGTAAATACTATTCTTGATATATCCTACCTTAATAGAATTCAAAACCGGCTTCGGACCTTGTAGGTGATACCCTTTTTACCTAAATATTAAATTTAAATGCAGATTCCACCAACAATGTTTCTTTCCTTGGACTTCCTGCAACAATACAATTAATTTATTTTTATATAGGAGTCACCACTTTTCAAGGCCCGGGGGCCACTTAAGGATAAGCGCTGTGGAGTGTACAGTAGTCAATGGGATAATAATGTAATCGTTAGTAATTGGTATTTGGTAAATTGGATTACTTAAAGAGGCGGTTCATAAAGAATTGGCTTACGTTGGACTTGAAGACAACCATATTGTAGTCAGCTGGGAAGTAGGCAAAGGGAAGAGAGTTCCACAGGCGTGCAGTTCTAAGAAAGAAGCCTTGTTCATGGAATCTACGTTTTGATTTAGGCACAGATAAAGTGTGGGGAAAATTATTGACAGTTGTTTCAGCTAGACGTTTTTCGTGAAAGATTGGCGAGGAGGGGGAACCAGAGATTGGAGCTCAGACGAGCGTTTGCCATAGAAATAACGATAAAACAAAGACAGGCTCACAACGTCTCTTTTGTTGGAAAGAGGTTGCAGGGAAGAGAAAAGGGCATCCCCCACTAAACCACGAAGTCTATTTTGAATTCTGTCCAGGCAGGATAAGCTGATTCTAGCAGCTCCTGCCCAGATGTGGCAACAGTATTCCATCGTTGGACGTACTTGGCTTTTATATAGATAGAGAATTGTATCAGCAGTGAGATATCTACTGGGGCAGTAGAAGGAGCCTACCATTTTTCCAGCGACCTTGGCAAAAGATTTGATGTACGTGTTCCATTTCAGATAGGAAATAAAGGTCAAGCCCAGAAGCTTGCCAAAACATGGAGCCTCCCCTAGAAGAGCGCCACCTATTTCAATTGATGCCAGCTGGAGATCAGAGCGTTGAAGCAAACCTGACAAATTTCAATTTTGGTGCTTGTATAACCAAGTGAAATATTGTTTCAGCAATCCGCCCCACTAGTATCCAAATTGTTACAGTCGTTAATCTCAGTCTTTTCTATGACATGTGTTCTAGGAGATTGTCTAATCTATTCACTGCTTCTTTTGTTCCAGCTCGTTTGGCTCGTTGGTCTAGTGATCTCCATTGATTCACTGTTTTAATACCTCAATGTAATATAAGATTCCTATTCCAGTAGTTTCTTTCCAAGAATCGCATACTTGTGGAACTCTCTTCCTGCTGGCTGTTTTCCTCATACCTATAACAGTCTTTTATATGAAGATAAGTCCTGTCTTTGCGATAATCATTCGGTTTGGTTAGTTCATTATATTCGTGTCTTAGCTGGAATGATTTTCATAAAATAATGTAAATGAGATCGTAGATGAGAGATTGTGTCACGGACGTATTATGACGATATGTTCTACGTGTTATCACTTCTTAATTTGTCTTAAAAATATGGTAAAGCCACCTGCTTCGTTTGCTTATTATTCTGCGCAACAAACATGTACATTTCTTTATCATTTTCTCGATCTTTGGAAAAGTGACGAATTTTGATTTCAGACCAAAGATATAATAACACACATAGCTTTACTTTTATTTTGTTTTGCGCAAGTCATAAAAACTTTCTCGGAGACATGCGCGAGCGCACGCGCACGCACGCACGCAGACACACACATTACGTTTACTCGACGTTTGAAACTGAGCAAATACAAATTGACAATAATAAAGCACCTTATCGAAATAAAAAATAATTATCAACTGGTGATGAAAAAGTGGAGGATCATTTACGATGAATTGATACTTGAAACTGATTCCCTACTCTAAATCATGAACCAATTCTTTTCTGTTGCAAACGTTTTCAAACTTTTATTAAGAATACAAGGCTCCTGCAAGAAAGTTGGGCTCCCCTTACCGTGCTAGAAAATTATTCACACCTGTACACCTATAAAGCCTATAAAACCTATAACATCTATAAAACCTATAACACCTATAAAGCCTATAAAACCTATAAAGTCTATAAAACCTATAAAATCTATAAAGCCTATAAAGCCTATAAAACCTATAATGCCTATAAAACCTATAAAGTCTATAAAACCTATAAAATCTATAAAGCCTATAAAGCCTATAAAACCTATAATGCCTATAAAACCTATAAAGTCTATAGAGCCTATAAACCCTATAAAACCTATAAAGCCTATAAAACCTAAGCCTATAAAGCCTATAAAACTTATAAAGCCTATAAAGCCTATAAAACCTATAAAGCCTATAAAACCTATAAAGCCTATAAAACCTATAAAGCCTATAAAACCTATAAGGCCTATAATGCCTATAAAACCTATGAAGCCTATAGAGCCTGTAAAGCCTATAAAGCCTATAAAACCTATAAAACCTATAAAGCCATAATTTGTTCATGCATGAAGTATTGTTCTCACGTCTGGTGCATTTGCCTTTAGTTTCTTTATATCTACATTTTTAACCTGAAATTAGTTGCATAGTGTAATGAACGTGTAACCTTTAAACAAAAAAAAATGTAAATGCATGTAACGTTAGTAACGGTAAAGCTAGTAAGAATAATATTTTGAATATTTCTATTCAATGACTAAAAAAATGAAATTGATAAAAATGATTTCTAATTATTTACTTCCATACCCATGAATATCAGTTTCTTTGTGATTTTGCGGGATTTGTTTGTCTATTTGTTTGTTTCTTTATCATTTCCTTTTTGGTTTGTCTGTTTATTTTTCTTTGGTTTTGTTTTGTTTGTTTTTTTGTTTTTGTTTTTTTTTTTTTTTTGTCAGTTTCTTTCTTTGTCTGTTTCTTTTTTTGTTTATCTGTTTCTTTTTTGTCTTTTTTGGTTGTCTGTTTCTTTCTTTGCCCTTTTCTTTCTTTGTATCTTTGTTTGTCTGTTTCTTTGTTTCTTTTTTGGCGTTGTCTTTTTTTTTAGTTGTCTGTTTCTATCTTTGTTTATCTGTGTCTGTCCTTGTTTCTTTCTTGGTTGCAACTCGTTAACTTGCAGACTTTTTTACTAGTGTATCAAAGATCAGCGCTTGCAGACCACTTCGAGGAAGGTTTGATTCAGAACACAGACAGGAATGATCAGAACATTGACACTTTCCATTGGTTTGCGGTTCCGCTTTGTTATTTCAAATTAACATTGAGACCCGATGTTGCCTAGGATTGAATGGGGTTCAATGAATGTTCTACATTTCTAAAACTTGTATTGTAATCGAGATCAGTGAAATCGTCCATTTGTCAACCAAAACGTTTGATTGTCTACTCTAGTCGGGAACCCACCGCGGGATGCCCCTTTACTGTTGAAAAGCCTTCTATAATATTGTCTTTCTTCGGACTGTTAAACTTTGGAATTCCATCCCTCTTTCTTACTTTCCTGACTGTTCTAATGTGAATAATCTAAATGTGCCGCGAACAGGCATCTTCCGTCTAAACTTCCCATATAGCGCACCTGTAGACATGGTATTTAATTGTATTCTCTTGCTTCCAACTGTTTGGAGTGAATAAGAGAAAAAATTTAAGATTTGAAAAAGTTTTCATTCGCGTAAAATAGTATTTATCATTTTCTGTCAAAAATAGTATTCATCATTTTCTGTCAAAAATAGTATTTATCATTTTCTGTCAAAAATAGACTTTATCATTTTCTGTCAAAAATAGTATTCATCATTTTCTGTCAAAAATAGTATTCATCATTTTCTGTCAAAAATAGTATTTATCATTTTCTGTCAAAAATAGTATTCATCATTTTCTGTCAAAAATAGTATTCATCATTTTCTGTCAAAAATAGTATTTATCATTTTCTGTCAAAAATAGTATTCATCATTTTCTGTCAAAAATAGTATTCATCATTTTCTGTCAAAAATAGTATTTATCATTTTCTGTCAAAAATAGTATTCATCATTTTCTGTCAAAAATAGTATTTATCATTTTCTGTCAAAAATAGTATTCATCATTTTCTGTCAAAAATAGTATTTATCATTTTCTGTCAAAAATAGTATTTATCATTTTCTGTCAAAAATAGTATTCATCATTTTCTGTCAAAAATAGTATTCATCATTTTCTGTCAAAAATAGTATTTATCATTTTCTGTCAAAAATAGTATTCATCATTTTCTGTCAAAAATAGTATTCATCATTTTCTGTCAAAAATAGTATTTATCATTTTCTGTCAAAAATAGTATTCATCATTTTCTGTCAAAAATAGTATTCATCATTTTCTGTCAAAAATAGTATTTATCATTTTCTGTCAAAAATAGTATTCATCATTTTCTGTCAAAAATAGTATTCATCATTTTCTGTCAAAAATAGTATTTATCATTTTCTGTCAAAAATAGTATTCATCATTTTCTGTCAAAAATAGTATTTATCATTTTCTGTCAAAAATAGAGAGCAGGCAATCTTTTATTTCGAGAAAATAATGACATACTTCTTGGTGTTTCAGCGTATTGTCTGTGGACATCTTTGAGCGTAGCTCTTCTATTCGGGAATGGCGATCTCTGCCGCACGGGGACAGGAAGAAGAATGGTATGCTGGTGTCTGCGGCCTTTTGGCGCGTCTTTCTGCGTAGTTTCTTTCAGTATCCTGTTTCCCTCTCCTCTTTCCACTCCCTAACGTACAGATCTTCGCCAGGACAGGATCACTAACACCAATGCGGATGGATGACGGCCGTATCCCCAAGGGGGTCTTGTATGGCGAGCTGGCAACAGGTCAGCGCCCTAAATGTAGCCCGGCTCTCCACTACAAGCATGAAACAGAGTGGCATCAACCTGGGCAGGTGGGAGCAGCTCGTCAAAAATGCATGTTAAAATTAATAGTTATGTCTTATTTATGGATCATCGTATTAAAATAAATTTCAAATGATATGCTGTTTATAGAGGTAGAATACATACACTAAAACAAGACGTTTTACGTTAACTCAAAAAATATAAGCTATGGTGCCTAAAGAAACGGAAAATATCGTCGTTGGATAGAGGCGACAGGAAATAACTTCAGCTTTAACCCCAACGCAATACAAACAACAATACCCATCATGGCAGCTAAAAAATGATAAGAACTTTCTTTTAGCAGAAATAATAAAAAATTCAGTTACCATAGGCTATTCTTGGTAAGGTCAGCACCTGTCCATTCTTCTTTTCCATTTTAAGTTTGTTTATAAAAGACGCCAATCGCTAAAGACACAAGTTCAAAGACAATTGGTTATCTACTATATAAAGTAATGTGGTATGTCTATGTGTCTGCCTGTGTGATACCAGCTAAAAGTTTTTAAAAAACTACACAAAGTTGATAGCTTCTTTGTAACAATTGCCTCCGATAAAGTACAGACAGATTTCTTATATTCATCCTTTTGGGTGTCTGCGAAAAGAAAATTAGATGGGAACAGCATTTGTAATGCTATGATGTATTAATTTGTAAACGAATTTTTTCTAGTCGCTAGAAAAAGAGATATGGAGAAAATAAGGCAGACAGACAGACAGACAGACAGATGGTTGGGAAGCGTCTAGCTGAAAACATAGTTTTCCTCATTCTTTATCTGTGCCTAAACCTAAATGTAGATTCCATAAACAAAGTTTCTTTCTTAGAACTTCACAACTGTGGAACTCTCTCTCTCTCTCTGTCTCTCTCTCTCCCTCTCTCTCTCTCTCTCTCTCTCTCTATATATATATATATATATATATATATATATATATATATATATATATATATAACAACTAATTCTATATTACTGAAGATAAACAAAAAAAGACATCCGATTGCTTGGCCGATTACGAGTGTTGTTGTTCAAACAACTACCAATAAGCATGGATAAATGCAATCTTTACATCTGGCGCAATAATTCGGCATCTGTTGACCTCAAGTAAATGAATCTTACAGTATATAGGTTTACCCTAAACAGGTCGGAATCACCACAGTGAGTTCAACTATGTCTTTTAAGTGTATCTTTTGTAGCCCTGACTCTAAGCACAACATAATAACATTATACAATTCATTATTCTACACAGGTTTAAATAAATTGTGAATTTTATATGAACTAACAGGGATGTCCAGCGTAGCCCGGTCGTAAAATACGCTTAAATATGATATTTTGATTCTTTCAGATTTCGTACGTATTATTACAGAATCAATTTTCCGTCGATTATTATATATTATAAAATTTGTGATTTCAAAAATAAAAAAAATATCCATATGATTTTGGTTGAAGCGAAACTGAAACCGAAACCAAAACTTGTGAAGAAAAAATATTCTATATATATATATATATATTGTTACAAGGGAGTATTTCGATAAAATGATAATAAAAATGAACTTTTTGTTTAAAATGTGTGCTAAATGAATGATCTAGAAGGCTCCAGAGGGTTCTGCAATAATCTGGGATGGGTTTTGGTGCCATATAAATAAATAAATAAAGGTGGAGAGGGAAACAGATCAGTTATCAGCTTGTACCCGTTAAGGTAACTCCGGTCTCTGATTCATGGATATGTCCAGCCGAAGGAATCCAACACACAAAAAGGAAAATATATCCTCTCAACCCACGGCAAGTTTGCAGAAACTGTTTTCTGGAATAGTGAAAATACAATTTTGAAATTTTCCATCGACCAAACATTTAAAAGAAAAACAAAAAGGAATTGTATTGTCATTAAATTTCATTATTAATAGAATGAATAGTCACTCGAAGTCTGGCCTGTTAGCAGTTCTTAATTTTGACTACCTTCCTTTTCCCTTGTAACCCTCCACTTCCTCGTCCTAGTTTTCGACTCGAGTTTCACCAAGCCGTCTTTTCTTTTATATTTGATAGTAATTATAAACGACTGTATCTTTTGTTAACCGACCTTTTCGTTTGTTTTGTTATTGTTATAAATATTTGTGAACAAACCTTTTATTTTGTTATTGTTGAAAATAAAGGAAATATCATTTTCCTAAAACCATATTTCATATCGCTCATATTTTTAATTGTTACACCTTTGAACGTAACAATATATATATATATATATATATATATATATATATATATATATATATATATATATATAACTTGAGTTCCTTCAGCTATAATCGGAACCGAAACCAAAACTTATGAAGAATTCTTCGTAAAATTATTTATTACAAAGAATGAAAGGTCATTACAATTAAATGACACACTCGGAAGGAAAAAGATGGAATAATTCTGTTCATGGTTTCGTTTTTCAGTGTGCTGGACAGAAGACCCCTTTGGGTACAAGGATCAGGACAATAGCCCAATATGGCCACTGCTCGGACAGAGAGAAACTACTGTCTGTACAACTGCAAATAAAGCTGTGACATCAAAAACTTTCGAGAAAACAACATTGATGGGGTATGAATGATGAGCAACAATGAATTCATAAATGTCTCGAAGGAGAGAAAATAATGGAAAGTCATAGCTGTCAATGTCTGAAACAGGTAGAACATCACTTGAATGAATGAATGAAAGAGTGAATATGTTATATAGAGTACTGTCGGGGCAACGCCAAGTAACCTGAATGTTTATTATCATGACCGTTGTTAATGTTTGGACAATAGAATGTGAGAAAATACGTATCAAGACGATTTAGGTATTTTACAGATAATTGTATTTATGTAGAATGTATTGGGGGTGTTAACGTAAGAATGTTAGATCAAACAGAAATGTTAGACCAAACAGAAATGTTAGATAAATAAGCAAAATATGTGAAAAAGCTTATGCAGTTAATTTTTTTTTGTTACGTGAATTGATGACGTAATGTGAAAATGTTTAGAAATGTAGGTAGAGTTTTGGAATAGAGTTGGTCAGCGTGGGACAGTTAGACAAGTTAGCACGGAAGATATCGTCTCCGCAATTGGAAAGTTGAGAAACGCAACCTTAGCATGGTGTAGAACTTACAACTCCTTTCAGGTCTGATGGGAGGTCGAGAATAAAGTGCACAAAAATTAACTTAGTATTTGACGTTCCTTTAAAGGGAGACATTTGTTTCAGAGCTGCGAGAAACAGGCCATAATAGTAAAATAGTATGAAAAGAGTAGAGTCCCTATGAAAAAAGTATGTCTCTCCTTTGTCTGAACTAAGCAGACAAAGACGTTTGTTTGTTATTGTAAAAAACTATCTAGCATACGCTTGTTTGTTATGAGGTGAATAGTTACATAGGCGGCAAAAAAAAAATCCGCATTTGTAATTTTTTCAAAAACTGCAAATTTAAGCTAAATTTAATGTAACTGTTTAAACGAACTATACCTCATTTGATTGGCCTTTTATTCTTCTATAATTTTACCTGTTCGTATTTGACTTTTAATTGAAATATTCTAGTGTTCACGTCAATTTTAAAAAAATAACTTCAAATTGAGGAGGCAAAAAGAAAGTCCGCATAATGTACCTTAACTTCAACTGCCATCACCCATACAGTATCAAACATGGAATCGCACGCTGCTTACAACATCGAGCAGAGACAATAAGTAGCGACACCATTACATACCATCAAGAAATGGTCAGGTTGAAGAATACCCTCCGTCATAACAACTACCCCGATGGCATACTATTCGCCAGACGTGTTAATAGTATAAGAGAGGAGAATGAAACCCAAAAACCTCCAACGGTCTGCCTACCATACATACGAGGTATCTCCGAAAAGATTCAGAGAATATGTGCACCTCTACAACATCAGGACGGTATTCAAGAGCGAGTCAACACTCAGACGACACCTGGTACGAGTGAAGTCCCGCATGGAGGAGAACATGACCAAAAACTGCATATACTCTATCCCATGCAGTTGCAGAAAGGTTTACAAGGGTGAAACATGCCGCCCCCTTAAAGTAAGGGTAGAAGAACACCGAAAATGGGTAACTAAAGGGGAGATGGAAAAATCGGGTATAGCCAACCATGTCTGGATGGAGAGGGGAGACCATCGCCCCCTATGGGATGAAGTAAAAATAATAAACAAAGAGACCCACTGGAAAGTGAGAAAACTCAAAGAAACAGCTCATATGTTCGGACATAACAACCTACTGAGCCAACCAAGCATAGAGCTGAATGCAATTTGGACACCTCTGATAGAGAGAGAAAACCTTGAATAACAACATAGGTTTAACATTAACAAAAAACAACTAAGAATTGTTCTAGTGACATATGGCCGAGTGGTCCTAGACGTTGTATCAAGGTTTACAGTTACCCAAAGGTGCTGAGTTCCATCCTGAACGAAGGCAGTGAAAAGTAACATTCAAAACAGAGAATCAGCAACTATGTCCCAGAGCCTAGTTCGAGACTCCAGTTCGAAACACCTGATGAAGGAGGGCAAAACGGCCGAAACGTTGTGATGATAAAAACCAAGATGAGGAAGTCAGTCCGACAATCTCAATCAATGAAGAGTCACACTCCATATGAGAACCAACAGAAACAGAAATTTTAGTAATAGTGGCCTCCTCGGCAGGATCAGTAGAAACATTGTTGTACACATTAGTTTTAGTAGCAGCAGCGGTTGCTCCAATCTTTCAGTTTCAGCGTGTTCAAATCGCGAACAACCCTCGATAACGCTAGCAACGGTGGGACCGATGTTTAAATAAAAAACTTCAAGTTTATCTGGGTTTAACAAAGCAATAGTTGATAAATAGTAAATAAAGTTAAGATACCACAATCTCCAAAGCTTGCTAGTCTGAGGGTCGGCCGAGGATACATCAAATTTGTTCAGACGAATGATCATCTGCATGAGGGAAAAATAATTTTGTTCAATAAATTGTAGTGTTGTAAATAAATGAAGACATAAAAAAACTCTTTCCAAGGTTTTATTGAACAAAATTCACAATTACTAAAGCAAGAGAGAAAGAACTCGGTCTTTTAAAGAAAAAGAAACGTGTGCAAAATTATGTGGCAAGAAACTGAATTTGCATATCTAATAATTTTTTATAAACAGTAAGTACAAAGGAATTTGCATTGGCGTTCCCTTAAAATATGCTTTGTTGGCTGTTGGTGGACATTTTAAACTGATTTAGGGGCGATAATTTAAGCTGGTTTTAAGCGAATTTGCTGCTGCGGACTTTCTTTTTGCCTCCTCAATTTGAAGTTTTTTTTCTAAATTGACGTGAACACTAGAAGATTTCAAAAGTGAAATATTAACAGTCAAAATTATAGAGGAATAAAAGGCGGATCAAATGAGATATAGTTTCTTTATACAGTTACATTAAATTTAGCTTAAATTTGCAGTTTTTGAAAAAATTACAAGCGCGGATTTTCTTTTTGCCGGCAGTGTATATGTGAAATGCCCACACATACATACAACTAGAGGAGCATTTTAAACACTAGACGTTCACACACTATATATATATCACACATTTATATACACCCACCCCCACTATATACCATGTTTAGGTGAAATGGTTACTTATACGATGTATTTCGATGTGTGCTTACGCGTAAGTATCTGTATGTGTTTTTCTGAAATCTCAGCGTGTGCTTTTTGTGTGAAGGTATTCAAATGCGTAACCTTTCGTAGGTGTGCTCATGCGAAAGGTTGCGTGAGTGTTTATATGTAAGCATTAGTGCGCATGTGAGTAGAGAGTGTATTTGCTCATTAGTAAGTATTCGTTTTTGTATTTATATGAAAGACTTCTGTGTGATGATGTGAAAGTGTTTGAGTGTGTGTTTATATAACAGTATTCGTATGTGTGTTTTTACAAAGTTATTGGTGCATGTGTTTTTGTATAATTTTACGTGTATCTATTTATATGTTTTATGTGTAAGTATCTGTGTTTGCATTAAGTATTCGTAAACGTGTTTCTGCATAAATAACTGCGCGTGTATCCATGTGAACATAAGCGCATATGTATTTATGTTATGTTGTGGTATGTATTTATACGACGTGTATATACTGTACCACTTTAATGTACGTGTGTATATATCTAAATCGTACGTGTGTTTATAAGTGTTTGCGTTTGTGACGTATTTGCGTAGCAAATGGAGATTCTATATATGTGTATATACACTACTAAATAAATGTAATGTGTATATTCTATATATGTGTATATACACTACTAAATAAATGTAATGTGTATATTCTATATATGTGTATATACACTACTAAATAAATGTAATGTGTATATTCTATATATGTGTATATACACTACTAAATAAATGCAATGTGTATATTCTATATATGTGTATATGCACTACTAAATAAACGTAAGTGAGTCGTCTAGGTCTTAGTGCGTGCGTGTCAGAATATATAACGTAACATATACATTGGCGACATACTTGTTTATGCTGTTGGCCGCCTATGTCTTTTGCTCCTGCCTGGGAGATTCGTCAATCATCTTTGGTGGGGCTGGAACCTGTTGTAACAAAGACACTTCATGACGGACCCAAAACAAATGATTGTTTTTATACATATATCTATTCACGGCATTTCGGCACAGCAGAACTGGAGTGGGCTTGTGGTTTCTCTATGTCTCCGTTCTGAGGCCTACGAGTCTCCCTCATGATGAAACTTTCTTAACCCATCTTGTTCATTCGATGTCTCCAATCCAACTCAACGATTCTTGTGCAAACCGGAAAACGTGACATGTGGCACGTTACTTCCAGTCTCCGTTCGTATATTCCGTTGCAAACTGACCAGGTTACAGAGTTTGACATGTTGTGACATGACGATTTCAATCTCTGTAGTCCACTCAACTATAGATAGATAGATAGATAGATAGATAGATAAAAAAAATAATTAAATAAACAGGTAGATAGACAGATAACAGATAATTTGCTGCTTCTGCCCAGCCACTCTCTAACATTTATATATAAATACACGAACGAAAATATTTGCGTAGGTTTATACGTTTTGGTTTGATTTTACTTCAGTCGAAATTCTCACAAATAAAGAGGCCCAGTTCTTGATCTTTATATGCCTTACACAGATATTTAAACATTCCAAGACTTTACCTCTCACACACTGAGTTAGTAAAGAAGTTGAGAACATAATTTTACTCTCCTCAACTGACTATTTACATGAGTTATACTTTTCTTGTGATCTCTTGGGCACATTAGATTTCAGGACAAGAATCCATCTAGTCTGGTGGAGTACCGAGCTTCGTGATGTTACTTGAGGTAATATCACTTGAAGAAAGGCGCACTATTCCTCTTAAATGTCAGTGCCGGTTAGCCATCCTGAGATCTTACTTGGGCTGTGAATACTATGTGATTTGGAATATTTAGTCAGCGTTTACTTGTAAGGAAGCGTATCGCCAATCCAGGTTGTTTTGACAAACACCTGCATAGAGAGACCTTAGAGACTCGAGAATAGTGTCTAGAAGACATTCAAGTTCTTTTCAGTAGGCATTCAAAATCTGTCCCATATGTATGCGTGTGTATGTATTTAGCGTAAGTGTTCGCGCGTGTGCTTATACGAAAGTGTTTTTTGCACGTTTATATATCTTCTTTTTTCCATTTTCTTCTATTTTTTTGTCTGTGGATGAAGCACTCTAGAAGATCCCAGATATTTAATTGCTGTTTCTAAGACTTCAACCTATACTTCTTTTTAAGATTTTAACCATTCTTTTAAAGATTTTAACCATTCTTTTTAAGATTTTAACCATTCTTTTTAAGATTTTAACCATTCTTTTAAAGATTTTAACCATTCTTTTTAAGATTTTAACCATTCTTTTAAAGATTTTAACCATTCTTTTTAAGATTTTAACCATTCTGTTTAAGATTTTAACCATTCTGTTTAAGATTTTAACCATTCTGTTTAAGATTTTAACCATTCTGTTTAAGATTTTAACCATTCTGTTATCTTCTTTTTTCCATTTTCTTCTACTTTTTTGTCCGTGGATGAAGCACTCTAGAAGATCCCAGATATTTAATTGCTATTTCTAAGACTTCAATCTATACTTCTTTTTAAGATTTTCAAGCGCAATCGTTTCACTGTGTATATTCGCCCGATAGTTTTTTCCTTGAGACCGGTTGCTCCGTTAATTACTAGAATGTGTGTGCTAGATAATACGAAATCCGTGCATATGTATGCGTGCGTTTACATGTAAAGATTCACGTTTGTTTATACGTAAGTTTTTGTTTGTGTTTTTATTTGTAAGTGCTATAATCTTGCAAGCTACTTATAATGAAGGTAAACACAACCTTTTAAAAATGCTTATTTGCAAAAGTATGTTACAAAAGGACACATCATGCTACTGGGGCCATAACTGCTCCAAATGACTACCCAATAACGTGTTAAATGTTAATTCCTGAACTAGGTATGAACGCTTACTTTATAAGAATAAGTATTCATGTATGTGTGTTTATATGTTACTGGCACATGGCCCGGCGTTGCCCGGCGGTAAAATATTGTTCAATATATTTTAATTTATGTTGATTTCGAATTTATTATTATAGCGCCAATTCTCTATTCATTATTATATTGTACCCAATATATAGTACTAATCTCAAAAGTTTTCAAACATAGTTTTATGTGCCATTGACTAGAATCGAAATCAAAATATTTAACGTTCAAGCCTTATTCGTTATCACCTGAGCTAACGACAGATGGATATCAAAACTTTTACAATAAACTGATTTTAACGTATAAATGTATATTTGCGCATTATAGAGGAGCACTAAGTCGACTTATATCTGCCAAAGTCTATTTTTCAATTATGATCCCTTAGCAGTTATGTTTACCGGCTAAAAACCAAATCGAATTTATTCCATGGGTTGACAATAAAGTTCTTGCGGGTTTTAACTTTTCAATTCATATGAACATATCTCGGTTCAAACAAAAATTTATTGATTGTAATGAGCACCATCAGAATCAACACACTTTTACCAACCCAAAACTAGTTATGCCAGTAACGTAAAAATCTTGCGTTCTGGTGGTGATGAAGTCGCTAAAGGCGTTTTCGATATCGCTTAGTTTTTTTAAGCATTTTTCACACAGAAAGTAATCGAAATGCTTGAAAAAGTGGTTATCGATGGATGAGAAATCTGGAAAGTATGGCGGATGGAGCAGAGTTTAGTAGCCCGATTCTTTCAATTTCTGTAGGGTCGGTTTATCAACGTTTGGTCGGGCATTGTCATGGAGGAGAAATAGGCCTTTATTTTGGACTAATGATGGGTGCTGTTGTTGAAGTTTCTTATGTATATTTTATCCATTTGTTGACAGTACTTCACTGCCGTAATGATTTCGCCTGCATTCAATAAACTGTATGACTTTCTTTTGGTGCAACTCTGGCTTCAGAAAGTGTAGTGGAGCTCTGTCGGCGTCTAACCACTGAGCTGAGTGTCGCCAGTTGTAAATAACACACTTTTCATCACAAGTCACATCCTGGTTGAGAAACGAGTCGTTCTTGTTGCGTAAAAGAAGGGAAGATGACACTTCATAACGGCGTTTCTTTTGGTTGTTGTTCAAGTCTTTTGTCTTTCCAATCTCTCTCGTGTGGTTGGAAATCGCCGTATACGTTACGTCTTATTCAGAAGCAAGTTCTCGAACAGTTTTGCGTGGTTTGGCTTTGTCTAAAGCTCTAAATTGATCGTTGTAAACATCCGATGGCCGACCACTACGCTCATCATTTTCAAGACACTCGTCGCCTCCACGAAGTTTTTTAAACAACCATTATGCTGTGCGTTCAGTAGTGGTTCCTGAGTCGAACACGTCGTTGATATTGCGAGTTGTTTCAGCAGCTTTTTGGCCTAGCTTGAATTGAAATGAGAAAGTGGTACGAATTTGCTTGTTTCCATCTTGTATTCAACGTTCTGAAAAGAAGACATAATCGTTTTAAAACGATTATAATTTAAAGGATTCTATAGAACGAAAATCACTCTATATATGATATATAAAGTAAAGGTATTATAAGATAACTTTTTTTGAAAATACATCATTTAAAATGAAAATAAAAATTCCGCAAGAACTTTCTCCTCCACCTGATATGTTTATTATAATATACAGATTTCTAAAACGACATAACAATCACTCTTTTCTTACAAATACAAGAAAAATTCAGAATCTGGCGTTAGGAATTACTTTTTTCTTGTAGTTTCTATTGATCTCCGTGAATCAGTTTATTTGATGATCCTTTTCAAATAACAACATCTAAAGAATTTTATAATGCACACGTTTTCTGCTTTAAAATAAAAAGGCAAGTATTTAACTCACGTAAAAATTGTTTTTTTATTATCACCTTAAAAGCCCGATCGATTTTGATTCATAACGTATTATAATAGAAGTATTTGATTCATAACTTATTATAATAAAAGTATTTGATTCATAACTTATTATAATAAAAGTATTTGATTCATAACTTATTATAATAAAAAGTATTTGATTCATAACGTATTATAATAAAAGTATTTGATTTATAACGTATTATAATAAAAGTATTTGATTCATAACGTATTATAATAAAAGTATTTGATTCATAACTTATTATAATAAAAGTATTTGATTCATAACTTATTATAATAAAAAGTGTTTGATTCATAACTTATTATAATAAAAGTATTTGATTCATAACTTATTATAATAAAAGTATTTGATTCATAACTTATTATAATAAAAAGTGTTTGATTCATAACTTATTATAATAAAAGTATTTGATTCATAACTTATTATAATAAAAGTATTTGATTCATAACTTATTATAATAAAAAGTATTTGATTCATAACTTACTATAATAAAAAGTATTTGATTCATAACTTATTATAATAAGAGTATTTGATTCATAACTTATTATAATAAAAAGTATTTGATTCATAACTTATTATAATAAATGTATTTGATTCATAACTTATTATAAGAAAAAATGTTTGATTCATAACTTATTATAATAAAAAGTATTTGATTCATAACTTATTATAATAAAAAGTAGTTGATTCATAACTTACTATAATAAAAAGTATTTGATTCATAACTTATTATAATAAGAGTATTTGATTCATAACTTATTATAATAAAAAGTATTTGATTCATAAATTATTATATTAAAAGTATTTGATTCATAACTTATTATAATAAAAAGTATTTGATTCATAACTTATTATAATAAAAGTATTTGATTCATAACTTATTATAATAAAAAGTATTTGATTCATAACTTATTATAATAAAAGTATTTGATTCATAACTTATTATAAGAAAAAGTGTTTGATTCATAACTTATTATAATAAAAGTATTTGATTCATAACTTATTATAATAAAAGTATTTGATTCATAACTTATTATAATAAAAGTGTTTGATTCATAACTTATTATAATAAAAAGTATTTGATTCATAACTTATTATAATAAAAGTATTTGATTCATAACTTATTATAATAAGAGTATTTAATTCATAACTTATTATAATAAAACTATTTGATTCATAACTTATTATAATAAAAAGTATTTGATTCATAACTTATTATAATAAAAAGGGTTGTATTCATAACGTATTATAATAAAAGTATTTGATTCATAACTTATTATAATAAAAGTATTTGATTCATAACTTATTATAATAAAAAGTGTTTGATTCATAACTTAATATAATAAAAGTATTTGATTAATAACTTATTATAATCAAAGTGTTTGATTCATAACTTATAAAAATTAAAGTATTTGATTGATAACTTATTATAATAAAAAGTATTTGATTCATAACTTATAATAATAAAAAGTATTTGATTCATAACTTATTATAATAAAAAGTGTTTGATTCATAACTTATTATAATAAAAAGTATTTGATTCATAACTTATAATAATAAAAGTATTTGATTCATAACTTATTATAATAAAAAGTGTTTGATTCATAACTTATTATAATAAAAGTATTTGATTCAAAACGTATTATAATAAAAGTATTTGATTCATAACTTATTATAATAAAAGTATTTGATTCATAACTTATTATAATAAATGTATTTGTTTCATAACTTATTATAATAAAAAGTGTTTGATTCATAACTTATTATAATAAAAGTATTTGATTCATAACTTATTATAAGAAAAAGTGTTTGATTCATAACTTATTATAATAAAAAGTATTTGATTCATAACTTATTATAATAAAAAGTATTTGATTCATAACTTATTATAATAAAAAGTGTTTGATTCATAACTTATTATAATAAGAGTATTTGATTCATAACTTATTATAATAAAAAGTATTTGATTCATAAATTATAATAATAAAAAGTATTTGATTCATAGCTTATTATAATAAAAAGTATTTGATTCATAACTTATTATAATAAAAATATTTGATTCATAACTTATTATTATAAAAAGTGTTTGATTCATAACTTATAATAAAAGTATTTGATTCATAACACATTATAATAAAAAGTATTTGATTCATAACTTATTATAATAAAAGTATTTGATTCATAACTTATTATAATAAAAGTATTTGATTCATAACTTATTATAATAAAAAGTGTTTGATTTATAACGTATTATAATAAAAGTACTTGATTCATAACTTATTATAATAAAGAGTATTTGATTCATAACTTATTATAATAAAAAGTTTTTGATTCATAACTTATTATAATAAAAGTATTTGATTCATAACTTATTATCATAAAAAGTGTTTGATTCATAACTTATAATAATAAAAAGTATTTGATTCATAGCTTATTATAATAAAAAGTATTTGATTCATAACTTATTATAATAAAAATATTTGATTCATAACTTATTATTATAAAAAGTGTTTGATTCATAAATTATAATAAAAGTATTTGATTCATAACACATTATAATAAAAAGTATTTGATTCATAACTTATTATAATAAAAAGTATTTGATTCATAACTTATTATAATAAAAAGTACTTGATTCATAACTTATTATAATAAAAAATGTTTGATTTATAACGTATTATAATAAAAGTATTTGATTCATAACTTATTATAATAAAAGTATTTGATTCATAACTTATTATAATAAAAAGTATTTGTTTCATAACTTATTGTAATAAAAAGTGTTTTATTCATATCTTATAATAATAAAAAGTATTTGATTCATAACTTATTATAATAAAAAGTGTTTGATTCATAACTTATTATAATAAAAAGTATTTGATTCATAACTTATAATAATAAAAAGTATTTGATTCATAACTTATTATAAGAAAAAGTGTTTGATTCATAAATTATTATAATAAAAGTATTTGATTCATAACGTATTATAATAAAAGTATTTGATTCATAACTTATTATAATAAAAAGTATTTGATTCATAACTTATTATAATAAAAAGTATTTTATTCATAACTTATTATAATAAAAAGTGTTTGATTCATAACTTATTATAATAAAACTATTTGATTCATAACTTATTATAATAAAAAGTATTTGATTCATAACTTATTATAATAAAAAGTGTTTGATTCATAACTTATAATAATAAAAAGTATTTATTAATAACTTATTATAATAAAAAGTATTTGATTCATAACTTATTATAATAAAAATATTTTATTCATAACTTATTATTATAAAAAGTATTTGATTCATAACTTATTATAATAAAAGTATTTGATTCATAACTTATTATACTAAAAAGTATTTGATTCATAACTTATTATAATTAAAAGTGTTTGATTCATAACTTATAATAATAAAAAGTATTTTATTAATAACTTATTATAATAAAAAGTATTTTATTCATAACTTATTATAATAAAAAGTATTTGATTCATAGCTTATTATAATAAAAGTATTTGATTCATAACTTATTATATTAAAAGTATTTGATTCATAACTTATTATAATAAAAGTATTTGATTCATAACTTATTATAAAAAAAAGTATTTGATTCATAACTTATTATAAAAAAAAGTATTTGATTCATAACTTATTATAATAAAAGTATTTGATTCATAACTTATTATAATAAAAGTATTTGATTCATAACTTATTATAATAAAAAGTATTATATTAATAACTTATTATAATAAAAGTATTTGATTCATAACTTATTATAATAAAAGTATTTGATTCATAACTTATTATAATAAAAGTATTTGATTCATAACTTATTATAATAAAAAGTGTTTGATTAATAACGTATTATAATAAAAGTATTTGATTCATAACTTATTATAATAAAAGTATTTGATTCATAACTTATTATTATAAAAGTGTTTGATTCATAGCTTATTATAATAAAAAGTATTTAATTCATAACTTATTATAATAAAAGTATTTGATTCATAAATTATTATAATAAAAGTATTTGATTCATAACTTATTATAATAAAAAGTTTTTGATTCATAACTTATTATAATAAAAAGTGTTTGATTCATAACTTATTATAATAAAAAGAGTTGTGTCTGCACAAATAATTAACAAGAACACGAAAGTAAAGGTATACAATAATATATTAGGAAGAAAAGTTATACATATTTACATACTTCAGTTGGAGATATTCCGGCAGGTTGCGTGTTGCATGTCTTACTAGAGGCAGCATAAGCGTTTTGCCTATTTGACGGTCGTTGCCGGAATCCCCTTGTATTGGTGATTGATACTTTTATATATCTCACTCACCCGCCTTTGTTAATTAGTAGGCGTCTCCACGACACCCTCCTCCCAAGTCGTGTAGATTTCAATATCTTTTCCTCTTGGTGTTCATTATAATTGGTTCTGTAAACTTTCTTTTCCTTCCCGATCTTCTCGGTTCGGGCATGGATTGTGATGGTTCGATATCAAACGCTTCGTATAGTATATCAATTGGATCTTCCTTTTCATCAGGTTTGTCATGTTCATTGTCTTTTATATGACGTTTTCTCAATTGAGTTTGATGTCTTTTGTGTATCCCTTTTGGACCTTTTATCATGGAGACCAAGTCGCCGATACATTTATCTACCTTACCAAACTGTCAAGATGAAATATTATTTTTCATACATTTGAAATATACACGATCCCCAGGTTTAAACCTGTTACGTGATGTGTGCGTAGTTTGATGGACGATTGCTTGCTTTGGTATTAATTTATCAAATTGTGATTTTATTTTTCTAGGTAACATTAATTCTGCTGACGATAATTTCGACGGTGTATTTGGGTTCTTAGTTATCCTGTATATTTGTAGGAATTGTTGCAATGCTTTATCCGTCGGGGTCCCTATTGGTTTTCTAAGTGCACGTTTTATCGTATCTACGAACCTTTCCGCTAATCCATTTGATCTTGGGTGGAACGATGGTGTACTTATATGTTTTATCTGAAAAGTGTCACAAAATTTCTTGAAATCACTTGATGTAAATTGTGTTCCGTTATCTGTGACTATAATGTCTGGCACACCAAACCGTGCAAATATTTCATGCAGAAAACTTATTGTGTTATTTGTCGTCGGGTTCTTGAAACGCTTTACTTCAGGCCATCTGGAAAAACTATCTACTACGATTAGGTAGTATTGTCCTTCGATCGGTCCAGCAAAGTCTATATGAATGCGTGACCATGGATGGTCAGTTTTTTTCCAAGGTTTATGGACTATCGGTGGTGCCTTAGCGGCGGCTAACGCACAAGCTTTACAATTCTTTACCGTTAGTGCAATATTTACATCCATGTTACGCCAGTAAACGTAACTGCGCATAAGTGCCTTCATCCTATTCATACCCGGCTGTCCTGTATGAAAATCACATAGGATCTTTTTCTGCAAGGTTTTCGGGATAACAACTCTTTCACTATATAACAAAACATCATTGCATACGGAAAATATGCTTTGCGTTTTTTCATCATTTTCTCTTTTTTTATATCTGTGATGACATCGTCATTTTCAGCCTCCCTTTTTATATCGGTTAACGTGACTGATAATTCTTTTATTATATTCGCCACCATGTTTTTTTCCTCATAATTAGAACGTATAGCTGCAATTACTGACTCCATTTTCGGTATAAGCCTTGATAGGCCATCCGCATGACCTATTTTTTCGAATCCAGATGTTTTATTTGAAAGTCTTTATTTAGTAAGATCGTACCCCAACGGAGTAGGCGATTTGTCGTATATACTGGCAAGCCCTTTTTGGAGTCGAAGATTGTCACTAGGGGCTTGTAATCTGTTTCCAGTATAAAGTGTCTCTCGTACAGGTAACGGTGGAATTTCGTCACCGCGAAAATAATGCTTAACCTCTCTTTTTCTATTTGAGAGTAAGCCTTTTCTGCCGGAAGTAGTGTCCTTGAGGCGTGAGCTATAGGTTTCATCGATCCATCTGGCAGGATATGCTACATACATGCTTGTATACCATATGAGCTCGCGTCGCTCGCAACACTTATTTCGAATTTTGGGTCGTAATAGGTTAAAAATAGATCGGATGTCAGCGTCTTTTTAATTTTCTCAAATGCGTCGTGACATTTTTTACATCCATGGTGTTTCTTTCTTAAATAACTCGTAAAGCGGAGCTCTTAGGTCGTGCATTCCTTTGAAAAAATACTTGGTAATAGTTTGCGAGACCTAAGAAACTCTGTAGAGTCGTCACGTCTTTATTTATTATTTGCCCTAAATCAAAATTCGCATTTGCTTTCTTTCACCTTGAATCCGTATTCGTTTATTCTTGTGAATACTTCTTTTAGATGCTCTTGGTGTTCACTTATGGACGCGCTCCTGATGATTATGTCATCCAGGTATGCACAAGCACAATCTACTCCGTTCAGTATTGTATCCATTGCTTGTTGGAAAATCGCCGGCGCGACTTTGATCCCGAAAGGTAGACGGTTGTATTTGAACAGCCCTTTGTGCGTGTTAATGCATAATATCTGTGAGCATTCTTCTTCCATCGGAATTTGTAAATAGGCGTCGGACAAATATAATTTTGAAAAAGTTTTGCCACCATTTAGTCTGGCAAATATCTCCTCAGGGCTTGGTAAAGGGTAGTGGTGGTCTTTTAATTTATCGTTTAGGCCTGTAGAAAGGTCTGCACAGACACGAATTTGTTCTAACTTTTTTTTACGTACGCCGTAGGGGTTGCCCAGACGCTAGTTTCGATTTTCGATAAGATGCCTGTTTTTTCGAGTCTATCTAGCTCGCTATTTATTTTGTCTAAACCGGCGAACGGTATGTTCCGTTTTTTTCTTAAACACCGGTGTTGCATCCTTTTTTAGCTCGAACGAAGCCTTGAATTTATTGCATCTTCCTAGTCCAGTAGTAAATATTTCTGGGAATTTCTTTTTTAGATCGTTTTTAATATTTTCTGATGTTGGGGTGCAACTGGTTGTTTTTCTGCAAAAAGGGTTCATTGGTTTATCCCACAGATTGAATTTTTCAATCCAGTCAATTCCCAGTAAGTTCTAGCTTTCTTTAATTACGAAGATTTTCAATTTCTTCGTCATGCGATTTAAATTAATGGGCAGGATGACCTCTCCTTCGAATTTTATTTCGTCTCCTGTCACTGTTCGTGCACCTTTACTTGACTTTTTAAGAGTCGGTTTATCCAGCTTTTTCCAAGTGTTGGCGTTTATTAACGACAAATCCGATCCAGAGTCAAGCTGAAATTTCACTTGTTTGTCGAAAATACTTGCTGATACATATTTTAGTAAATTATTTTTCCCTTTGTCGTTTGTTCTCATTTGGTGTACTCTATTTTTTTGTTCTGCAGCAAACACTCTTATATCCAACTTTATCGCAATTGTAGCACCTGATATTTTTGTAAGGACAATCCTTTTCCAAATGTTATTCATCACATCTTCTGCAAGTATTACCTGATACTGTCTTTTTATAATTCATTTGATTATTATCGTAATTTCGTTTTCTGTAGTTATTATATTGGCTATTATTGTAATTTCGTTTTCTGTAGTCATTATAATTTGAGTATTTATATCTATTGAGATTGTCGGACTGACTTCCTCATCTTGGTTGTTATAGTCACAACGTTTCGGCCGTTTTGCCTTCCGGCCTTCATCAGGTGTTTTGTATCGAACTGGGGAACCGTTTGTTAGGAGTCTCGAACGCAACCCTTTATTATTATTATTATTATTATTATTATTATTATTATTATTACGGGGGTCCGTGTTCGGACTCCAGCTAGGCTCTGGGACATAGTTGCTGATTCTCTGTTTTGAAAATTACTTTTCACTGCCTTCGTTCAGGATTGAACTCAGGACCTTTGGGTAACTGTAAACTTTGATACAACGTCTAGGACCACTCGGCCATATGTCACTAGTTTACAGTTACCCAAAGGTGCTGAGTTCAATCCTGAACGAAGGCAGTGAAAAGTAATATTCAAAACAGGGAATCAGCAACTATGTCCCAGAGCCTAGCTGGAGTCCGAACACGGTACCTCCGTAATAATAATAAAGGGTTGGGTTCGAGACTCCTAACAAACGGTTCCCTAGTTCGATACAAAACACCTGATGAAGGCCGGAAGGCAAAACGGCCGAAACGTTGTGACTATAAAAACCAAGATGAGGAAGTAAGTCCGACAATCTCAAATGAAAACGCCTCATCTCAAAAATACAGACAATTACTTGAGTATTTATAATTTGGGTATTTTTTTTTAATTTTGACTAGTCTCGAAATTTCTTTGTCCTGAATTTCTGACAGGTTTTTGTATCTTCCTAATGTATGCCACTCCTGCTTCTTCTATATCCCTGGAATCTTTTTTTAGTGATACTGCCCTTTGGCAATCTTCTGCTAATTTTTGCAATGTCAGGCCTTGTTCTGTCTCTAATTTTGAGAGAACGCGTCTTCGGATCTCTGAATTTTTTGTGGATACTAGATCCTGTGCAAAGCATTTGAAATCGTCCACACTGAGTTCCGATAATTTGAATTTGTCGCAGTTTTTGTTTACTACTGACGCGTATGTCAGGTAGTCCTGCTCATCAGTTTTCTTAAGATTCATACATGACCATCTCTTGTGGAAAATAGACATGTTTGGTCCGAATAACTCCTTAAGAAGCTTTACGGTCTCAGCGAAATCTAACTGATTCGTTCTCCTTGACAATATGAAATCAACAAATTTGCAATGTTCTCTGGTACCAAGCTTTCGAAGTAATAAACTTACTTTCTTTCCATTTGACCAGTTTTCACAGTCTGTTCCGAAAATATCTTCATACCTCTTGAAGTATGCATCAAAAGTTTTATCCTTTTCCGGTAGGTATGTGAACACATCTATGCTGTTAACAATTGTTGTGTTGGAGAAAGTTGTATTACTTTCTTGTATGGAATTAGCTGTTAATCTTTCTAATAGTTCTTTCTATTCAAGTTGCATCTGCGCGAACCTTTCTTCCTGCCTTTCTAGCCATTTTATGAGTCGTTCATTTTACCATTCGTCTCTTTCTGCGTATAGCGTTTGCTGTTCTTTTTGTAAGATCTGCTGATTCTGCATGAACTGTGTCATTATTTTAGCAAATTCTTCCATTTTGTTTTTATTTCAAAGATTAGAAAAATCAGTCTATTTTACTAATTCACTTTTTACAATAACTACGAACAACCGTTTTTTTAGGTTCGCTTTTTTTGTGTGCGTGTGCCAACCGAATTCTATCGATATTTTATCTTTTGCGTTGAACCTTTCTTTTTCCCTTTTTCTATTGAGGGATAACAAAAAATGTATTTTATTTTTTTCTCTTAATTCGTTAAGTTTTGATTATGTACAAGAAAAAAAATCCTTCCTTGGTACAGCTGAAAAAAAATCACTTTTCTCCTTCAAGACAATTTGCATAATTAGTTCACGATGTACTAGCAAAACCACCTTTTTTTTCTTTGACTTTCGTAGTCACTTTGAAATGGTTATTGGTATTTTGCTTTCAAGTATCCAGCGTTCGAATATCTCGCTCGACAATTTTATACCTTCGTTTGTTTATCTTTTGTTTTGAGTAAATCTTCGCTCGACAAATTTTGTAGTTACTTTCGTTTGTTTTTCTTTTTTTTTTTCGACCGTGATAATTTTCCACGTAAATTATTTTCGAATACTGTGTTGTGTCTAACAGTGAATTCTCTAATAAATCTTTTTCAAAATCCTCGATGTTACTGATGTGTTCAAACAGTTGTTTTTTTTTCCTTCGAGTACGTTTTTTTTTTTTCAATCTTTCTCGACTACGTATTTTTAGTACACTACTGTTGAATTTAGTAGTGGATTTTCCCGCGTAAGTCTTTTTTCGAATTCTCGAGGCCACTGTTGTGTTAAATAGTGGATTTTCCCGCGTAAGTCTTTTTTCGAATTCTCGAGGCCACTGTTGTGTTTAATAGTGGATTTTATCCTGCGTAAGTCTTTTTTCCCAATTCCCGTCGCCACTGTTGTGTCTGCACAAATAATCAACAAGAACACGAAAGTAAAGGTATACAATAATATATTAGGAAGAAAAGTTATATACATATTTACATGTCTTCAGATATACTTCAGTTGGAGATATTCCGGCAGGTGGCGTGTTGCATGTCTTACTGGAGGCAGCATAAGCGTTTTGCCTATGTGACGGTCGTTGCCGGACTCTCCCGGTATTGGCGATTGATACTTTTATATATCTCACTCACCCGCCTATGTTAATTAGTAGGCATCTCCACAACAAAACGTATTTGATTCATAACTTATTATAACAAAACGTATTTGATTCATAACTTATTATAATAAAAAGTATCATCAAATTACGTTCAGAAGAGCAGAGTACCGAACTTTTGGTATATTGGCATTAGCATATTTTTCATTTCATAACAGTTTTCCTATAAGATGTCATACATAATGCTGAAATTAATTTAATCGGCATCATGTCCTAAACTCATCCCTTACTCTGCATTCGATTTTAATTTTGACGTTTTTGTTGTATTTTTCATTTTACGGATTATTTTTAGTTTTCTTATTTTTTCATCATTTCTGTAGAAATATTTCTACGATGAGAAAACATGCTCACATAATGTATTTTATCTTTTATCGATATGTTTTCATTTTTCTTAAGAAAATACATTTTTGCTAAAAACATACATCTTTGCTAAAATCTTACATCTTTGCTTCAGCCTATAAATATTTCTCCTTTCCAGTCAGAGCATAGAACAGATGGCATGCAGTATCGCATCAGAGTGCAATAGGTCACAGTGTATGATAGCGATTTTATACAAACGTGTATCAACACTTACATGTATATAAAACATGTAGGTATAAAACAATATAAATGAAATGTACGTACAGTGTTCATATAAATCATGTATATTGTATTTAAAGACGATAAACCTAGTTTTAACAATAACTCTAGCACTCGCTTAATTAATCCGACCAAACCTGAAATAGATAGAATTAATAAAGCAATCCTTTCTAGAATAAACAAGCAAATAAAAAAAAACATGAAATTAAACCAATAAGCGAATACTGCCGAAGCAACCACTTTAAAAATAAAAGTATCGAAAACAAAGGCAAATGCCCCTTTCTATAGTTTTGACAGTATGGACTTCTATCCATCCATAGCCGAAGAAATCTTCGACAATGCCCTGGGATTTGTTCAGATATATACCGATATATCCAAAAATGTACAAGATTAGTATTAATCAATAACAACCAATAGGTTAAAACAAAAAATGACAAACTCTTTCGATCTGGCTATGGGCTTTTGGACTCGGCAGAGGGATCGGATCTTGTACGGCCATTCATTTTATATACTCTTACAAATATATTTGAAAATATTGATATCGACCTATATAGAGAGATGATGGATTAGCTATAATAAAAGACTAACAAAATCAAGGGGAAGACTTTAGAAAAATTATGCATATGGCAATGAAAAAAATAGGCCTAAAAGTAAAAAATAAAATAACTCACGCCTTAGATCTAACTATAAACTTTAATAAAAATATTTATGATCCATACTTAAAAGATAACGGTAATATGCGTAAACTCCAACCATTCCCTATTAATTATAAACAAATTTTTAACTTTATCGAGAGTAGACTTAGCAAAAAATTTAGTGACAAAAATGTATTTAAGAAATCAAGCAACATAAATAACACAGCTCTAAAATATAGTGGACATAATAATATTAGAAATCAAATAGAAACAACAAAACACCAATAGCTATAATAAGACTAACAAGAGACGAAAAGGGAATAGAATTTAGTATTCGCCGTCCTATAACCAAACAGTAAAAACAAATTTTTAAACCTCGTCGAAAAACACTTCTCTGTAACAAACACCTTACACAAAATTTTCAATTAAACAACCTAAAACTGTTCTTTAGTTGCTCCGAAAATCTAGAGATGATAATTGAAGCACATAATAATAAAATACTAAATGTGAGCAATCATGAAACAAAAAAAGAAAAAATTGATTACAATAACAACAACAAAAATTTAATTATTAGAAATAGTTCTTGATGAAAATCCTAATAGAAATAAAAACATGAACAAAATGAACAAAAAATGGAACTACAGAAAATGAACAAAAAAATGGAACTACAGAAAATGAACAAAAAATGGAACTACAGAAAATGAACAAAAAATGGAACTACAGAAATCAGATACTATGTCTACTACAAAATAAATGCCTAATCAAAAGCATTGTTTATCTGGCTACAATTTTATCTCGAGAAAGCTCGAATAACAAAAAAAAATATTACGTAAGAATGACCTCCCTGGATTTTAAAAGCAGATATTACGATAACAGAAGTATTTTAAATACGTAGAAGGCTGAGTAAAACCAGCATTAAAGAAAATGGACGATCACCGATAGTAGAGTGGAAAATAGTACGGAAAGTCAGCACATGTAGTAAACTAGATGACCCGTGTAGACTATGTTTGAATGAGAAATTAGTTATCCTGAATTTTAAAAAACACCATAATTTATTAAACTGTTAGGAGTGAAATAGCAAACATATACATAAAATAAAATTATCTCAGGATAACGGGGATAAATGATAAACTACTACTTATAATAATCAATGCAACAATAACAAAAATGATCATCATAATTACAATAATAAACAAATACATATAAAAACAATCTAATATAACATAAAATGTAAATAAACATCCGAATTAAAACTAGGTCATCTCCGATCACAAAGAAATGAAAAAATCCTCGTAAAAATAACAAAGAAACAATATCTACAATAAATGTGTGTGTGAATAATTTAAATTTTTATTGTCGTACTAGCAAACCTAGTATCACGAGGATATACGAAAACACGAAGCAACATCAAGTTTATGCATTATTTTAAAATAGCCTGGCGAGTCCTCACAAGAATGAAACACAGAAAATTCTGTGCAGTTTAATATATATATATATATCTTTTTTCATAACTTACTGTCTGTCTGTCTGTCTCTCTCTTTCTCTCTCTCTTTCTCTCTCTCTCTCTCTCTCTCTCTCTCTCTCTCTATATATATATATATATATATATATATATATATATATATATATATATATATATATATATAAGTGAATTTGTCTGTCTGTGTTTGTATGTGTATTGAGATTTGGGAAAATCTTTTAAATACCAACGATAGTTGACGTTATGTTGTTTTGAAAAATGAATTTATAAAATGGTGATCAACGTTTCGTCCCTATTGCAGGGGACATCTTCAGGATATTAAAAGAAAAAATGCAGAAGAAGAAAACGATCATAGACCATACGTAAGTGAAAAGGAAATAGTGTTAGAATCCTACCCATATCGGGAATGGAAACTATAAATCTGTGTGTATGGGAAGGTTGGTTTCATATATATATATATATATATATATATATATATATATACGTTTTATTTTTTATTACCGTATTTTTCTGTTAAGTTACATTTTACGGTAATAAAAAAAAACGCATATTTGCTCTACAACAGTATTGAGCACTTTCTTCAGGTTTTTATCAATTACCATTTCTACTAAATATATATATATTAGCAGATGTACACAGCGTTGCCCGGTATTAAATGTAACGTTAAATTTTTTAAAAAAAATGAAATAAAGGAACGGAAAGAAATTGAGACATGTGCATGCTAGCATTATGTTTTTTTCTAAACAATTCACTTCTTGTAAGTAAAAAAAAGAAAATACTCTAGCTGAGATTGGAACCAAAACTAAACACAGTTTGTGTTTCAATTACGATAACAATTAGACCAGCTTGCCACGGTATTTAAAAAAGTGTTTTCAAGCCCACTCACTCTTAACATAAGGAAGCTGTCAAATTTCATGATTGCGCATGAGCAGTCGTGAAACAGTTGACAAAGAGATGAAAATCCGATGACCCTCCAAGTACCAATTTTTCAATTTTTACCCCCTTGACAGCATTCTTTTCCTGATGAAAACCGATTTAAAAGATTTCCACCTGCATATATATGTTATACCCTATAACCAAAGTTATAGATTAAAAGTTCGTTAAGTATTTAAGTTGAGAAGTGTCCTCGCCCACTCATTCTGACTTTTATAGATGTATTATCCGTTACACATTACAATCCTAGTATAAATTTTAGCAAACTTGGACGCATTCTTGTTTTAGTAATTCAATTAATTATTTATAATTAAGTAGCAGTGAGAGCCGACATTGCCCGGGATTGATAGTATCAACGAATGTTCCATACTTCCAATCGCCCAGTTTTCAATGAAATCAATTGATTGACTGCTCTAGTTAGGGACTCATCACAGTGTACCGGGAGGAAGCTTCACATGCCTACCCGTAGTGACTTAATCTACAATACATTGTAGTCTACATTGCACTGCAGAGAACCTTCTGTTGATTTTATAAAATTATTTTTATAAAATTGCTTGAATTAACGTTTAAAATGCAAAAGTCAAGTATCATGGGTCAATTGTTCTCTAAACAGAAACATTTATTTCGAACGCGCCTTTGTCTTATCAAACAAGTTACTGTTGATTTTATACATCTGGCCCTTCTACTTATGCGGTGATTAACTTTTAAGATGCATTTGTGATGTTATACTGTACTAGAGTCGTTCCTTCTATGATCGCATTTTTGATTATCGATTATTGATATTTATCGAGAGAATTTCAATACAAAACCTATCTAAGAACACTGCCAGACACATAATGTACGTTTATGTGGAATTAAAAAGAAAATTTACCCAACGATTTCCGAGTCCATAGGGAAGGAACTCACACACACATACACACAGATAAGAGAAGATAACGAAATATCAAGTGCTGTGTATTACATAAAAAGAATCTTTTATTATAGAAACTACCTGTGATCCAAGTGCAAGCCACATGTAAAAAATTGCACATAAAAGGACGGTTAGAATCTGCAGAAGATCTTTCGGTTCGCGTGTCTGAAACAGCGGATAAATGTCTAGCACCCGTCAGAATACCACACAAACAGCAAAATATATTATAGGAAGATTAAATGTGGGGGGAGGGGCATAATCACGTTGACACACCGATTCTCGTCAGATTATTGGTTAAGCAATGTTGAGCCTGGCTAGTACCAGATGGGTGACCATTTTGGAATTCTAAGCGCTGTATGTGCTCTCTGCTTATCTCGGCATTGTTTCCAGTCGTTCTGAATCTCTACTTGCTACTGGTATATAACAATGCCGACTCAGAAGTGTGATTGGTGATTACGCAAGTCTTGTCACAAAAAATGCACGCGCAGGCACTCTACCAGTGGGTATCCATAGTCTGTCAAGACTTAAGGAAGATACCTCTGTGTGCGTGTGTGTGTGTGTGTGTGTGTGTGTGTGTGTGTGTGTGTGTGTGATTACGTAATTTTCGTTATTAGTAATTAAGTGTTTATGAAAAAAGATTGGCAAAGACATGGCTATACTATTTCCAGTGTTAGTAGTTGTTTCGCGTCGGGCTGATCTTTGTTAAGGATAATAGGAATAAAAAGCTTTAATTATCGGACAGTATATGAGAACTAATAACAAAAATCTATGACAACAAAGAGATGCAAACTGTTTTATTATACCAACAAATGGTGAAATGAATGGTTCGATTGATACTGTTGGAATAACTCTTTATTTTATTTCGTTTTCAAAACAATTTATTTTTTACTCGTTACTATTTTCTTTCGATTTTTTATTTATTTTTTTTTTTAACGAGGATCGTTCCAAAAGTAAGTCCTCGCATTTTTAACACCAAATCTGTGAAGACATGAGTGATATCATTAAAATAAGGGTGAAAGTGCACTGGGAGACCAGCCGAAGATTTACCTTTAAAAAGTTGATTACCGGAAGGTTGAAAATGAGAAAATGCCTTTCGGAATAAACACCCCAACCTCCCCATGTTAAGAACGGCTTTAAGGATGTGTTTTTTTTGTTTTTTTTGTGCTCCAGAATTTATTTTTCTACACCATTCTCAATGTATTTTTTGCCAGCCTTTTTTTTATGCCACGGTCGTAAAAGACCGGAACGCGCTGTGCCATTCACATCTTTGAAATCGACATACCCATCTCCTAAATGTTCACTCATCAACGCAACTGTATAGGCTTTATAAATGTTCAAGCGGCGTCGATGAATGTTGATCGGTTCAAATATTTTCAGCTTGGAAAAATTCAATGACTATCTCTGCTTTTGACGCATGACAGAGGTTGCTTTCTCACACCGTCAATATCTGCAATAAAGAGATGAAAGTTTTCGATAATGAATGCACAAGTTCAGTCATCATAACAATGCAATTTGCAATCCCTTCTGATTCATTCGAGCGGAATGAAAATAGGAGATATTGATTTTGAAACGTTCCTCGTACAATTTTTAAAGTAAAAAAAAAAAACTTTAATTTAATGTTTTAATTGCTGGTAGCCAAACAAATTTTATGGTACAGGATGCTATTCATTAGAACTTTTGGATAAAAATAAAATTCGAACATTTGTTTATTGAAACAAATTGAATAAGTTTAAAAACTAAAATAAATTATAGCAAATTATCAACATTAAAATGACCACGAAGCGTGAAAATTTGAAATACGGTATCAATTTTATATACATTAAAATAATTTTTCATGTCTAAATTTTAAACAGAGTTAATCAATATTTTTCACCCCAAACAAGGCACAGTGCTACTTTAAAGTAGGGGGCTACTATCGAGGACATATGTTGTAGGGGCATTATAAAGGGAGATGAGTAGAAAGATGTTTGTTCACATTACACATGAACTTCTGCATATCAGTACAGTTGGGAAAGCAGAATCTTGAAAGGGAGTTCCAAAGTCTTGCAGTTCTGGGGAAGAAACTATTGGAGTAAAAGGCTTTCTTACACTTAGGGATCTCTACTTTGAAGGGTGGGACTTAGTTGCTGGTCGGGTTTGTCGAGGGTAGTCACGTCGAGGAGGTACAAGTGCTTATAGTTCGTCAGAGCATTCACCATTAAAGTACTTGAAGAACAGGCAGAAGGATGCACCATATCGTCAATGAGACAGAGACTGAAGTTCAGGACCTATCAGGTTGGCGACTCTCTTTTGAATCCTGTCCAGAAGTGAGAAACAATCAGTGATTCACCAGCCCAAATGTGACAACAATACTCCATACATGGTTTAATCGTTTTTTTTCTCCATTTGATAGAATAAACAAAATAAGTTAGATATTCGATCTTGATAGGAAATGTAAAATATAACGAAAACATGTGGATGATTTACAAAAGAAAACAATGCATAAAAATTTAAGCAAATTTTTTATTGAAAAAAATATTAGTCATAGCAAAAAATTTTAACAGCAACAAAAAAGTCATTTTTCCTCCCGTGTAAAATACTGTAAAAGAGCGGGAAAAAATGCAAATCAAAAACAAATAAAAATATT
>NC_136494.1:144504404-144506904 GCF_053919585.1 Euprymna scolopes
CAAAGTTTGTACATATAAAATGTTCGATATCTCATCTGATAGAATTTTCTAACAATAAAAAAATGGTTTGCTTGTCTAACCAAGTTACTGCAAACGTTTGATTTATGAATTCTTCGTTTGAATATTTCTGAAGAATGGATCAAGCAATAAACTGCAGCAACTTTTGCAAACGAGCCAACAATTTTATTGTGATAATTATATTTCACATAAAAATATTTTCATATGAAACCAGTTTTGTGTGTTTTTGTCTTTTGCCTTCTATATTTAAATATTATTTATATTTGCATATATTTATATTTGTATATATTTATATATGTATATATTTATATATGTAGATATTTATATATATATATTTATATATGTATATATTTATTTTTGCATATATTTATATATGTATATATTTATATATGTAGATATTTATATATATATATTGATATATGTATATATTTATTTTTGCATATATTTATATATGTATATATTTATATATATTTATATATGTACATATTTATATATGTATATATTTATATTTGCATATGTATGTATACATTTATATTTCTATACATTTTTATTTCTATACATTTATATTTGCATATATTTATATAAATAAAAAGGAACAAACCGTATCATGTGTTCATCAACGCTTCGTCTTTATTTCGAGACTTCCTCTGAATGACTTCAGAGGAAGTCTCGAAATAAAGACGAAACGTTGATGAACACATAATACGGTTTGTTCCTTTTTATTTCTCTATTTTGTCGGAATACTATTTCCATTATTTTCATCATACATTTATATGTATATATTTGTATTTTTATATATTTATATATGTATATTTTATATATGTATATTTATATATATATATATTTATAACTGCATATATTTATATCTACATATATGTATATATGTATAGATTTATATTTGTATAGATTTATCTACGAATATATTTATATCCGTATATATTTATATTTGTATGAATAGCCCACATCTTAAAATATATCGAATAATTTTTATCATTTTACAAATTTTCAAACTTATTTGCTCACAATACTTTAATAAATACTTCATTTGTTTTAAAAGTTTATTTTTTTGTTATTTGTTTATTTTCGAATTTCTTTTTCTTTTCGTTCGCTTGTATGTTTGTGACGTAGTAAAGATAAACTTGCTTTTTCATCGGCATTTCAATTTTCTGGATGACAGGAAAAGAAAATTCAGGAGTGCTCTATTTTTTTTTGGGGGGGGGGTTATCCATTGATCCATCCACGATTGAAATTTATCATTTCTGTCAAATTTTTAAAAATATTTGTTCGCCATTTTTCTTTTTTTTAGAAATACATAATCTTTGCAACTTGGTAAATTTTCCGGCTATACATTTGGTATTTCGCTTGTTTGTCTTTTATAAATAAGACAAAACTTTTTTAAACAAAATTTATATGAATGCAAATGAACCTTTAATTCAAAACAGGTTGATGTAATTTCTGTCTTTGAAGTTTGATTTGATTTGAGTACTTCAAGTATAAACTTGCATTTTTAAACATGTTTTTTATCTATTTGTTCATGAAATAATTAATCTCTTTTTAATTGTGTGAATTTCCCCAGGTTTTTTTTTTGTTTTGTTTTTTGGGTTTTTTTTGCAAATTCATTATTATACTTAGTTCGTGATTGGATTATTTAATGTTTTATTATTTATGCAAAATACGAACCGTTCTATTCATAGGATTTTGAAAATAAATTAAATTTTTGCAGGATCTTTTGTTTGGAATTTTACGTGAACAGACAGAAAATTTAAAAAAAAAAAACCTACCCATATTATTAAGAATGAGTTTTTAAATCATAATGTTTATTTCAGCACGGTCCGTATTCTGCATAAGTACAAATATTTATATTATATGAAAAATATTCAATTTGGAACCAATGTTTTGGGGTTGAAATGTTGTCTTTTACGTTTTTTATTATTAATAATAATAATATATAGGTGTTCATTTTGATAACGTTTTAAGCATTTTAATCCCCCATCTTTTTCTTTTCGTTTTCTTTTTTCTTTTTTTTCTTTTTTTTTTGTAGAAAACAATAATTTTTTTCAAATTGGTAAACTTTCAGGAGAATTTTTTTCTTGTTTTTCTCTTTTGTCTTTAAAAATCTGGGTTCAATTTTTCAGAAATATTTTGGCATTTTTTTTTTTTTTTTTCACCTATTCATCCATTCTGTCCGATAATTTTTTCTCCCTTCCATATTCAAGATATTCGTTTTAATTCATGTTGCTTTCTTCCCCGCCCCCAATCAGTGCGCTATCGTTGAAGCCTCTGGAGGTTTCGGTGATATCCTTTGCGGGTATTCGTGATTCCAAAAAGAAATATAGTACACGGCCAGAATGAAGGCGGGTAGTGACACGGAAAAGATGTAAGCAATGACGGTTGCGAGTCGGGTGATTGTCCGTTTCGTTTTAGCCGAAATCGTCTCGTCGAACTTTAGGGTGACCACCGTGTCGGTGAAGTGGTGGTGCGA
>NC_136494.1:144511904-144604404 GCF_053919585.1 Euprymna scolopes
ATAGATGTACATAATAATACTTTGATAAGTATGTTTTAACTTAAATAGGGATGGTATAATAAAATTGTGGGATCTGCGTTCGCGCCTGGCCTCCATGGAATGGAAATAGGCACAAACTTTAATAAAGACTTTTCATATCTATCTGCGTAAGTATACTTTGATAATTATGTTTCAGTTTGAAGAAATATGGTATAATAAAATTATGGGGTGTTCGTTCGCGCCTGACCTCCATAGAATGGAAATATGTCACAAAGTTTAACAAGGTTTTTCAATATAGATCCACAGAATATTGTGGTAAGTGTTTCAGTATGAACTTGTATGGTATAATAAATTATGGGGTTTATCTATTTTATTTTTACTTTCATCATATTTTGCTTTGGTTTTGATGCCCCCGAATTCAAAGCTATCTCTTTACAACCCTTCCTTTTCATAACCTATCATACTTTAATAAATCAGAGTCCATTTTCTGTCGGCTATTTTTTAACCCAGTCAACGCTGGGTACTTTTGCTAGTATATATATATGTGATATATACATATATATATCATATATATATATATATATATATATATATATATATATATATATATATATATATATATATATATATATATTGTTTATTTTTGGGGATGAATTTAATGAAATATTGGGTATTAGCGGCTCCTAACTAAGAGACCAACGAATTAGTTTTCCCTGAGAAATATCGATCATATTTTTAAGACGTAAACGAATATATATATTAGTTATTTTTATTGTATTTTTAAGCAGCATTCTACGTAAACATGTTTCCTTGTTCTACAACTCATCGGCGTAGTTTGACAGTATTAAGGCTCGAACCTCGAACCATAGGTTCTATACTTGAGTGCGTATACCATTGATATTATTTGCTATTTTTATCACTGTTAAAGTTATTTTGTTATTGTAGATTTTTTTTAGAGATAATGGAATATTCAGTATTAGAGTCAACTATTTAGAAGATCAAGCAATTAGTTTTCTATAAGAAATATCACCTATAATTTCAGGATGTAAACAGGCAAATATATTTATTATTTATTTTTATTTTACTTTAAAAAACGTACTCTACATGTTCTGCTGCTCTACAGCTCACCCGCGAAGTTTGACTATTGGGCGAGTATTAGGTCTCGAACTTTGAACCATAAGTTCTATAGTTTGTTTACGTTCTAAAAATAAATAAATACTATATATAAAATATCTATACATATATAGAAAATTTTGAAAATATATATAACAATCAAACTACAAAGAATTTTCCGCGTGCCTTCCTTTTTAAGGCTGTTGAAGTAAATCCTGAAAATAGATACATGTATCTATATGTTATGTAGATAATATCATATAGATACATGTATCTATATGTTATGTAGATAATATCATATAGATACATGTATCTATATGTTATGTAGATAATATCATATAGATACATGTATCTATATGTTATGTAGATAATATCATATAGATACATGTATCTATATGTTATGTAGATAATATCAATGTTAATATTAAATATAGATAAACATGAATGTTATGTAGATATGTTTGTTTACGGTAATGCCAATTCAGCAACACTTATAAAACCTTTTTTTAAATAGCTGACTTGTTTACTTTTTAAAGGGGTAACACGTTAGGTTCAGTTTGCTGTGGTAGTTTAATATGAATTGACCATCTACACGAGAGTACGTCACCGCATATAACGTGGGGCTCAATTTACGTCAAGCTTGCATAACGAACTGATAATCCTCTCCATTTAAATATTAAATAAGTTTTTCAAATTTCTCAATCTTTACATTGATGGTGCTTGAAGAAATTCAGTTAGAATAATTCCGAATTCGGTAGTTATTAAATAATTAAATTGCGACTGATCACGAAAATAATTCATAATGAAAATAGAACAAATAGTTGCTATTCATTAATCTTCGTGGATGTCCCCATTATGAAAGGACAGGATAAAGAAACGGGTGATGGGATCAGTGATGCATAGAGAGAATGCTGGAAGTATTTTCGGATGCAGACTGGCTGGACCAGGATCCTTATTTCCATTAAGTAATCCGAAAATCCGCCAAACGTCAATAACAAATTCATGTATCGATTGAGTTTCTCGGTCATCGTCTGTTTGGGATTTTTGAAAAGACATAAGCAAAACTGTTCCCTTGTTCGCTGACTTTATCCACATAGCAGACCCTTTCATCCTCCAGCTTTACAATTGCGTTCTTCATAAAACGTCTACTGACTGAAACATGAGCGAAGAAGCGCTTCCGATTATAGTATGATGTTTTGCAACTCCTCTCCTTTTTCCATTCAACATATACTGCCTTCTTCCTTTGAGGAACCATTGTTTTAAAACTATTTCCGGGCGATGTTGCGCAGCAGCACTCTTTCCCGCTTCACTTTTTCTGCATACGTGTGTGAGTGAGTGTGATTATTATTATTATTATTATTATTATTATTATTATTATTATTATTATTATTATTATTATTATTGGCTCACATGGAGCTTTCACACAAGTCAACAAACGATCTGATTGGAGACCTGTTGTGTTCTCTGAAAGCTGAGTGACAAGTTTTCCCAGACGTCCAGCTCTCTCCACCTCCTTCGATAGCATTTGCAAATAAATTTGCATCATCTCAACAGCCTCTAACCATTGATTTCTCGCTGGCAGTAGCCATTGGTTTATATTGGAATTTGAGTGGCACTAAGTCTCCCCAAGATCCCAGTTCTCTTCGCGCTTCTCCAGCGGAGGTTTGGCCAGTGCTCCCTCCTCGGTCTTTCCATCCTCCTTGACCTTTCTCGGCTCTTTGGTATCACTTTTATATTGGGGGAATGGTGATGAAACAAAGGAAGGGATGCATGATGGGGGTGTGGCACTTGTAGATATGCAGCTTCGGTGTTCTTCATTCCCTGTAACGCTTCTTCGTTATATTGTCTTGTGTTATTCTCCGCATTCAAGGGTTTTCCTTAATATTTCAGCCGTTTTTATTATCGTTAGGCGTTGTATTTTTGCAGTTATTTCTCTGATTCCAATTTCTCCCATTCTTTTTTCAAAGTTTTTGGGAATTGTTCCTAGTGCTCCTACTATTATCGGTACTATTTTGATTTTCTTCATCATCCAAATCCCTTTTAACTCTCTGGCTAGTTCTGTATATTTGATTCGTTTCTCCTTTTCTTTCATACTCACCCTGTGGTCAGCTGGAACAGAAAAGTCAACGATTTGACAGGATTTCTCTTTCTTGTTAATTATTACGACATCTGGTCTTCTTGTTTGGATGGGTTTGTCCATCTGTATGTCCATGTTCCATAAGATTTTGTGGTTCTCGTTTTCGATTGCTGTTGCGGGTTTATGCTTGTACCATTTATCTGTACGCTCAAAATGCAGTCGTTTGCACAATTCCCAGTGTACCGCCCTCCCTACTTGGTCATGCCTGTTTTTGTATTCCTTTTGGGCCTGTTTGATGCATTCACTTACTATATCGTTTATCGTTTCGTCTCTTTGTCCACAGAGTCTGCATTTGCTGTTTTCTTGTGTTTTATCGATCCTTGCTTTAATATAGTCGGTTCTTATCGAGTTACCTTGTGCTGCAGTTATTAGAGATTCAGTTTCTCGGTTTATATGTCCTTTTCGCATCCATGTCCAGGTGTTTTCGTTATTCTCATCTTTTGTCATTCTTATGAATCTTTCGTGGAGTTGTTTCTTTTCCCATTTCTCTTTTATCGTTTTGTCATTTGTCTCTCAGTTTTCTGTTTTGTTGGTTTTCTTCGTGTCTCTCGCTGCCATAATTATCCTTTCAGTGTTTTGCATTTAATTATCCTTTCAGTGTTTTGCATTATGTATTTTTCTAGTTCTTTTTTGTGTGCTTCACACAGTCTTCTATACAGATCAGTCCTCTCCCGCCGTCTTTCCTTTTCACGTAGAGTCTGTCAATATCGTCCTTTAGGTGTAGTACATTATTCATGGTCATGAGTTTCCTGGTTTTCTGGTCTAGCTATCTCAGTTCTTCTTTTGTCGATCCTATAAATTGTCCAGAGTATCTTACTAGTGACACTGCTCATGTATTTATACCTTTTATTAGGTTTCTACTATATAATTTAGTTTCCAGGAGTTTCTTGTTCTTCTGAGGTATTCCTGTCCAATTTTCTCTTTCATTTCTGTTGCTTTGATGGTGTCCGCTTCCAGAATTCCCAAGTATTTATAGTCGTCTTGTTCTCCTAGTGCCCTCATCTCTGTTTGGTTGGGTAGTTCCATGCCTTCTGTCGTTTCCACTTTTCCCTTTTTTATAACTAGTTGTGCGCACTTTTCTATTCCAAATTCCATTTGGATATCTTGGCTTAAGATCCTGGTAGTGTTAATTAGTGTCTCTACCTCCTTTTCGGTCATTGCAAAAAGTTTCAGGTCGTCTATGTACATCAGGTGGTTCATTTTTTTCCTCTGTATTGTATCGGCATTTCTATTGTGATCTCGTCGCTCTTCCTATATGTTACTCCAGTTTTGTTTCTGTCGGATTTGGTTGTTCTGTTTTGTTTTTCCTCCGTTCACATTTTGGTAGAATTGGCGTTCATTAGTTTCAAATGTTCTGTTTTGTTTGCATTGTTCAGATTTATATCTATATCGTCTCAATCTCGCTTCTTTTGCTTTTATTTTTTGGGTGTCTAGTCCTATTTCCCATCCAGGTTTTGTCGGTCCGCTTGTCCGCTGTTGTTTTCCTGCTTTGATATTCATACTTACCATTTGGGCGCCAGCGTAAATGAGGTTGTTTAAGTCTGTGATTGTGTTTATTGGAATGTGTGGGGGGAGTTTGTTAACCTTGTCTGTTTCTGTTTTTAATTCCTTCTGCTCTTGGTTCCTTAACGATGGGAGTTTTGTTTTCTCCTCGTTCATGAACTGTGTTATTTTATTGATTTCATTTGCTTCATTCTCTGTTAGTTCTGTTTCATTGTTCTCGGTTTCACTGTTTGTAGAATTCGGTCTTCGTAGGTCCTGGGCCTTTGGTGTTTTTACTTGTGAGGCTTCAACTTGTGGGGTTTTTCTACCGGCAGTTCTGTTGGGGGGTAGGTGTTTCTTGTTCAGTTTCATCATTTATTTTTCGCTGAATTTCTGCTAGTTCTAGTTTAGAGAGCCAGCCTTTCTTGAGTATCAGTCTTGCTTGGTCCGCAATTCTTGGTTCTGTCGCTTGGTGGTCACTGGAGAGGTCCCATAGTTTTTTCATTCGTTTCCGATAACCTCCATATCTATATTCAGGATGGCTTCTATAATAGCATTCCATTACTAGTCTATTCTCTTTTATTGTCCATTTCTTTCGTCGGTTTTTTCCATTTTGATGATTATCACGGCTGTGCTGTGTTAGTTCGGTATCATTTTGTTCCCTGAAATTAGAGGTTATGCTTACCTGTTCAGCGTCCATGTTATTTGAGTTTCTGAAATTAAGAAGTTGGCCAACATTCGCAGGATGACGACCGGGTCCCCCATGCTGGCTACCGAAGGAGCACCTGCCGATCATGACACCCAGATCTTTCTTATGGGTCCCATGGTTTGAATTATTTGTACTTGACATTTTTCATATTTTGGTGTTTGTGGTAACACCAAGCCCAGAATTTTGGTGTTTGTAGTAACACCAAGCCCAGAATTGTTTTACCTATGGTTCTGCCGCAGGGATAGTGTTTGGCTCCCAGGTATACAGGAGGTATCGTGCACTATCACACATTTTAAACAAATAAATAAATAAAAAATAAAGAAATGAAAATAAAGAAATAAATTTTTATTATTAAAAAAATATATATATAAAATAAAAAAATAAACAAAAATTTTAACTAAGTATTCTACTTAGTAAAAGTCGGTAGTAATGCTCTGAAAGAAGGCGTTTGATGATAGTACCTTACACCATACTGGTTAGCCGCTAGAAATGTTGGATGGGAAGAAGACGAGGAAGGCAATTTCCCCTGATGCTGTGGTAGTATTTAATTCCATCGTTCTAAGACGGGGCAATTTCTACGTTGATATCGCAAAAAAGATTGCTTCGAAGTAACATTTAGCTAAGTTATTCGCCAGTCGCCCGCCTGGCTATTTTTCGCATTCATGTTAGAGGATTTGCATTAGTGAAATTTGAATGGACAGACAGAATTATACATTTATATTGCAACAGAGACTGCTTCCTGAAATAAATTCGAAGTAATCATTAATTTTTTTTGTTTTTGTTTTTAAAAAAGACAAACTCACATTTCGTTCCATTCTTTTAGAGAGTTTCGGTGCCTCACACGTGTTAAGTCTTCTCTATTAGGACTCGTGTTAAAGTTAATGTCTAGTCGTCGGTCTGTTAGAGTGTAGTGATAGGGGTGGGAGTCACAGCCCTTTGCTAGTACAAACATACACGCATGTATACATGTGCATATATATAGATATACACACACGCAGAATTTCTGCCCGTCTTTGCCAACAAGGAAAAAAAATGAGTTCCTCTTTTTTTCTTTCTTTTTTTTGGGGGGGGGGGCTTGAAGCCAGTCGCCCCTCTGGACATTTTTCGCATTCATGTTAGAGGATTTTCATTATACATTTATATCACAATAGTGACTTCTATTATTATTATTATTATTATTATTATTATTATTATTATTATTATTATAACTTACGGCTATAGGAGTTTTTATGCCGACTAAACTAACGATTTGAAATAATCTTTATTCCGCGGTTGCTTGCAAACGGATTTTTTACAAACCTGGATTACACACATTTTGGATTTCAATTTTCAACAGTATAATTCCGGAACATTGTCTCCTGTTCTCATTTTGTCTTGATAAAACTAAATCTCTTCATATTTTTTCTTCTGTTTTTTATCCTTGACTTTTAGTTTATCCTTTTATTTTGCTTTCATGTATTTCTGTTTTTATTTATAGCTTCACTATAATAGTTATTTGCTAATATCTTTCCTATGATGAGAATAACGCATTTCTTTGAAACTCCACGGATTAAAGAAATTTACTATATCTTATTTGAGTATCTTATTTGAGTATCTTATCAACAATAAATTCATGTAAGATAAGTCTTAAATTTGTGTTCTTCAGTTTTGGTTGTATTAATATTTATATTTACTACAAGTTTACAGAAGCTTTGGACTAATAAACTTAATCTTTACTGATTATATATATGCATACACACACACACACACACACACATATATATATATATATATATATATATATATATATATGCATATGCATATATGCATATGCATATATGCATATATATATATATATATATATAGTCTGAAGAGCAGAGTATATTTTAATTTATTGGTAAATTCATTAATACAATTAAATTAAAAGAAAACAGTGCTCGTTGCAATGTAGATATATAATAAACTCGATAGGCATATATATCCTACAGCTATTTTAATATTGAGTAAGATGATTGATAATTTATAATTAAAATTAAAAATCGGTTTCATAAGAAAGAACAAACAAAATTAATAAATTGTACGATCGTTTCGGAAACAATATTTTCATTGAGACAGACAAGTCTATCTCAATGAAAACCTCTATGTGTGATCGTTTATGTATATTCATGTTTATTTAATTTATTCATTTGTTTATTTTCTATTGTTTTTGTTAGTTTTAAAACTATTTTGTATCGCTATCCTAGAGTAAATTTTATCTTGTGAACACAGTTGTTTGCTATTTCTCTTCTACAGTTTAATAGATGTTGGGTTTCTTTAAAGTACAGGATAGCAAATTTTTCCTGAAGGCATAATCTACATGGGTCGTCTAGGTCCCTGCACGTGGTAGCTTGTTTCATTATTTTCCGTTCGACTACCGGCGAATGTCCGCTTTCTTTGAGTTCCCAGTATTTATTTGCTAGTGTTGTTTTCATACGGTGTTGTTTTTTATTGTTGAATGTACTTTTGTGGTCATAATATCGATTTTTGAAATCTAAGGAAGTCATACCTAAGTAATATTTCTTGTTAATCGGGTTTTCTTTCGCAAATATTGTGGCCTGGTAAACTACACAATATTTTCGAAAGAAAACCCGTGTATCATATGGCCCCAATATGAATCTCCGAGTCATTCTCCTTTAATATGAAACCCCTCTATATAACATCTATTGCGGTTTAGTGCTCGTTTTCCAGTGCACCCAGACAAGGGTGTCAAAAAAAACTGAATCTCGCGTATACCATGGAAATAACTAAGGTCCTTAGCTAGATGAAATACACAAATATACACAGTAAAAAAAGTAAAGCATACACTCTTACACGGAAAAAAATGTTGATATGCCGCAAAGAAAAAACAATAATAATAATAATAATAATAATAATAATAATAATAATAATAATAATAAAAACACCCACACACGAATATCTATTTAGAAATGTACGAAAAAATCCTAGACCAATTATCACGCAATCTCAAAAGAGAAGGAAAAGAATCATATACTTACACACACAAAAAATGCACTTAAAAAAAGAGATGATATGCCGCAAAAGAAAGCAAAAACAGTCATAGATATGCATGAAAAAAGAAACAGTTGTAAAAACAAGTCACCACGTGTAATTCATTGATAAATAAATTGTTTTGTTTTTATGGAACAGAACTGTAATATGCATAAATATCCTTCTCTCTCTCATCATTGTCCCTAATATGAGTCCCCTGCTAAACAATACTTTTCTTGTGAATTTGTATATTTTTGTGATTTTTTATAATTTTCTTGTGATTTTTTATAACTTTTTAGTGCTTTTTGTAATTTTCTTGTGATATTTTAGAGTTTTTTCATATTTTTTTATAATTTTCTTATATTTTTTTTTTATTTTCCCTGCACGTTTATGTAATTTTTTATTTCATTCAAATGTTATTACGATTTTGGATTTTAACAAAATATCTTTCTGATCTTTAAGTTTAACGAAATTTTCTTGTAATGATTTATATTTTCTAAAATGTTCTTGTAATTTTTTAATTTCATTAATTTTATTGTTGTGTTAACTTAAGTATTCTAGTCTTTGATTTTTATCAAATGTAATTTTTATTTTGACCATTTTTTTTTAATATTTGAATTTTTATCAAATGTAATTCTTATTTTCACCAAATTTTGTGTAATATTTTGATTTTCGTCAAATGTCATTTTATTTTCGCCATTTTTTTAATATTTTGATTTTTATCAAATGTAATTTTTATTTTCACAAAATTTTTTTGTAATATTTTGATTTTCGTCAAATGTTTTTAAAAGTTTTAATATTTATTAAATGTTTTGTAACTTTTATTTTCAACAAATTTTCTTAAATTTTTTATTTTTCTCTATAAACAGTATTTCTATTATAATGCGTCGATCCTCAAACACCTTGTCTTTTATTTTCTGTAAATCTTCACGCGAACGCTAGTAAGCAAAAAAAAAGGAAAAAAATTTTTCTTTTTAAAATAACAGAATTAATCCTGGTTTCCTTGAAAACATCGAAAGATAATCCTTGAAAGCAAAAAATTGTTTGTTCTTGTTTTTCGCTTTTAATTTTGTTTTTGCTTGTCCACTCTGAACAAAAAACAAGATGAAATTTTTGGGAGAAGAGCCAGCAGTTTCATAGATTGTTGAGGCTTAAAATATTTCTCTTCGCCACTTTTGTGTCTAGAGTATTATTTCGCTGTTTCAGTTGAAGGTTAAAGTCAAAGAGTCAGAAAAAAAACTAAGTAAATTAGTGATCTTACTTTAAAATCTGAAGAATAAAAAATGCATATTGATACTAATAACATTAAGAGTATTAGAAACAATTTCAAAATAAATAAGGGAAATTGGAATCGAAAGGGAAGATTGGCACGATACAACGCATGGAACTGATGAAACCAGATGAAATATTTAGAAAATCCTAGAATTTGAAACCAACTCGAATAACAAGATGACACCAGCTGTTGCAATAGTTTTGGTATAATGATGAGGATAGAGATTTACTTCCAACCTCAGCAAGGTGTAATACAAAGTCGAGAAAATGAGGATGTCAAACAAGCTCCCCTAAAGGAGGGCACTCTTGCCTTGCAAAAATTGCCTGAGTATCCCCGTCGGTTCGGGCACCTCGGCCAGCAAGCGATAAATTTACCCCACCTGAAAGCCGGGTAGCAAGGCCTGGGAGGGTGGACCTCCTAGGTAATACAGGTACTGGGCGAGTTCTAACGCCGCACCTGTCAGGTGATTGTCAAGAACGGATTCTTGGTTGTTACGTTCTATCCAAATCTCCAAGAAACCGAAGTAACAAGGAGACTCAGCCCCATCAATATAAATGAGGGTATCTCATGATGGTATGATTACAATGGAACCACGCTCTGCTACTAAGCAATCAGAAACTGGAATTATTCAATAAAGTATACTGAATCTTTTAAAATTCCTGGGCATATATTTTCGTCTTTACACGCAAGCTATACAATTCAGTTCTTCAGATTGGCTACCGGAAACTCCGCTGTTCGTTTTCGTCTGTGATTTTACAGTTCAAAGCTTCTCTGAATTAATACTGCCATTTTTTCTGAAACAACATTTCTTTTCTCTTTTAAAATAAAAGTGTCGTACAACTCCAAACCAACCAATGGAATAACGTAAATATAAGAAACACATAAATAATATTATACGACACCAAGGGAACTAAAACTATAAAACAAAAGCATAATCTTACCACTACCATCTAAAAATGAAGGTCACCAGCATCTGTTTGTGCCGAAGAAAATGTCGTGAACGATCGAGAATGATGGAAATGGGTAACACTAGAAGATTTTGAAGCGTACTAGAATACTTGTAAGACTTATTGTCACTCATATCCGAGCAGATATATCAAAGAAGCAGAACAATAAGCAAATGTGTAAAACTTGCCAGAAAACGTAAAGAAAATCACGGTAATGCCGATAATTGTAGAGAAAATACTGGAAAAACAACTACGACAAATTGGAATAAAAGGAAAGATTAAAGCAATACAGTAGAAAAATCTTCGACTGTGGAAACCAAACGAAATAACAATCGAACGCTGGCCCGCAACAGATACAATCGACATATAACAAAAAATACAGAAAGAACATCACATGCGATAAAAGTACTCAAACTGCTGTATATCCGGTGAAACTAACCTCCCCAAATACACACATGTAATGGAACTAGTCTCAACTGATGCCATGTTTAATTGCGTCAAGGTGGATGGAAAGTCTAAAATATCAGAGCATTAACAAGACATAAACTAGGGAGGCTAACCATTTTTCCAGCAAATAAAATCAATGGTAAACGGCTGTTGAGGTAACGCAAATGGATTTGCAATCTTTCTCGAAATCTAATCCTATTTCCTTCTGTGTGCGGCCCAAAACTGCCTCAAGTGGTGAAAACTTAATTGAAATGGCTTCGTCCGAAGTCTAAAAAAAATAACGTTTTTACTGAGTTTTTTTATAGTGTGTAGTGTGACGGATATATTTATTTATAGAAAAATATACAAATAAATACTCATTAGCCTTTATTACAAAGAGGAGAATTGTAAAAATATCTTATACCAATACCATGACGCATAAGATCTTCACCCCTTCACCATATGTGGGGTGAATTTCTTCCCCATTTATAGTTTTAACTTTTTCTTGTTTTTATTTACAGAATTCAGAACCCATTATGAGTATCAAAAAAAAAAGAGGAAATACGATATTTCATACATTGTATATGGATTCACACCCATCATCATAAATGGAGAAGAAAGGTGCCAGTGATTGAGATTGTCGGACTGACTTCCTCATCTTGGTTGTTATCGTCATGTGTTGCCCTCCGGCCTTCATCAGGTGTTTTTGTATCGAACTGGGGGAACCGTGTGTTAGGAGTCTCGAACCCAACCCTTTATTATTATTAGGGGGAGCACCGTGTTCGGACTCCAGCTAGGCTCTGGGACATAGTTGCTGATTCTCTGTTACTTTTTACAGCCTTCGTTCAGGATTGAACTCAGCACCTTTGGGTAACTGTAAACTTTGATACAACGTCTAGGACCACTCGGCCATATGTCACTAGGACAATTCTTAGTTGGTTTTTGTTAATGTTAAACCTATGTTGTTATTCAAGGTTTTCTTTTTCTATAAATAATAACAACATAGGTTTAACATTAACAAAAAGCAACTAATTTGTATATAATTTATAAAATTCCATTATAAAAATAATCTATGTAAAGCTGTGAATGTAAAATCTATTTTTGCAAAAAAATAAAAGGTTTTTAATATTTGCACATTGTTTACAGTTGCACATTGTTTACAGTTGCACATTGTTTACAGTGGGACATTGTTTACAGTGGGACATTGTTTACAGTTGCACATTGTTTACAGTGGCACATTGTTTACAGTGGGAAATTGTTTACAGTTGTACATTGTTTACAGTGGGACATTGTTTACAGTGGGACATTGTTTACAGTTGCACATTGTTTACAGTGGCACATTGTTTACAGTTGCACATTGTTTACAGTGGCACATTGTTTACAGTGGGACATTGTTTACAGTGGGACATTGTTTACAGTTGCACATTGTTTACAGTGGGACATTGTTTACAGTGGGACATTGTTTACAGTTGCACATTGTTTACAGTTGCACATTGTTTACAGTGGCACATTGTTTACAGTGGCACATTGTTTACAGTGGCACATTGTTTACAGTGGCACATTGTTTACAGTTGCACATTGTTTACAGTGGCACATTGTTTACAGTGGGACATTGTTTACAGTTGCACATTGTTTACAGTGGCACATTGTTTACAGTGGCACATTGTTTACAGTGGGGCATTGTTTACAGTGGAGCATTGTTTACAGTGGCACATTGTTTACAGTGGGACATTGTTTACAGTGGGACATTGATTACAGTGGCACATTGTTTACAGTGGGACATTGTTTACAGTGGCACATTGTTTACAGTTGCACATTGTTTACAGTGGGACATTGTTTACAGTTGCACATTGTTTACAGTTGTACATTGTATACAGTGGCACATTGTTTACAGTGGCACATTGTTTACAGTGGCACATTGTTTACAGTGGGGCATTGTTTACAGTGGGACATTGTTTACAGTGGGGCACTGTTTACAGTGGGGCACTGTTTACAGTGGCACATTGTTTACAGTGGCACATTGTTTACAGTGGCACATTGTTTACAGTGGGGCATTGTTTACAGTGGGGCATTGTTTACAGTGGGACATTGTTTACAGTGGGGCATTGTTTACAGTGGGACATTGTTTACAGTGGCACATTGTTTACAGTGGGACATTGTTTACAGTGGGGCATTGTTTACAGTGGGACATTGTTTACAGTAGCACATTGTTTACAGTGGCACATTGTTTACAGTGGGACATTGTTTACAGTGGCACATTGTTTACAGTTGCACATTGTTTACAGTGGGACATTGTTTACAGTGGCACATTGTTTACAGTTGCACATTGTTTACAGTGGCACATTGTTTACAGTGGCACATTGTTTACAGTGGCACATTGTTTACAGTTGCACATTGTTTACAGTGGGACATTGTTTACAGTGGCACATTGTTTACAGTGGCACATTGTTTACAGTTGCACATTGTTTACAGTTGCACATTGTTTACAGTGGTACATTGTTTACAGTTGCACATTGTTTACAGTGGGACATTGTTTACAGTGGGACATTGTTTACAGTGGGACATTGTTTACAGTGGGAAATTGTTTACAGTTGCAACTTGTTTACAGTGGGACATTGTTTACAGTGGGACATTGTTTACAGTGGGACATTGTTTACAGTGGGACATTGTTTACAGTGGGGCATTGTTTACAGTGGCACATTGTTTACAGTGGCACATTGTTTACAGTCGCACATTGTTTACAGTCGCACATTGTTTACAGTCGCACATTGTTTACAGTGGGGCATTGTTTACAGTGGGACATTGTTTACAGTGGCACATTGTTTACAGTGGGACATTGTTTACAGTTGCACATTGTTTACAGTGGGGCATTGTTTACAGTGGGACATTGTTTACAGTGGCACATTGTTTACAGTGGGACATTGTTTACAGTGGCACATTGTTTACAGTGGGACATTGTTTACAGTGGGACATTGTTTACAGTGGCACATTGTTTACAGTGGGACATGCTATTTTTGAAAGGACGGGATAGGGAGGGGGAATGAGCTTCTTACAAATTGTGAAAGGTGCATGGACTAATCAACGTTGAGAACCCCATGATATTTATTTGAAGTATATTAGCAAGCAGTTCATATCAGAGGCGAAGCCCCAATTTTAGAGCTTTAGTGGTGTTTGGTCACTACTTTATTTCTCTTTCACCCAGGTGTACTCTAAACTAGAGTGTAGTACCTGTTTGAGGCTTGAATTAAATCATCTGTTAAATACATTAAGGGCTTAAAAGCATAAACAAACTAATTAAAATTTAGTTGTAATTTATTCTGGTTTATCTTTACTCGGAATTGTGGTATTTAACAGGTCATCTATTGATTGAATAAAATCTATCATTTACAGACAATTTATTTACAAAATATACGCCTACATAGCAAATTAATTCACAGTCATTTTATACACAATGTATGTATTACAGCATGAATAGATATCAAAAATGTGATTTATAAGTAGTTTGCCGTAATAAATTGAAACCTTTTTTGTTGTTTTACTTTCATTTTTCTTTTCTTTCTTTTTTTAATTTTTATTCTACGCATCCGGTGTTAATGGACTTCCGGTATTGTCTGCGTAGTATTAAGTCAGCTTTTATTTATTATTGAATTCTGGTTGTAACTTTCTCTGATTATAAATATAATTCTTAAATATAGTAAACACGGTCCGACTAGGCGTCCATATCACTTGCAGCACTAAAATTATTACTGTGTAGTACATAAATTATTATTATTAATTAATAATATTATTAAAATTATTACTGTGTAGTACATAATAATTATTATTAATAAACTAATAACAAACAAATATACAAGTAAATATACTTGTATATTTGTTTGTTATTAGTTTATTAATGTTCTCTCATGGAAGTTCTATAGCAAACCTCACTCTTCCCAATGGTTTACTTCTACTTGTGCAGCTGCCATTGCTCAAAAGCAGCATGCATACCGAAGGTTTATTCGACCAGTACAAACAGACAAAAGTTTATAGAAACTAGAAATAATTGCAAGAAAGAAATAGCGACAGCTAAGAGAGAATACATAGAAACTGCCAGAAAACGCATTGAAGCACAGAAATTGGGAACCCGTGATTTCTGGAAAATCTACAACAATAATGGACAATCAAGAATTCTCTCACTATTCAACAATCATGTGGTTGTTTGCATGACAATCGAGAAGCCTAACATGCTTGCCAGTCGGTTTGCCTAAAACTCTACATTGGACCCAGCAAACCACCCCCTCATTGATTTCCTTTTGCGGACAGAAACCATATTAAATGATCTGAAAATCAGCCCTTCTTAAGTGCATAATATCATAAAAACCTTTGACACCTAAAAAACATGTGGACCTGATCTCATCTAGGATGTACTATTAAAGAAAAATACTCAGCTGAGGTTGCTCCAGTTCTCTCCAAACTCTTCAACATGTGCCTTAACGAATCTTGCTTTCCTGACTGCTGGAAAACTGCTTCTGTGGTACCAGTTTTTCAAGAATTCTGGCGAAAGAACTGACCCATTAAATTATCGCCTCATTAGTCCTCTCTCGCTTTTCGCCAAAATATTTGCATCCATAATTAATGAAGCTCTAGTCCATCACCTTACAGCTGCTAAACTCCTAACAGACAAACAATATGGATTTAGGCAAGCTCGTTCTACTGCAGATGTCCTAACTGTAATCTCTTAACGTATTTCCCACTGGATAAAACAAGGGAAGGTAGGGCAGTAGCCCTAGATATATCTAATGCTTTTGACAGGATATGGCCGAACGGTCTTCTCATGAAAATCAGATTATATGGTATTACCTGACGAATACTTAACATAATTAAATCCTTTTTAAGTAAGAGTAGAATCCAGGTTGTTCTCGATGGACGCACATCAAAACAATATGATTGGTACGAGATTATGAGTGGGATCCTTTATTTGAACACCTATATCTCCTGTTCTCGTTCCGTCAGCCGCGAACGAGTAGAAGGCTTAAATAATTCATAATTGAATTCTTAGTGTCGTCTGCAATGAGAACTGAACTTTCAACTTCTAGAAGATTGTGACTTAGAACTAATTATTACTTAGTAATTTTCTCGTTGAACAATACAATTCTAGTATGAATTTTAGGAGACTTGAACCCATTTTTGTTTTAGTGATTTAATCCCGGAGGCCCGACGTTGCCCGGGATTGAATTAGGGTCAACAAATGTTCCACACTTCTAATAATTTTAATGTCATTGAAATCGACGAAATTGCACATTTTTCTATCAAATCGATTGAGTACATGTTTTAGTTGAGGACCCTACATGAAACGCCGGAAGGAAGCTTCATATGTCTCTTCGCATCGAATTAGTCCCACAATGCATTATAGTTTGCATTGTGCTGTACAGCAGCTACGGTTGATTTTATTAAAATACTTTTATATAATGGCTTGAATTAAAGTTTATAATACAAAAGTAAAGCATCATAGGTCAATTGCGCTCTTAACAGAAACATTTATTTCAAACGGGCCCCAATAAACCTACTGTTGATTTTGTACATCTGGCCCTTCTGCTTGTGCGGTGATAAAACTTCTAAAATGCACTTATGATGTTAGGCTGTATAAGAGTCTTAACTGTGGTCAAAATCGAACTGTTCCTTTTTTAATCGAATTTTTTCGAATATCGATTTTTTATACTTATCCGAAGCATTTCGATACAAAACTTATCTAAGAACACTCCCAGATATATAAAGCACATTTGTGCAATATTTCAAAATAATTAGCCCAGCAGTTTCGGAGTCCATAGAGAACGAACCGACAAACAAACATAAAGTGCTTTTATACATAAATAGAGAGTGTTCCTATAGTTTATTAAATTCAATACTAAGTCTAAGTTGGGGGGGGTCATCGACGATCAACATATGCGCTGCTTCTTTGAGTCGTCTAATTCTCCACAGTTCTTTGCTTACAATTTTACTTCATTTCATAAGGATAGGTGATGTCCCTTTTCCTTCCATATGTCATCAGTCAACACCACAGATTGTCATCAAAGAGAAATCTTTGATGATGGCTTGTGTGAAAACTCCTAGTGAGTTATAACATAATAATAATCAATTTTTGTGTAATAAAAATTTCGACTCCTAATTTCTTTTGTTTTAAAACAAACATTGAAAACAAGTTTTTAATTTTTCTTCTAATTTCGTAATTTTTTATTCGCAACAATTTTCTAAGTTAGAAATGTTTCTAATCGTCAGAACAAAAGGTCTTTTTGGCGGGAGACGAAGTCTACAGATACAAAAAAAAATAGATTTAGAGTGATTATATGTTTCAAAGATTTCATTTTGATGCGATGCGGTAAGATTTTACGTTAATCTGAGAATGGGGTCTAAACTAATGCCAGCGCATTTTCCGTTTCCAAAATCTTCCGTAGGGACCAATAAATTAGACGTTTCAGGTGGATTCATCTGCTTCATTTTGCTATTAAGTAAAACGCGATCTCAATCTTTTCTTCTTTCTCTTCCAACTATGATTACTCCTTCTACGCATGCGTGTGAGTAGATGCAACTGCAACACGTGGATGTGATGCCATTGTCGCTTCTTTCTTTCCATCAGAAATTCTTGGATGAACAGAAGAAAGTAATCGTAGACATCAAAATTGGTAGTTAGTTGCTGTAACCATCGAAATAAATGAACGCTGCCAAATTTATTAGATAAGTTATTGTTGTAATTTACCTTTTTATATGTCATTTGTATTATTTATACGTTTATTTGTATTATGTATACGTTTATTCATATAATTTATACGTTTATTTATATTACTTATACGTTTATTAATATTATTCATACGTTTATTAATATTATTCATACGTTTATTAAAATCATCTATACGTTATTTATACGTTTATTTATACTATTTATAGTTTATTTATATGTGATTTAAATTATTTATATTTCATTTATATTTTATTTAGATGTTCATTTATATTAATTATATGTGATTTACATTATTAATATCTTAGTTATCTTATTTATATGTAATTTATATTATTTATATGTTATTTACGTGTAATTCAACGTATTTATATTTTTGTTTATACGTTACTAGCAGGAAGACCCGACGTTGCCCGAGATTGAATGATGATCAACGAATATTTCACACTCATATATATTTTTATTGTCATCGAAATCCGTGATATCACCCGGGGATGAAACTTCACATAGCTCCATGCAGTAACGTGGTCTAAAATATATGTTATTCTACGTTGCACTACTTTGAATCTACTGTTTGTTTTATAAAATGATTTTATATAAACTTCAACCACGTCATGCAAATAAAAAAGCAAAAGAAAACATAAATTTTCAAGTCTTATAAAATTCTTTGCACTTAATAAAAAAAAAAGCAATTTACGTGCGAATTTTGAACCTACAGACGACATCATGGAAAAAACACGCTATCAACTTACCCACAGTAGAATTTTTACGGCCCGTTATTCTATCATTGTTGCTAAGCGACGATATGGAAAAAAATGGCTTAACTGATAATAGATCAATTAAAATAACGATTTCGATTATCGGTAATTTTCGGGGGTATTCTGAGCCAAAACTTAACTACGATCACTCCCAGACTTATACACTAAAGTTCTCTATAAATTTTTAAGAAAATCTGTTCAGTCGTTTCGGTGTCTATAAGAAACGAACTCAGACAAACAGAGAGACAAAGTTATATTTATATAATTGTAGAGATATATATTATATATTTTATTTACCTTATTCATATTTTATTATGGTTATTTATGTAATTTACCTTATTAATATGTTCATAGCGGTACTGATGAGTTGTGATACAACGAAACAGGACTGTATATCGATGACTACAAATATATTTTTAAAGCCACCCTCTTTGGGTTGAGCACTGTCGTAAATAATCTCACTCGCTACTTAATTTGGCTGAAAAATGCAAAGCTCGCGGTTTGTTTACAAACAAACGGTTTGAGCACTGTACAAGTGGCGGACAGATGTTTGTTTAGACATTCGGACAGATTACTTACGGACATCGCTTCCGTGGTCGAGGGGTAGAACTACTGACTGTTAACACGGCGATTCTAGGTTCGATCCTTGGCTTGGGAGAGGTGCTAGTCTAGCGGCACTGATGAGTTGTGATACAACGAAACAGGACTGTATGTCGATGACTACAAATATATATATATATATATATATATATATATATATATATATATATTACCGTTTTATCTGCTTAGTAACACATGTTTCGGTTACCGACTTGTATCAACGACCCAGTAACTTCACTAGACTTTATCAGAAATGATTATTATGATTGGAAAAACGATATTAGAAGAAGCAAAAAAAAACAGAAAAGGGGGAAGGGAATTTCAATTCTGATTCGACAATTACTATTATTATTATTATCATTATTATTATTATTATTATTATTATTATTATTCTATATACCTCCTACATGCTTATTTTTATGATTTTATATTTATTCAATCTTTGTCTGGCAATTCTTAATTTACTTGTGTGTTATTTACAATATTTCAATGTTTGCGACTTTTTCCTCTCGCCGGTTTTGAATATGACTGTAATATTTTGATATCTATACTCCAAACTTGTCAATTTTAAATTACCACAAATTTTTGTGTTCTGATTCTATGCTTTCTCTTGACTCTTTTATTTCCTTTGTTGGCGTATTTGGATGAGTGAGTTTCACATTGACGAGAAATATTTATTCTATTTTTACAAAGTTCAATTTATTTTGAATGTTTATATTCAAATTCCTCAGTTTATATTTTAGATATCTAGAATCGGTTGCTCTTTCTTTGGAAAAATGTTTCGCTATCATGAATTGAATTCACAACATTGTTTTTCGTGCTAGTATATCATCTTATTATCAGCGTTATTATCCTCTTGGCCACGTTACCAAACATTTACTGATTATGACATAGATGTCGTGCCAACCTAATTTATTACTACGCACTCCTAACAAAACCGGGTGCTTGATACTTTGACATTTTAGCCCGTGTGACAACAACAAACGCGTGTTTTCACTAAAGCTGACCAATCAGATTCAATTAAACTGTTGTATTAGCAGCAAATCAATAAATATCGATATAAAAGAGTGTTTCCTCGCTCCATGATATACGAGATTCGCCCCTGGATTGTCATATGAAAACTCAGAATCAATGGCAGTTTTTTTTTCCTATATCTCCTTGAAGGAACGGCATTTTTCACAACAAACGCGGTCAGAAACATCAACTTCCCCACTTCTTCTACAGCACAACAACAATGACTGCCATCACCATCATCACTATCATTACAACAATTATAGTAGATGTCGAGCAATCCATGCATTATATTCGTCATTAACATCTGCAGCTTTTTCTGTGGCAAACTAAAGGTTTACAACAGCTACGTAAATAGTAATAGCTTTCTAGCGAACCTAGTTTTCCGCCATTATCGCTAGACTTAACAGTCCTTATTTTTTATCTAGCACTCTCTCCTCTTTTGATGGGAAGCATTAGGCATCGTAATGCCTAGGCATAAAGAGTTTTTATAACCCTTGCTCCTTTATAACCCTTGCTCCTTACTAGATTGATAATTAAAACTATATGCACCAGTATATATATATTCGATATGTCGATATTTTTCCTAATGTGTCTAAGCTCCACCTCGAATGTTGAGCTTTTTATTCTCTCGATAAGTTTCCATATAAATCATTACCTTATATATATATATATATATATATATATATATATATATATATATATATGTATGTATATATATATATATATATACTAGCTGGCCGCCCGGTATTGCCCGGTCGTAAAATACGCTTAAGTATGATATTTTGATTAACGCAGACTTCGTATTTATTATCATTGGACCCAATCTATTGTCATAATTTTAAAAGTAAAAAAAAGAAAAATGACTCGTGCGTCACCACCGAGAATCGAAACCAAAGTATTTAACTTACGATTTACTTTTTCCTTTGACGTTAATGCCTGAGCTATGAAGACATGTTCGCTGCAAGGATAAAAATTAAAACATGAACCAATAGCTATTATGTTACGTATGAATATTCGTAATAACGTCGTTAGACCTTCACCTGGCACATCCCATTTTTTTAATTTCACACTTTTGCATCGATTTTCCCCGATTAAACCCCAAACATAAAGTTTCGCATGGGTTTGAATACTCTATATATGAAGTTGCATGCCCGTAAACCAAATACTGACAGAGAGGCAAAAAATTTTAAACAAATATATATACGCATATATAAATATATATAGAAAGAGGTTTGTGTTTACTATAAGCTTTTTTACGCAAATATTACGCAAGTATAACTCATGTAGATTATCTGCATGAATATAATTACACGTAATAGTTAACTAAAGATGATCATCTCATAAGAAAACCGAAAAATCTAATAGGAAATCAATTAAAATGAATGTTTAAAAGAATATACAAATTAGTTAGATCTTTTGCGAATGAATGCAATTACACGGCCCATTTATAACAAAGTTGTATTTTCTTTATAAATAAATTGAAAAAGGTGTTTTAATATGAATATCAATACACAAAACGAATCCAAGTTTATAGGAGTATATATATATATATATATATATATATATATATATATATATATATGTGTGTGTGTGTGTGTGTCTCTGTATGTATGTATGTATGTATGTATGTATGTGTGGCTGCACACATGAGTTTGTTTTTCTTTGTTTGTCATTGTTGTATATATGACTGTGTCACCTTTCTTGTCAGATCGATAGCCTGCATCGACCCCTGCGACTAATGCGCCAAAAGACAGTTGCAAGTACAATTTGAAGCATTCTTAACTTTTAAAGACTTTTAAAGAAATCATTTCAGCGGCTAATAGACTGGGTTGGTGTACAATAGAAATTGAGATGAATAAAAATGTTGTTATTGTCATCCGTAATTATAAAAGTCTGAGATTTTTTTTCATAAATATATTCTTGTGGTAATCTTTTTTAACAAAACGCAAAATAATGTAGAAAAAAACGGAATAAAGAACTGTTTCCTGATAATTGACAAAAATAACCAAGACAAAATCAATAATTACGCATAAGATTTTATAACAAATCCCGCAAATTAAATGAAGAATAAAAATGTTTTATTTTATTTTGTTTTTATTAGAATATTTTTTATTAATCTTCTTCGGATCGAATTAGTTGCTAAGATTTTCTCGTGCGCATTTCTCGTCTCTACGTGACTTACAGATTTTTATTTGTTCGTATTTTCTATTTCTTTTACTATTGATCGATTATTTAATGAAATAAATTTATTGGTACATTCAACGAGAAATGCGTGGTTTATTGTTTTAAAAAGCGTTTAATTACAAAACGAACTTTCGTCGCCTACACTTTAGCACATGCGGCATGACGCCTGATAAATGGATAACGACACAGGCTGACAATCCGGATGGCACAAGTTCGAATCCGATTTGTTCCATAGAAAAACTCACTTAGGGATGTTGGCAACCTTCACGTGATCCCTCCTGTAAGTGCCCGATATATTTCTAAAAAAGGAATTCCGACTAAAATATGTTATGGAAACGAACGTCAACAATAGAATAATCTCTTTTATGCGAAATGAATGACTAAAACACATACGAAATGAATGACTAAAACACATACGAAATGAATGACTAAAACACATTCTTATGCGTCAATAATTTATCTCCGATTTATTTTTATTTTAAAAACATAATAGATTTTAATTTTTAGTTTTTAGTTTTTAATGATGAAAAAATAATTCAACAAATTAAAATTTTAAGAGCAGGCTCAAGGCGTTTCCATGAATAGTGGCATTGAAGAGGCACTCATAAAACCAGGCAAATTCTCATTGGTCCTTCGTCTTTATTGTGGTCGGTATAAAAACAAATCTGTCGAGAAAGCGGACATACATTTTGTTTAGATACTAATAAAAACCGGGCAAAAGTTATGGTGCTTTATCCCAAATTGAGGATTGAATATGGTTAAATTTATGCTCAATTTCGCATTAAATACTAAACCCTATTAATCCCTAACTCAGCCTCAAACAGATACGAGGGGCGTGCAATAAGTAATGACCCTGACCCACTTCTCATAGCAGTAGAGCAACGAAACTTGATACAGTTATTAGTCTTTCTCTACATAGGAACCACCCAGAGTTATGCATTTCTCCCATCGTTTATGCAGCGCTGGGGACCGTTTTTGGAGAACACCACAGGTTGGTCCTCCAACCACGACGTGACTTCAGAAATCAAGGCTGCATCATCGGGGAAACGCTTTCCTTTCAAAAACAACTTCATGGCTGGGAAGAGGTGAAAGTCAGAGGGTGCAAGGTCATGTAAGTAGGGAGGTTGGGGACGGATTTCATAACCACACGCGCGTGCTTCTGATCTGGCGACATGCGAGTTGTGGACCGGAGCGTTGTCCAACAGGAGGAGGGTACCTTTGCTGATCTTGCCCCGCCTCTTGATTTTGATAGCTTCCCTTAATTTCCTCAAAAGTGAAGCATAATAGGCTCCTGTAATTATGGTACCCTTTGCCAGGAAATCTGCCATCACTACTCCGTCCTGGTCCCAGAAGACTGTCAGCATGACCTTGCCAGCGGAGGGCTGCACCCTTGCCCTCTTTGGAGGTGGTGAGTCTAAGTGATTCCACTGCATTGACTGGGCTTTGATCTCTGGATCATAGTAATGGATCCAGGTTTCATCATGTGTAATCAGTCTTTTGAAAACTTTTGACTCATCTTCTTGACACATCTCCAAATTCATCCTCGAGCACTCGACGCGTTCTCGCTTCTGGAATTGTGTGAGCAACCTAGAATTCCATCTGGCAGACACCTTATGCATATGCAAATGGTCATGAATGATAGTTTCCACAGACCCCTTAACTAATCTTGACATCTTAGGCTATTTGGCGAATAGTAATGCGCCGATCTTCCAAAATGGCAGCCTCAACTTGACGGACAAATGCCTCATCAATGGCAGAAGGGGGGAGACCAGGTTTGGGAGCTGTTTCCATAGACTTCCGGCCATGTTTGAATTCACGATGCAAGCGTTTTACAAGGTCATATGATGGGGCATTATCACCATAAGTTTCTTTCATTTCATGAAAAGTCTCCTGTGATGTGCGTCCTTTCAAATACAAAAAAAAAACCGGATCACTGCTCGACATTCAACAGGCTCCATTTCACAGCTGACTCGGTTCAAACACCTGTAAAACAGAAACCACAATTAGTTTAGAGCTGTAATTTTCCACATAACCCCTAGAGATAGAAATCATTGCACATGCAAAATTTCAGCTCGATCAGACAATTGGAAGTGGGTCAGGGGCATTAATTATTGCACGCCCCTCGTATTATAAGACAATTTGCTGCATGTTATCATAACAATTGTCAACACAAAAATTAAGCCAGATCGGCCAAGTAATTTCCGAAAAGAGTGGAAGAGAAAAGAGTGAGTAAGACATATATAACATCGGTGTTCGAATAAAAGCCAACATTTCGAAAAATGGACTATGAATACAAAAAGAATCAAATCCAGTAGTCATTTTATTTCTCCTCATGATGTTACAGCTGATGTAACCTTTGGTCTTCTTCATTGAACTTTGAAACCTCCAGGGAATTTTCAATAGGGGTAGCTTGCTCACGGTCTGGTAACAATAAAGTAGTTGGTAATTGTATTCTTTTCTATTGCCTTTAACGTTGAACGTTCAACCCTTAGGAGACAGTTACTTATATTCGAAAATAATTATTTTCACAGTATTCTAGTAAACATTTGAAGGACATGAAACCTATTCTTGTTTTATGCGTTGCTCCCTCATAAAATTAGTTAAAATATGATATTTGAATTTATGCAGAGTTCGTATTTATTATTATAGAGCCAATTCTCTATTTATTATTATATTGTACCCAATAGAGAAATAGAGAAATAGTCAACCACCTCAGCAGGAATAACCTTCTTAGTGACACACAATATGGTTTCCGCTCTGCAAGATCTACCGCAGATGTGCTGACGGTTATATCCCACAGGATTAGTGAATCTCTTGACAAAGACTTCCTTTCTAGGGCAATTGCTCTTGACATATCAAAGGCCTTCGACAAAGTATGGCATAAGGGTCTACTTCACAAGATTTCCAGCTACGGTATAACTGGAAATGTTTTCTCAATCATTAAATCATTTCTCTCCGATAGGCTCATAAGAGTAGTGGTAGATGGTCAAAAATCGGAGGCCTGCAATATAAATGCTGGAGTCCCACAGGGGTCAATCCTGGGCCCAACTCTCTTTCTGATCTACATCAATGACCTCCCTAAACACATACTTAAATCATTCGTTGACATCTATGCTGATGACACGACCATCTACGGCAACACATCAAAGGCTGTAAATGACGAAGTTCTCTCTGATTCTCTCTCCTCTGATCTCGAGCGCGTTGTTCAGTGGGGGAAGATGTGGCTAGTTACCTTTAATGCATCCAAAACCAAACTCCTATCCTTACATCATCAACGCTCTGATCCCCAGCTGGCATCAATTGTGATGGATGGCTCTCATCTGGGTGAGGCCCCGTGTTTTGACAAGCTTCTGTGTTTGACCTTTACTCCTGATCTGAAATGGAACACGTACATCAAGTCTGTTGCCAAGGTCGCTGGAAAGATGGTGGGATCCTTTTACCGCTCCAGAAGATATCTCACTACTGATGCAATTCTCTATCTATATAAAAGCCAAGTACGGCCAAGGATGGAATACTGTTGCCATATCTGGGCAGGAGCTGCTAAAAACAGCCTATCATGCCTTGACAGAGTACAAAATAGACTTCGTGGTTTATTGGGGGATGCCCTTTTCTCTACCCTGCAACCCCTCTCCCACAGAAGAGACGTTGCGAGCCTATCCTTGTTTTATCGTTATTTCCATGGCAGGTGCTCGTCTGAACTCCAATCCCTGGTCCCCCCTCGCCAATCTTTCACGAAAAACACCCGTCTAGCTGAATCCACTGTGAAAAATTTCCCCCACTCTATATCTGTGCCTAAATCAAAACGCGGATTTCATGAACAAAGCTTCTTTCTTAGAACTGCACGCCTGTGGAACTCTGTTCCGTCTGCCTGCTTCCCTCCGGACTACAACTTGGATGTCTTCAAGTCTAATGTTAACAAATTCCTAATGAACCGCCCCCTTAAGTAAACACTTCATCAAATCTCCTCACTAACGTAATGTACTTGCAATAACCCTTATCCCTGAGTGGCATCCGGGCCTTGATAAGTGGTGATCTCTGTGTAAAAAAAAAAAAAAATTTATAAAGTTTTAAAAATATATGACTTGAGTGCGATCAGCTAGAAACGAAACCAAAATATAGAGCTCTCCAGCGTTATTTGTTACCATCTGAGATAAGTTCATATGTATATAAAACTTTAAAAATAACGTTGTTAAGCGTATAAATGTATATTTAAACATACGTTAAACGCATACGTCGAACTTTCATTTTTGGCGCCTTAGAAGTTATTTTTCCAGCTAAAAATCAAATCGATTTTGTTCTACAGGTCTGAATACTCCATATATAAAGTTTCAAGTATGTAGATAAAAAATTGACAAAGTAGTTTGGTATAGTACGTTCCGAGATAGAAATAGAGATTTTATGAAGATGCAGATGCTATGCAATTATGCACAATGTAAAAGAAATTGCAAAAATATGTGCGTCATAATAAAATGAAACTAATTTGTATGATTTGGGTTCATCGGACTACTGTTCTCACCTTGAGTGTGATGTAATCCGATGAATCCAAATAATACGAATAACCAATCCTCATCTCAAAAATTCAGAAACGTCATGAAACTAATTATTCAATAAGACAACAGAAAAAAAAAAACGAACAGTGAATTAATAAAAGTTTGTTATTTTTAAGAATATGCAAATGCGTATAAACACAACTCTGAGAGCTGATCATCATCATCATGCAGTCCGTCAGTCTTGACGATGACTAGTCGGGGACTCGATGCTTTATTCCTCGGTGTTGGCGTAGTCCTCTTTCTGTGTAGGTCACAGGCACCGCATATGTGGGTGCCAGGATTGTGCCGTCGAAAGTATCTCAGCTCCAAGGCTTCTCCAATCTTTCTCTTTATTTCTTCCTTCGCTTTATGGAGACTATTCCGCCAACCACTCCTTTCTTTGGCTTGTTCCTCACAAATCTCAGCATTAATGTTCATCGTTTTCAGGTGCCGCTTTATTACATCTTTGTAGCGAAGCTTCTGACCTCCTACCTTGCAGGTCTCATTTTATATTTTTATTTCCAGTTCCCCGTAAAAGATGAAGTTGTTTGTATAATTGCCAGTGTACTAGCCTTCCCATTTAGTCGTGTCTGTTCTTGTATTCCTTTTGAGCCAATTTGCTGCATTCACTTATTATATCGTTTATCGTCTCGTCTCTTTGTCCACAGAGTCTGCATTTGTATTATTATTTTTTTAGTATTATACTGTAAGAATATATTTAAACATCACGCCGTGTATGACTGTGCTCCACATTTGGAGACACGCAATTTGCCCATCATTGCTCGCCTCTATCAAGAAGTGACAGTAACCATAGTAGATTTTGTTTCAGAGCAATCCAATGCGTGGTCATGACGAATATTAGCAGATAACTCTGGTACCCTATAGTGAACGCAAATAACTATTTCAATTTTATTTCAGAACAATCTAATAGAGGCATATACTGGTTATGAACGCCATTGACCGACAGTGTACCTAGGAAACCTACAGTGACAAGTGTAAGGGCAGCAAGGATCTACAAGTAAATGTCGGCAATTTTTCGTAATCGCAAATAATCGCCTCAATACAGCACTAACTGAAATAACTATATCCAATGGATGCCAGTGCACGACAGTTGAAGACAGACGCTTTCAGTTAGAAACATTCTAATGGAGGTTGACACTAATCATGGCTGTCAGTGAGTTTCAATTGCAAAGGCAACCAGTACCCAACAGTAAACGCCAGCACTCACCACTACCAAACCAGCACTAATCGGCAGTAACCACGAGTGCTGAGTATTACAGCCAGTGGCTTCTGCTAACTATCACTGCCAGACAATGCCCAACAGTGGATGTCACATGATTTTATTTTGCTCAGGGAGCTAGTAACTGCTATTTTACATGCCCGATAATGGCCCCTACTAACAATCGTACTTTAATTTGTTTTTTTGTTTTCAGGGGACGAGGATCATTTACAGAATCTTTTCTGACCATGCGTCATACTTCCACCGGGCAACGATAGTACACTGGTTCTGCTAGTTGTATATATATACACTTGTGCCCGATATTATTCATACCCCTCGGATCTTTGAAATTTCTATAAGAGTATTGCTCAAACCAGAAGGTAGACAATATTAAAGGGATTTCAAACAATAAATCAAGCATAAGCATTTAATTTAGACTCAACAAATAAATAAATTATGCAAGTTTGAAACATTATACAAAGAAAAACAATAATGGCACTAGTTCAAAATTATTCATACCTCTCTTACTAATAGTCAATAGCATGCCCTTTATTCTTAATAACTATCTGTAACCGTTTTGGATATTTATCAACAAGGTTTTTACAAGCATCAACACTGATTTTTGACCATTCTTCAATGCAGTAGGTCTCCAAATCCCTCAAATTTCTAGGTTTCCGCTTTTTAACCTCAGTTTTCAATATGTGCCAGAGGTTTTCGATAGGGTTCAGGTCGGGACTCTGGCTAGGCCATTCCAAAACATTAATTTGATTATCCTCAAACCATTTCTTGACTATTTTGGCAGTATGTTTTGGATCATTATCCTGTTGAAGGACCCAGTTTGGTCCTAAATGGAGCTTCTCCCCATCCTGTCTAATGTTTTTCTGGAGTATCTCCAAATATTGCTCCTTCTTCATGGTTCCATCTATCTTGACCAAACTACCTGGACCACTAGCCGAAAAGGAGCCCCAAAGCATTAGGCTACCACCACCATGTTTCACCGTGGGTATGGTGTTCTTTGGGTTGTAAGCTTCTCCTTTCTTCCTCCAAACGTAAGAAGCATCCATATGGCCAAACAATTCAATTTTTGTTTCGTTAGTCCACAAAATACTTGAGAAAACGGACTCTGGAGAATTCACATGGGTCCTAGCAAACTTTAGACGTGCTGCAAGGTGTTTTCCGGTGTGCAATGGAGTCCTTCTTGGTCTTCTTCCTTTCAGACCATTTTCATGCAGAGTCCTTTTGATATTTTTATGCCAGAAGACTCCAGATTTTCTAAAATGTCCTTAGTAGTGGTGGTTGGATTTGCATTAACACTTCTTACAATATTCCTGGTGGCTCTAGCAGACAGTTTCCTTTTCCTTCCTCTACCAATCAAGTTGTTTGTTGTATGGTGGCTCTGGAATTTTTTGATGATGCTCTGTACTGTTGCTGTAGGGACCTCAAATTTCTTGGAAATTGCCTTGTAACCTAAACCATCCTTATGTGAATTCACAATTTTATTCCTAAGATCATTACTAAGCTCTTTTTTCTTCCCCATTCTAATAATTTTTATTCTTTTATTGGTTTTCAGTTGATATCATTTTAATTTCTGAAAAATGCAAAAAACGAAATGAAATTAATCAAAGATTGTATAAAAGCATTCAAAATAAGAATCAAACAGGAAACAAACAGTCAGAAACTCGATTAATACTGAAAAAATAAGGGGGTATGATTATTTTTGAACATTGCAGATTTTATAAATAGCTGTATATTTCTTTTATTACAAGTATCCCGAGATTTTAAAATGACGAAAATGATCAGAAGAGGTTTATTAAGAATATGTATCAATATGGACGTAAACAATAAATTCTTACAAAGTTACACCTAATAAACTCAATTTTCAAGGGGGGGGGTATGAATAATATCGGGCACAAGTGTATATATATATATATATATATATATATATATATATATATAGTGTGTGTGTGTGTGTGTTTGTGTGTGTGAGAGAGAGAGAGTGTGTAAATACAAAGCCACACACACACATAAAACTCATAAGAAATATAACTTGCTCACTAATATCAAAAGTTGTTATGTTTGTCCTGCAACAGAGCGCATATAAAAATATCAGCAATATGGATGTTAAGCGGTTGTATTAGCAACAGGAGCAGCATTTGAACGCATATGTGAACTGACAAGTTTGGACATGTGGCAGCGAGAGACATTTAAGTGGTGTCGAGACGGGGGCATAACGGTAATAAATGTCTTTGTTCAAAATGAAAAACTGCAAACCAGGATTTCTATTTATTTATTTCCATTTGTTTGTTACGGTAATATTACTTATATTTATTTTGGATGCCGTGACTAGGCCTTTCGCCATGAATGGGTCGAAATGAAAGATAAAGGAAAGAAAAATAAATATTACCACAAATATATGCAGTCAGAGAAGAGGGGCACAAAAAGGCCGAGAGTGGAGAATTCGGGGTAAAAGGATATTACACCAGTCGGTGAGTCAATTGTTTTTCTCGTTCTCTGCTCACTTAAAAATTTTGTTCTGGTCTAGTCAATCATATTTTCTTGTTTTGTGGCTTTCCGTCAATGTTATTTTAGTGTTAAAAACGAATTTTCTAGTCTTACGGGTCGGTTACGCATCAGGGATAAGGGTTATTGCAAGTACAGTACGTTAGTGTGGAGATTTGAAAGTGTTTACTTAAGGGGGCGGTTCATTAGGAATTGTTAACGTTGGACTTGAAGACATCCAAGTTGTAGTCAGGTGGGAAGCAGGCAGACAGAACAGAGTTCCACAGGCGTGCAGTTCTAAGAAAGAATCTTTGTTCATGGAATACACGTTTTGATTTAGGCACAGATAAAGAGTAGGGGAAATTTTTCAAAGTGGATTAAGCTAGACGTGTGTTTTTCGTGAAAGATTGGCGAGGGGGTACCAGAGATTGGAGTTCAGACGAGCACCTGCCATGGAAATAACGATAAAACAAGGATAGGCTCGCAACGTCTCTTCTGTGGGAGAGAGGTTGCAGGGAAGAGAAAAGGGCATCCCCCACTAAGCCACGAAGTCGATTTTGTATTCTGTCAAGGCAGGATAGACTGTTTTTAGCAGCTCCTGCCCAGATATGGCAACAGTATTCCATCTTTGAACGTACTTAGCTTTTATATAGATAGAGAATTGCATCAGTAGTGAGATATCTTCTGGAGCGGTAAAAGGATCTCACCATCTTTCCGGCGACCTTGGCAACAGATTTGATGTACGTGTTCCATTTCAGATCAGGAGTAAAGGTCAAACCCAGAAGCTTGTCAAAACACGGGGCCTCTCCCAGACGAGAGCCATCCATCACAATTTATGTAAGATGTGGATCAGAGAGTTGATGATGTAAGGATAGGAGTTTGGTTTTAGTTGCATTAAAGGTAACCAGCCACGTCTTTCCCCACTGAACCACGCGCTCAAGATCAGAGGAGAGAGAATCAGAGAGAACTTTGTCATTTACAGCCTTTGATGTGTTGCAGTAGATGGTCGTGTCATCAGCATAGATGTCAACGAATGATTTAAGTATGTGTTTAGGGAGGTCATTGATGTAGACCAGGAAGAGAGTTGGGCCCAGGATTGACCCTTGAGGGGCTCCAGCATTAATACTGCAGGCCTCTGATTTTTGTCCATCGACCACTACTCTTATGAGCCTATCGGAGAGAAATGATTTAATGATTGAGAAAACATTTCCAGTTATACCGTAGCTGGAAATCTTGTGAAGTAGACCCTTATGTCATACCTTGTCGAAGGCCTTTGATATGTCAAGAGCAATTGCCCTAGAAAGGAAGTCTTTGTCAAGAGATTCACTAATCCTGTGCAATATAACCGTTAGCACATCTGCGGTAGATCTTGCAGAGCGGAAACCATATTGTGTGTCACTAAGAAGGTTGTTTCTGCTGAGGTGGTTGACTATTTCTCTATTTAATATGGATTCTAACGACTTACTCATAACACACAGGAGACTTATTGGTCTGTACTGAGAGGGAGATGACTTTTCACCTGAATTCTTAAATACAGGGCAAACTGATGAGGTTTTCCAGGGATTCGGAAAGTTCTGGTTGGAGCTTTTTTTTACACTATAATTGGGATGCCGTCAGGGCCAGTTGCTTTACTGGAATCAAGGTTCTTGATTAGCTTGGCGACCTCATGCACTGATATTTGTATGTTACCTAGCGTGTTCTGTGTTATAGGAGGAAATAAGGAGTTGATGGCCTTCGTCGCATAGGGTAGAATTAGCTGAAAATTTCTTTGCAAATAGTTTGGCCTTGTCTGATGCTGACGATATGACCTCTGATTGGTTGAGATAGAACGCACACTTCTGTTCAGGATCCTATTTGTTATTTGCCAAAACTGTTGGGAACCAAGCCGCTGATCAGCTACCTTGGATTTAACAGACTGGGCATATAGCTCTCTTGCATTTTTTATTACTCTTTTACAGTGGTTGCTGGCGTTCCTGAAAGTAGCTTTAGTCTCAGTGCATCTATTACGTTGGTAGTTATGGAAAAAGTGATTTCTGTGCGCGATAGTAGCAGCACATTCTGGGGAGAACCATGGCTGGCTGTTAGGTTTTTGTTGGAATTTTTAGATGGTATGAATTGGTCTATGCCTACAATTAACCATTCGGTCAGATCTGATACTATAGAGGACACTTCCTTTTTAAACATGGAATGCAGAGGTAAATCAGATATGAATGTACGGAAGCTATCCCAGTCAGCCATAGAGTATAATTACATTTATAGATGGTTGCGACTGTGATGATGTTGCTCTTAGGATGTAATGTAGGATTTTGATATAAAGAATAAATGTGTATAAGATGATGCTGAAAAATAGTGGCTAACAGTCTAGACATAAAGTAGGGAACTTTAGTCCAGAAAGGAATTTTTGCAATCGAATTATAGAGATGAATTCTATTTTTATTTTTACTTTTTCTAAGAAAACTGAAAACAAGACACGCTCATTCTACGCACGAGCTATGCTGAGCGATTTATAAATAATTTTGTTTTATTTTTTAGGTTTTTTATCGTGTTTTGTTTGTCGATATTTTTTATTTGAATTCTTATAAATTTTTGTTTGAAGTACAAGACTACGTGGCTGTCAGGGAAAAATCATTTTACGTGAAGTTTATTATGATTTGAAACTTTGTCACGATAAGGCGAAGCAGCTTACATTGCCGCTGTAGTAAAAAGATAAGTTTCTACTAAGCATTTGAGATGCTCACAGTCCTCGGTTATAGAGATGGAATATGTAAATAGCAACGATTTTTTTTTCTTTAGACAAACCGAAAGTTGTCGTTATAATTCGGACAACGAATCAAATTTCCCGGACATAGCACGTAATCTAGTCATCAGAAGTTAGTGACTGGGCTTTTGATGGGTCGATTTACGAAGAAGCTTAGAAAAGGCGGAAATTAGAGAGTCGTATGTGAATGAACAGTGCTCGCATTAAATAGAAATGCCGATGTTTAATGATAAAGTCAAACTGTATTGTGACACGAAAAGAGAAAAATGCAATAATTATTACATAATGTGATATCCGATTAAGTCGGGGTACGGATAATGTCTCTTGCCATTTGGATGAGGTGTCAACCTTAATTGTCTCGAATAATCTCGTTAAAAGTGACTGAGCACTTAAATAAAAATAAGCCAAAATTGTCTTGAAAAATCTCGCCAAAAAGGGACTGAGTCGTTAAGAGACAAAAAGGGGCCGTGGACTAAACAAAGGGTTAGATTTGTGTTCTCTCAAATAAGCATAAATATAAGTATAAATTATAAGTAACTGAGCTCTAAAAAGACAAATGAGTCATAGGACTAGGAAAAGTTATGATAGCTTACTCAAAATTTCAAAGGGGAAGTTTTAATCAAAAGAAAACTATTTGGACAATTGGCGTAAGAATCTATCAATGAGCAAGGAGATATATAAGCAAAAGGATGGATGGCAAGCGATTGTATTAGTAGCAGAAGCAGCATTTGAACGCGTATACAAATTGGTAAATGTGCTCTGGCTTGCGCCTGAAGAAAAAGAAAAAAGGAGACCACGTGTTCAAAGAGAAATCAAAGTCGATGCCAAAGGAGATGGGCGTGTAAAGTGAAGGCGAGAATGGGCTGGCTGTGGTCAGTGTGCGGTCGGAAGAAAGAAAAAAAATTGCCGACCCGGATATTATTCATTCTTGTATTTGTTTCGGTTGTTTGTTCCTGAAACATTACAGGCCTTTAGGGACTCGAATTCTGATCGAATTTTATCACCAAAGGTCAAATATCAAAAGCGAGTCATGTGAGAAGGTATAGAATAACGCGTTTATAGATCGAAATATCCGCGAAATGATATCTATATATTTTTACGTATTATGGCCAGTCTGATAGATGGAACAGACATAGTCACTGCTATTCACAATCTAGTAACTATTTGCCTTAGTTGTTAGGTTGGAATTATAACACTACCAAAAGGTTAGATTGTTTATCTGTCCTGGCGCAGTCATGACTACCATTCGTCTTAGGTTTCTCTCTGTACAAGGGTTTGTCAGGACAATCTAACATGAGGATATTTCACTCTAAAAGTAAACTCTGACCAAATATTCAAATAACATTTCAAGTTCAAATAAGATAACCCTTGACATGGCTATACACTGGCTCATGTGAGGAGTGATCTAACTTTTCTAATGATGTTACTGCAAGTAACAGCACTTAGTTGGATACTTGACCAGGCTAGATGAATTCTTGCTATGGAATTCGGTAAAACTAACCGAGCATGAGAAAGATATGCTTTAACACAATTAATTGGTCAATTAGTGAAAATAAAAGAGGTATTTTAATTGGTCAATTAGTGAGAGGTGAGATAATGTTTTTTACTAATTCAATGTTTGAGAAGTAAAGAAAAACTGATCTCATAAAATCAAAGTGTTGGTAAAGAAAACCCCAGGAGTGAGTTCCTTTGATTTCTGAAAGTTTACATGGAAGAGAAATGAAAATAAAAGATGTATTTTACTTATAAGAAACATTTTAGCATTTTAGTACAATTGTCTTCTGTCTTATATGAATTCTAGGGATTCTGGTTTCATCAAACGAATCACCACCCAACGATAGGTTATGGACTTCCATTTTTCACAAGGAAGGAAGAGAAAATCATCGTGCACCACGTAAAACACACAGAAATGCATCGTAAATTGTATCGGAATCAGGAATATAGTACGGAATCTGTAATTGTATCGGAATTGGGAAAATATTGGAATCGTCCCATCACTATCACAAACATGCCTAAAAGAAGTTAAAGAGGAAAATAAAGAGAATAAGGGAAAAAAACTGTAAATACGTTAACGGCACGAACATGTGAACGATGAATTAGATTTGTTTTAATTGCCGGGAAATTATTATTATTATTATTTATTTATTTTTCGCTTAATTTCTAAAATAATGTTTACTTAAATAATTTGCAATTGTATTCTTAGTATCAACCGCCTGGGGATTAAAACTTCAACCTCGAGAAGAGCTTCAATTAACAGTTAATTTTATTTAGTACTAAATCAGTTGCTCTACGATTCATTGTGAAAATGACCCGCAAGATGAGAATCCGAATAATCTAAATAAAAAAAATCTCGATCCTCATCTAAAAAAACGCAAAGAATGTGTTGTATTTATTTATTTATTATGATTTCAAATAATGAATATAAATTCAAACTGATTCATTAATATTCGAAAACCGACATTTTTTCTTACAAATCAATAGAATTATTTTAGAACTATTACATTTTTATTTCAAGTCTGTTTTTATTCTTGTTAGTATTCAATTAACTAGTGTTATTTTTATTGCAAACATTCTTTGAATATTTATTGTCCATTGATTGTATTCATGTATTGAATTGTTTTTGTTTCTTCAAACTATGTTTAGTTATTTTACAGACGCGTACATATATAAATCTAAGATTATTTATTTTGTATTTATTTATGCCTCATTAGTCAAACACTTTATCTATCTATATATATATATATATATATATATATATATATATATATATATATATATATATATATGGCGGATTCTCTCATCGAAGACGATGAATGAGGGTTCAGTATGCAATCTTCAGCAGCTCCCAAGATCTGTGACATCACATGCGTAATTGCAATCCTGTAGACGTCCGGCACACTCCTCCGCAGATGATATATATATATATATATATATATATATATATATATATATATATATATATATATATATATATATATATACTAGCAAAAGTACCCGTCGTTGACTGGGTTCAAAAACAGCCTACAGAAAATGGACTCTGATTTATGAAAGTATAATAGGTTATGAAAAGGAAGGGTTGTAATGAGATAGCTTAAAATTTGGGGGTATCAAAACCAAAGCAAAATACGATGAAAGTAAAAATAAAATAGATAAACCCCATAATTTATTATACCATACCTGTTCACACTGAAACACTTATCACAATATTCTGTTCATCTATATTAAAAAACCTTGTTAAACCTTGTGACATATTTCCATTCTATGGAGGTCAGGTGGGAACGAACACCCCATAATTTTATTATACCATATTTCTTCAAACTGAAACATGATTATCAAAGTATACTTACGCAGATAGATATGAAAAGTCTTTATTAAAGTTTGTGACTATTTCCATTCTATGGAGGTCAGTCGCGAACGCAGACCCCACAATTTTATTATACCATCCCTATTTAAGTTAAAACATACTTATCAAAGTATTCTTATGTACATTTATATCAAAAAAACTTGTAAACGTTTTTTTTTTTTAAGTTTTAAATTTTTTATTTCCATACTTTGTGGACCAGGCGCGAACGCAGACCCCACAATTTTAATGAATCACTGTTCTGCCAGATCAAACATACGCATTCCTGTGTCTCGATACATCTTCTATCATTATATGTAATCAGTTTTTTAAAATAGCCAACCATATAGGAGCCTATTCGTGACCACACACACACACACACACACACACACACATTCAGCTTTATATTATAAATATATACAGATATTTATAGAGAGAGATGGGCAAAGTGAGAGAAAGCTATACATATATATATATATATATATATATATATATATATATATATATGGTAAAACTGGTAATTAGTAAAAACCTGAAGAGAGTGCTCAATACTATTGCAGAGCCAATATGTGTTTTATTTTTTTATTGCCGTTATATCTGTTTGGTTACATATGTCTCAGATGTTGGATCATGTTTATTTCTGTAAGGTCTGATGAGGCTGTTAGATCGTAAACATGGTCCAACATCTGAAACATTTGTAACCAAACAGATATAACGGTAATAAAAAATAATACACACACACACACACACACATATATATACATATACATATATATATATATATATATATACATATATATATATATATAACTACTTCATTTACTCACATAAATTTAATATACGAAAGTATAGATTTATGCGTAAACTTTAAGTATTTACTTCAAAAGTGCTCAATACGTAGGTAGAGCTAGTTAGTAATAAGCATAAGCCTGACGAATCCTATAGTGGATGAAACGCAGAATATTCAGTGTAGCTTAATCGCCATATATATTTTATAAATTACTATATATATATATATATATATATATATATATATATATATATATATATATATATATATATATTATAAATTACTATATATATATATATATACAGATACGTATCTATATATAAGTAAACAGTAATATGCAAGTCTTTATCATTTTTTAACTAAATTCAGAACAATCTGGTGCAACTTAACGATAAACAAACAATACTAAGATATTACATCTATGCGATATTTTAGAAACGCTCGAACAAAAACTTGCAAACAAACTGTTACATACATCTATATATCTATAAAAGTGAAATTGTCTGTGTGTCTGTTCGTGTGTGTAGATTTCCCTACCAAACTACTCTGTAAATTTCCGTCTACAGACTCGAGATTTGGCATAAGGGGTATTGAGATTTGAGAAAATCTTTTTAATCGATTTTTGGCGAGAAATTTGGCTGTTAAGGGGTTAACATTCAACGATTTGACCTTTGAAAACTCTACCAAACTCACCCGCCTATTTTGGGTCTAAACATTTGAAATTTTAGATGTAGGTTTCTTGGACATGGAACAAACTTTTTAATCTGATTTGAGCCTAAACCAATGAATGTTAAGGAGTCAAATTTGAAGTCAAAGTTAAAAGAAATTTGACATTTCAGCCAATTTTTAGTTTAAACATTTGAAATTTTACATAAAGTGTATTCAGACACAGAGCAAGCTTTTTCATAGTTTTTCGGCCAAAAATTCGGCTGCCAAGAGGTCAAAATACAAAATAGTTGATCTTTGCGGTCTCTAGCAAACTATTCAGCCAATTTTGAGTCTAAACATTTGAAATTTTACATAATGGGTATTTAGACATGCAGCAAGCTTTTTAATCAGTTTTTGAGCGAAAATTTGGCTTCCAAGAGGTCAAAGTTGAAAGAATTGACCTTTGCATGTTGACCTACCAAACCCCTCCGCCAAGTTTGGGTCTAAACACTTGAAATTTTAGATGTCGGTTACCTGAACATGAGTCAAACTTTTTAATATATATATATATATATATATATATATATATATATATATATATATATATATATATATGCACATAAAGTTATAAACAGTACATAGGGCCCGAGAACATCCAGCTAAACTGCTAGTATTACATAGAAACTAGTTCCACAAAAGCGAACAAGAAATTAGAACTTTTTTTTTCAACAAAAAAAAAGTTCTAACTTTTTTCTTTTTTTTTCTTTTATAAAGTCCTAAGTTTATCTACTCTAGAGAATAATTTCCGGCATTTTTCTTTTATCGTTAGTTTAGAAAAAAAAATAAATAAAATAAAATAAAAAATAAAAATACTTAACGTTTTTGCACTAGAGATCCGTCCCCTGCCTTTTTGTCAACTGTTAGCTGGCATATGTCTTTCTAGAGCGACAGAAGATTTCTATTTCCGGATAACTTGGTCGAGGGCCTATCTATAGAATGAAAGTCGTTACGTTCGTATGTGTAAAAATATCTAATTTACATTTATTTGTTAAAAAAAAGTTTTAACTTTTTTTTTCTTTTTTTTTTTTTCTAGAGAATAATTTCCGGCATTTTTCTTTTATCGTTAGTTGAGCATCCTTGAGTGACACTTGACCTTAATAAGCGTTGATTCCAATTGTAAAAATATATTAAGTTATTTCTTGTTTTGCCCGATTCAGAATATCTTTTGTGGGTAGCTGGATTTTCTACAAAGTAAAAACCGACATCATGTCTAATCTCACCTTCGTGGGGAAAATTATGAATCCAAAGAACTTTTTTTTATTTTTTAATCATCGCAAAAACTTTAGACTTGTTTTTCCATTTTCTTTCATTTCTTTGCTTAGTTATTCTCTTTTATTCAACTGAGAAAACTTTTATCAAATCAATACTAACTAAAAAGAAAACGAACTGAATCTTTAACTCGACGTCTTTTTTATAACAATTTAATACTTATGATTTATTTTCCCTCTCATTGTTCTGTAAATGTATAGAAAGCTTTTGAAGTTTTTAGCTTTTAAATTCAGATGAACATATCTCGGCTCAAACAAAAATTTATTGGCCGAAATAAGCACCATCAGAATAAACACATTTTTGCCAAGAAAAAAAAACAAGTGTATTTATGCCAGTAACCTAAATATCTTGCGTTATGGTGGCAATGAAATCGCTGAAGGCGTTTTTGATATCGTGTAGGTTTTTAACGCATTTCTCAGGCAGAAAGTTGTCGAGATACTTGAAAAAGTGAGAGTCGGTTGATGAGATGCCTGAAGAGTATGGCGGATGAGGCAGAGTTCATAGCGGAACTCGTTCAATTTCTGCAGTTTAGCAATGTGCGGTTGGGCATTGTCATGGAGGATAATTGGGCCTTTTCTATTAATTAATGCTGGGTGTTGTTGAAGTTTCTGATATGTTGACAGTACTTTTCCGCTGTAATGGTTTCGCCTGCATTCAAAAGACTGTAATCGATGAGACCGGTCACAGACCACCAAACAGTCAGCATGACCTTCTTTTGGTGCAACTTTGGCTTCAGGAAATGTCGTAGAGCTTCGTCGGTGTCCAACCACTGAGCTGATCGTCGCTGGTGGTCGTAAAGAACCCACTTTTCGTCAAAAGTTCCAACCCTGTCGAGAAAAGGATCGTTTTTGTTGCGTAAAAGAATGGAAGATGGTGTTTCCTTCCGTTGTCGTTCTATTCGTGAGGCACTCATTTATCAAGTTTTTTTTTTGGGGGGGTTACTTTCCAGTCTCTCTCAAGTGGTTGGAAATTGTCGTATACGTTACGTCTAATGCAGAAACAAGTTCTCGAACAGTTGTGCGTGGATTGGCTTTGACTAAGACTCTTAATTAATCGTTATCAACATCCGATGGCCGACCACTACGCTCATCATCTTAAAAACTCTCGTCTCCGCCATGAAATTTCTTAAACCACCATTGTGTTGTGTGTTCAATAGTGGTTCTTGGACCAAATGCTTCGTTCATATCGCAAGCTATTTCGGCAGCTTTTCGGTTTAGCTTAAATTTAAATAAGAAAATTGTGCAAATTTGCTTGTTTTTCTATCTTATGTTCAGGTTCTGAAAATAAAATATAATTGTTTTAAAACGATTGTAATTTAAACGATTGGATGGATTGAAACATTTTTAAATCTTTAAACCGATATATAAATTAAAAGCATTATAACGAAAATGTATTTGAAAATACATCATTTGAAATCAAAATTTAAAATTCCGCAAAAAAACTTTCTCATCAACCTAAGTTTCCTGTTTACTACGAAGATAAATACTAGCCTTGTTGATCCATTCACACTACATTAACGTTTTTACAATATTATAATCATTTTTTACATATTATTATAATATTTAGTCAGTATTGATCACACATATTTAATACAAATCCTCTATTTTAAAGCATACTTCAATGTTCAAAGATTATGATTTGAAAATTTATCTATTTTTTCATCCAAAAATAAAATGTGTCGCAGAACGCAACATGAAATTTACATTTTTATTTAAAACTAGCAAGGCTACTTGGCATTGACCTGAGTAAAAGTGCAACATATTTCTATGAAAACTTTTATCTCTCTTTTTTTTCCTACCTTTCCTCATTACAGTCCCTTCTTTCTTCTCCACCCATCCCATTCTCTCTCTCTCTCTCTCTCTCTCTCTCTCTCTCTCTCTCTCTCTCTCTCTCTCTCTCTTTCTCTCTGTCTCTAATACACATACACACACAATTTTTATATTTTCATCAAGGAAAACATCAGCATGGGGACGTAAATGGAAGGTGACATTTAATGCTAATAAAACTAAGCTGCTCTCCTTTAACAATTACAAGAAGCCTCTTCGACCACCAGTATTGATGAAAAATAACATCCTACCTGAGAATTCTTTCATCAAACTCCTCGGTTTAACATTCGCAGGAAATATTACCTGGAACAAATACGTTGAGGGCATTGCGAAGGCTGCTGCAAAGAAAGTAGGTCCCCTCTATCGAGCTGGAAAACTACTCACACCTGAGAGTATTCTGTACCTCTACAAAGCCACCATTCACCCATGCATAGAGTATTGTTGCAACACCTGGGCTCGTGCATCTACCACTAGTTTCTCTATCTGGGATAGATCCAAAAAAAGGGTCTGCCATCTAATAGGTTCCACTTTGTCAACTAGGCTCCAACCCCTGTCCCATCGCTGCAATGTTGCATTTCTGTGCCTGTTTTACAAGTATTTTAATGGAATGTGCTCTGATGAACTCATTGCACTTGTGCTTCCTCGACGTACATGTCCCCGACTAACTCGCTTAAAAAAAATCACACTCCTTCACTGTTGAGGTCCATAAATGTTGGAGAGTTTTCTACTCAAATAGTTTCTTCCCCAGAATAGCTAAACTTTGGAATTCTCTTCATTCTTCCAAAACTGTACTGATATGCAAAAGTTCAAATGCAACGTAAAACAACAATCATTCTTAGACATGGCCCCAATAGTCAGAGTGGCAATATGCCTTGTTTGAAGGTGAAAATGAGTAAAAAAAATAATTCCTTGATTAATAATCAGAGTTACTTTCCTTTAGCTAGTATATAATTTGCTCCGCGCTCACCCTGACAAAATCTGTGCCAGTTGTGAGTGAAAGAATAAATAATATTTTCCACATTTTAGATATTATTCAACCGGGGCAATGCCGATTAAGAAAAAAACAAATTTGGGAGTATTTGTTTTGTCATTTTTTAACTGATTTTTATTTTGTACATTTTTTGGTAAAAGTTCGTGTTTATAGATTGAAGATTTCAAAGATTGTACATATTGTAATAAAAAACAGCAATTTTCATTCAAAATCGCAAATAAATATTCAGTTTGATCATCTTCTGACTGACCTGCGCAAAAGATCGCCGAATATCAACTTACAAAGCAGAAGTATCTGAAACGGTGATGATTAAAATATGAAGAGGAAATATTTAGATCCGATGAGATATTTTTGCATGGAAGTCTTAATAATAAATACGGCATCCCATACGGTATGACGCTGCTTTTATCATGAATGATTAAAGTGTTGTTGCAGGGGCAGATAACCCAAAAGAGATTAAACCGACGCTTGGACAGTGCTGTTACTCCTATCGCCTTAGATGGTTGCTCTTACGTCTAAGAACGTAGATGTGTAAATGACAAAGAAAACAAGACAAACATAGATGAATAATTGTAGAGCAGAGATTGCACAGAGTGTTCCCAAAGTCTTGTGTCTGCTTAACTATGACTGGTAGTAAAATGAAAGTGGTGCCATTTTTAAGTTAAATACATCAAGTTTTCTTCATTTCTTTTCAGATTCAGTAATGATTTGTTCTCGAGAAAATCAATATCAAAATGTGCCCAAGACTTTTAAGAACAGCCTGTATTTATTTCATCATAAATACAAGAGGAAATAACAGAGGACGACGAATGATGATTGTGGAAGCAGGAAAACTGGAAGGACATAAAATGATGTTTCCACGGCAGGTGCTCGTCTGAACTCCAATCTCTGGTCCCCCCTCGCCAATCTTTCACGAAAAACAACCGTCTAGCTGAATCCACTGTGAAAAATTTCCCCCACTCTATATCTGTGCCTAAATCAAAACGCGGGTTCCATGAACAAAGCTTCTTTCTTAGAACTGCACGCCTGTGGAACTCTGTTCCGTCTGCCTGCTTCCCTCTGGACTACAACTTGGATATCTTCAAGTCCAATGTTAACAAATTCCTAATGAACCGCTCCCTTAATTAAACACTTCATCAAATCTCCACACTAACGTAATGTACTTGCAATAACCCTTATCCCTGAGTGGCTTCCGGGCCTTGATAAGTGGTGATCACTGTGTAAAAAAAAAACTGGAAAACAGTACGGATTGAATGAATAGAAATGAAAACAATGGAAGTTAGTCGACAAGAAAGACGTTTCCAAAACCTGAACAGCAGAAAAGATGAACGGGTAACTGGACCCTACAAACAGTATGGATTCAGGTAATGTCGATCAACTACAGATATTTTAACAGTCATCTCTGAGCATAAACCATGTATTGGATAAGGCGGACGAAGCCAGGGCTGTAGCCTTTGATATATCCAAAGCCTTTGTCTGGCGCGAAGGGTTGCTAATGAAAATTAAATCGTATGGTATAACTGGATGCATACTAAATATAAGGTTGCCATTAATGGTCGAACATACAAACAGACTAACATTAATGCGTGAGTGCCTCCGGGATCGATCCTTGGACCACTATTATTCCTGATATGCATTAACGACCTCCTTGATAAGATTCTGTCCAAGATGGGTATATTTGCTGATAAAACAATTCTTTATAACATTCACGAAGGGATAACAGATGCACACAAATCTAAGACAATGTAGAATCATTAGAAAATGACCTCCAGACGGTAGTGGAATAGAGCCGTGAATGGATGGTAACATTTAATGCTAGTAAGACTAAGTTGCTCTCCTTTAACAATTACAAGATGCCTCTCTAAGCATTGATCTTTATCACAAATAACATCCTACCTAAGAATTCTTTCTTTAAACTCCTCGGCTTAACATTCACGGGCAATATGAACAGCAATAAAGGCATTGAGGACATTGCGAAGGCTGCTGCAAAAAATGTGGATTCCCTCCATCGTGCTAGAAAACTACGCACATATTAGAGCATCCTGTACCGCTACAAGGCCACCATTCGTCCATGCATGGAGTATTGTTCCTACATATAAGCTGGTGTATCTACCACTGGTCTCTCTCTCTCTCTCTCTCTCTCTCTCTCTCTCTCTCTCTCTCTCTCTCTCTCTCTCTCTCTCTCTCTCTAAGCTCCAACCCCTCCCCCATCGCCGCAATGTTGCATTTCTGTGCCTGTTTTACAAGTATTTTAATAGAATGTGCTCTGATGAACTCGTTGCACTTGTGCCCCCTCGGCGTAATTACACTCCTCTACTGTCGAGGTCCATAAAGCGTTCTATTCTAATAGCTTCATCACTCGAACTGCTAGACTTTTGGATTCCTTTCCTGCTACCTGCTTGCCTGACTTTAGTGATATGCAGAAGTTTAAATGTAATGTAAACCAACATCTTGTTAACCTTTGCTGAGCATGGTTCCAAATAGTAGCCCCTTACGTCCAATTAGGGGTGAACGTGAGTAAAAAAGAAGCATGTTAGGGTTATGTAACAATGAGCATGCATTGGCCGATCTTCATTTGCAGATGCCTTGGATAGGTTTGGGCGGTGTGTGAATGTGGCCAAGAGCAGGATCAACAGGAACGGAAGCTGCTGGAATAAAAGGAGCTGAAGCCGTGGTTGCAGGAATTAGCTGGTGTTACTTGTGCAGCTGCTACAATGCATTGTGACTAAGAAAAAGAACTCGAAGCTTTTTAGTACTTTATTCTTCGATTTCATTTTTGTACGCTCTAATTGTCAATCGACCTGGTTGCACGTTTGTTGAAAAATTATTTCAACGCGTTTGAATTAATTTTATTAGTTTGTTTTCACAGATTCTTCGTTTTTTTTTTTTGTTTGTTTTTTGGGGTTTTTTTTTCAACATAAAAACGTAATTGTGGATTTTTTTTATGTTAGTATTCTCCGACAGCCATATTTTTACTTCAAAGCACTTGTTCACGTTCGTTATCGTTTTCGTGTCTTGCAGTCCAAAAATAGCTGTGTAAAACATAATTACATAAACAGTATTTCATAAATAACGGCAAAATTAACTTTACAATAATAAATCAGAAATTATACTAAATAACTAAATAAAGTATTTGATTTTTTTTTACATGGTAGTCACCACTTATCAAGGCCCGGAAGCCACTCGGGGATAAGGGTTATTGCGTGTACAGTAATCAATGGGATAATATCGCGGTAATCGTTAGTAATGAAGATTTGATAAAGTGTCTTACTTAAGGGGGCGGTTTATCAGGAATTTGTTTATGTTGGACTTGAAGACATCCAAGTTGTAGTCAGGTGGGAAACAGGCAGACAGAACAGAGTTCCACAGGCGTGCACTTCTTAGAAAGAAGCTTTGTTTATGGAATCCACGTTTTGATTTAGGCACAGATAACGAGTGGGGAAAATTATTGACAGTGAATTCAGCTAGACGGGTGTTTTTCGTGAAAGATTGGCTAGGGGGGACCAGAGATTGGAGCTCAAATAAGCACTTGCCATGGAAATAACGATAAAACAAAGACAGGCTCGCAACGTCTCTTCTGTGGAAGAGGGGTTGCAGGGAAAAGAAAAGGGCACCCTCCATTAAGACACGAAGTCTATTTTATACTCTGACAAGTCAGAATAGGCTGTTTTTAGCAGCTCCTACCCAGATGTGGCAGCAGTACTCTATCCTTGGACGTACTTGGCTTTTATATAGATAGAGAATTGCATCAGTAGTGAGATATCTTCTGTGGCCGTAGAAGGATCCCACCATTTTTCCAGCAACCTTGGCAACAGACTTGATGTACGTGTTCCATTTCAGATCAGGAGTAAAGGTCAATCCCAGAAGCTTGTCAAAACATGGAGCCTCCCCAAGACGAGAGCCATCCATTTCAATTGATGCCAGATAATTCTTTTATAGTTATTTACTTGCGTTTTTTTATAATAATTCTATTTGAAAAGTGAATTAATAACATAAACGAAACGCTTAAGCAATGATAGCGCATCTAATATACAAAATAACACATTTTTGACGATAGTTAAAATGATTCAATTAGTTGTCCTCATCCTGGTTATTATATTTGCTTCGTTTCCGCCGTTGTGTTCTCCTACTTTCTGAGATAAAGTGCTGTTATTATTTACAACCGTGATCATCATTTTTATTTAATTTTTTTTTTTTTTTTTTTTTTTTTGTAACAATGATCGACCGTTTTACTCTCTGGCCTGCTCCTACTGAACCCATTATCTTTTAGAGAAAATTGTTGTATCAGAGATATTCTGGAGTTCATCTTGCTTTGATGTTTGTGATTCAATCCGTATTAAAGAAACTTATTTAAAATTGAAATGAAATATTTAAAAGGCACGATATTAAAACACTCAACTTCGATGGTTTATATAATTTGCTTCATTAAAAACATCGAAAATGTTATCGACAAAATTTCTGAAACTGAAATATCGTGAACATAATCTAATATTCAAAAGAAATGCAGTCTCATTATCATTTCTTTATCATCGATACTTTTCTTCCTGCAAAATCAATATTTGATTTTTTTTCTCTCAGGTTTTCTTGTTGGCCGTTGCAGCGCGTTGTTCAGAAGAATAAAATGTAATCAAATCATTTCCTTCTAGAAAATACTTTGTCCGTGTTTGAATTGTTTTCCAATAGTCACTATCTAAATTGAACCCCCAAAATGTTTCCGTTATTAATGCAAGATACGGACAGTGCTGAAATAAAAATTTTATTATTTAGAAAGCCATTCTTAACATTGGAAGGAGTCATTTTAACTATGCTTTACTTTCACCTAACAATTTAATAAACAAAAACTGATGTAAAATTGAATTTAACTTGAAAATCCTATCTTAAAAATACACGGACCGTATTCTGTATATTATCATATTTCGGAATAAATCTGACTTACCTAAAAAAAAAAAAAAACTTACAAATTAAATGAACTAACGGGCAACACCGGCTAGTTTTTTAAATATAATTGACACGTTTCGAATTGTTATTCTCCTCGTAGTCGTTGGTATGATTACAAAATTTCCGCCGTTGTGATTTCCGTTTTATAATATCGTTGTATCTTGGAATTCCATTCTAACCGGTCGTTCATAGTGAAACGGCGAGCACATTATAGCATGCTATCAAGATGGGAACTGATCTTGAATGGTATTTTTAGCGTCACGATGCGTTGACGTGTATTAATCTTGATTATACGTTGATGCATCATAGCACCTACTCTTCAAATAGATTCTTAAATTAAACTCCAAACGAACGTCTTCGTCTACTTTTCTATGTGGAAAAGAGTTTGTTTTTTTTTCGGCTAGCTCTACGGAAAAGACAGTCGATGGATCACGACCATGCAAAAGACGAGAGCAAAGCAGAAAAGTAATGTCCTAAACCCATCTACGCTAATGGCGCGTAAAAGAAGTAAGAAGCAACAGGTCACGTATAACTCTTATCCCTGAGTGGCTTCCGGGCCTTGATAAGTGGTGATCACTGTGTAAAAAAAAAAAAGGACATTTGCTAACAATAACATTGCATATGAAAAAGTTTAACGAGAAGTACTTTTATGAAAACCTATTTTACGAACTTAAATTGTTATTTTGACGTTCATGCTGAAATTACTCAAGCCTTGAGCATGACGTAATCAGTTGCTATGACATAAGCCCTTGCATTTTTGATCTTCAGCAATGATTTCCCAAATCACATTCTTAGATTATTCGCAGGCATTTATATAGACGACACTACCACCTATGGCAAGAATTTAAAGGCCGGAAATGACCAAGATTTCTCTCTCTCTCTCTCTCTCTCTCTATCTCTCTCTCTCTCTCTCTCTCTCTCCGTCTCTCTCTCACTCTCTTCTGATAATGAGCACGTAGTGCAATGAGGAAAGAGGTGGCTGGTTAATTTTAATGCGTCTAAAACCAAGGTTTTTTTCTTTCCATTATCACCAGCTAACTACCATCTTGCCTGAATTGAAATAAATATATCTCGTCTTGGAGAAGCACCATATTTAGACAAGCTTATGAGACTTATCTTCACTCCTGATCTAAAATGGAATACATACGTCAAATCCGTTGCCAGTGTCGCTGGAAAAATGGTTGGATCATTCTACCGCTCCAGTAGATATCTCACTGCCGATGCATCCCTCTACCTGTATAAAAGCCACTACGTCCTAGGATGGAGTATTGTTGCCACATCTGGGCAGGAGCTGCTCGGAGCTCCTATCCTGCCTTGACGCAATTCACAAACGGCTTCGAAACATGGTAGGGAGTGCCTTTTTTTCTTCCCTGTAACCTCTTTCATACTGAAAAGCCATTGCAAACCTGTCCCTGCTCTATCGCCATTTTCATGGCAGATGCTTGTCTAAGCTCCAATCTGCAGTCTCCCCTTGTCCTTCACAGAAAACATTCGTCTAGCTAAAACCACAATCAACAATTTCCCATACTCTCTATATGTGCCTAAATCTAAACGTGGATTCCATGAATAAAGCTTTTTTTCTTAGAACTGACTGCCTGTGGAACTTTGTTCCGCTGGCCTACTTTCCATCTCACTACAATATGGTTGTCTTCAAGTCCAATGTAAACAAGCTCTTGCTGAGCCGTCTTCTAAAATAATCAAATTATAGTAAATTCCCACTATGCTGTTGTCCCGATGACTACTGTACACTTATTAAACCTTTATCCTCGAGTGATCTTCGAACCTTGATAAGTGGTGATTCTTTTGTAAAAAATAGATTTCTGTTTTTTTATCTTCCCATATTTCCCATCATTTCTATGTTGCGTCGGTTAATCGTGTTTGAAAAAACTAGCACAATGGCGAAGTTTTTCAATCAGCTTATGTAATTATTAGCTTATGCAATTCAGTTTGTCCTTAGGGACACTAAGTGTTAGTTTCTCATCCATAACCCATCTTAGTTTCTGGTTGGCGATTCACACGGGTCGTATTCATCCGTTTACGTTATATCCTTTGATGGTGGAAGTCCACCGGAACGATGATTTCTCCTAATCGACCTCCTGATAACACTATTTAAACATAATAATCGATCAGTTTAGATAACAGAAATGTCGTTATAGTTTGTATACAACAAAATCTTTTCATGACGCTGAGTAAATTTGGCACAAAAAATTTCTGATATTTTGGCGGGGAGTTGAATTTCGAGTCAGTTCAGTAGCTCTAATAAAGCGACGTGAATTTCAGTGACAGTCAAAAATTATTCACGATATGCGAAAACCTTCTTATTTAGAAACCGATCTCTAACTTTTATAGGGTGCGACTTGAATTGACGCCAGTGAATTCGTTAGTCTTGCCCACACATCTAATAATCATTAATTTACTTTCTCTGTCACTGCAGTTATTTTTAGACATTTAGGCCATCCTAAATTCTCATTCGTTAACTCTTTCGTTATTATTTACCTTCGGCTTTTTTTTTGTTTGTTTGTTTTTTAGTGTTGTTTTTTTTTTTAGACTTCATCCAGCGTTCGTTATAGAAAATAGAACTAACTCTGCCCGTTTCTCGTTAGTTCCTTCTCCAGTGACGTCCTATTCAGTTGTCAATCACTGTTGTAAAATTCGCATAAGCGAACGAGAGATAAAAATCACTTAACAATTAATTTATTATCGAACTTTTAAACAATCTTATTTCTATGATGAGAACGTTGTTCGTGGAAAGAAATGAACTTTTAGATATTTAGAAATGGATATGAAAGACAAACAGGAACACGAAAGACGAAACTACGACCAACAAAAGCACAAATAAGATGTTCTTCAATAATTAGGTAATTATAAAAGAATCAAATAAAAACATACCTTGTTTGTTTTAAATACGATTCACACTGGAAATCATATCGACGTTGACAAGAGAGAAAATAATTCACACATAGCTATGCTTTAGTTTTAACACAAACCCGGACATTCCATTAAAGTACTTGTAAAAAAAACGTATAGAGATGCAACATTGCGGCGATGGGGCAGGAGTTTGGGCTTAGCCAGCAGGCGGGGACCTATTAGATTTGAAATTCTTTTTAGACCCTGTCTAAGTTGCATAGGGTACATATTAAGGAGAGATGAGGGATATATATAACAATGATGAGGGGACAGAGAAAAGAGACGAGAAGACACTTCTACAGTTCTGTTATATTTCTTCTTAACTCATATAGCGAGGGTGATAGATGCACAGTTCTTATATTTCTTATGACACATCTAGAGAGGAGGAGGAGGAGGAGGAGGAGGAGAGATACATATTCTTGCAAGGGTTACGCAATGTTCATAATAAGATGTTTAACACATTACCTTTGGAGTGTTGAAAGATGACACATGACAACAGCTTTACAAAAACACAAAGATGATTCTTTATTTCATTGGACCGGTCGAATGCTGATGACGTCAGGAATTCACATTTGGGTCTACATAGTTTAATCTTTTACCCTTCGCTTCCACAGGGGACTCTCCTCTGACCATGTTAACTCTTGGCCGATCAACTCTCTCCGGCCGACTCTACTGACTGTTCTGCCTCAACTACTGCCCTGATCTGACCAACTCTAGCTCCTATATTGAGAATCTCCCTTTTGCTATGACGTCAGAAGTGTGTTTCCCAACGTGACCTATTCACGTGGCTAAGTCCACGTTTTTCGAAACACACTTTTGACAGCAAAGAATACTCAACTAACCTATTTTTAAGCTAAACTATTTTTTAACAATGTATTTTTAATTTGTATTGTTCATTCTTTTATGCTGACATTTTCAATATTCAGTTTTATAAAAGAATGAACAATCAATTCTTTTTACAATATAAACAATATCCAACTATTTATAATAGAATTTAACAATATACCTTTTTAACATTCCGATTTCTAAATTTTTATTTCTGAACCTTGCTTACAAGGTTCGAGTCTCGGCTTATCCTAATCTCATTTCACTTATCTAATGTTCTTCTTATTGACATGGAAAGGGGCAGCCCTTTTTCCTGTAACATAAGAGTGAGAGACTAGTGGTCAATATATCTGCCTAGATGTGGAAACAATACTCCTTATCTGGCTGAATCGCGGCTTTTAAAAAGTATAGGATGCTTTCTGGTGTGAGTTTTCGGACATTAATGAGAAAATCCAGGCTGCGCTTAAAGCTAGAAAATTTTTATTTAAAATCACCTGATAGAGGTTTCTTTGATAGAGAAAAAATTACTGACAGAATGATATAACTATGTGAATATTGATTTTTCTTCGATTTTCGTCTATTTCCAGTAGACGTACATGCTAAACCTGTTTTAGGGTGCCACAGATAAGCGATCGCGACACTTCTTAACGCTGTTTGGAAAATAAAACTTCTAATAACAAGTCAAGGTCATCTATTATTAACACAACCTCTTTCCGATAAGAAGGTCCATAAATATTTTAAAAAAAAAAAAAAATCCGAGAAGAAAATTTCGATAACAAAAGGTTTTCCAATATTGAATATGCCTTTTGGGGAAATTCAATTTACAAACGTTCGAGATTTTCTTTTGTATGAATTTTTAACGTAAAATTTATTAAATGGAGTTAAGGCAGCTGAATTGTTATTTTCCCCTGAGTATCTATTTTGTCAGATTCGCATCCATGAAGAGACAGTCTTTCATGAGATAAAAAAAAAAGTTTGAGGCGTTCAAAAAATACATCTGTTCAAAGTAAATTAAGCTGAAAGAATTTCAAACACAGATTACATTAGTGGCCTGGCAATGCCGCAGGGGAGACAACCGAAGCAGCAAAACTGAACCTGGCTTGCAAGACACTATATATACAAATGTAGGCAAATTTGGGCATTTTTAAATATAGGTTCTTTTTTTACCAATTGTCATAAAATTTTAACTATAGAATCTATATTTCTATAATTGTGTGTGTTCATAGTCATATTAAAATTTATTTAAAAAGAAAATACAACTTTATTATATATGGGTTGTGGAATTGCATTTATCTGCAAAAAATCTAGCTAATTTGCATATTATTTTAAACATTCATTTTAATTAATTCCCTATTAGTTTTTTTTTTCTTTTTTATGGGATGATCATCTTTAGTTAATTATTGCGTATAATTATATTTATGCAGATATTCTACATGATTTATACTTGCGTAATATATATATATATATATATATATATATATATATATATATATATATATATATATATATATGAAGTTTAACGGTTGAAATACCAGACGAGTGAAAAATTGATTTTAAGAAACATTTCTATTTATTAAAATAAAATTGAATTTTATTTATTTATTTATTTTTTTTTTTCAAATTTTCAAATAATCAAATATTCTTTTCCGGGAAATACAGTTCCTTCTTCTTTTTTTTTCTACCGTGTCATGGTAGAAAAAACACCCGGCACGTCATTAGATGTATGAGATTGAGGCTGAACGATGTTTAAATGTCCAATAACAGTGTTTACGTTTGGTCGAACGCATCGGTCAATAATAATAGGAAATCAACTGTTTAAAAGCATTCGATATTAAGAATTAAATATTTAACGGTTGAAAGCCAGACGAGTGCAAAACTGATTTTAATAAATTCTGGAGCGATAAAGTGATGCAACAATTTTTCCGGCAAGAACAACCATACTAGAAATAAAAATAAAAATACTAATAACGAACAAGATAAATGCAACTGTAGACACCGCACACTTTGCCCACTTCAAAATAAATGTCTAACCAAAAGCGTAGTTTACCAGGCCACAATATTTGCGAAAGAAAACCCGAATAACAAGAAATATTACGTAGGTATGACTTCCTTAGATTTCAAAACTCGATATTATGACCACAAAAATACATTCAGCAATAAACAAAAACACCGTATGAAAACAACGCTAGCAAATAAATACTGGGAACTCAAGGAAAGCGGCCGTTCACCGGTAGTCGAATGGAAAATAGTAAGACAAGCAAACACCTGTAGAGACCTAGACGACCCATGTAGATTATGCCTTCATGAAAAATTTGCTATCCTGTACTTGAAAGAACCCCAACATCTATTAAACTTTAGGAGAGAAATAGAGAACAACTGTGTTCATAGGATAAAATTTACTCTAGGATAGAGATACAAAATAACTTTAAAACTAACAAAAACAATAGAAAATAAACAAATGAATAAATAAAATAAACATGCATATACAAAAACTATCATACACATATATGTATGTGTGTATATATATGTATATATATTTATATATATATATATATACACATACATATATATATACATAACATAAAAAAATAAAAGAAAAAGAAAATAAAACCTAACCTAGATTTAAAACAGGTCAAGGCACTAGATATCCAGGCTAAATAGAATACACACAAAGAATCAGTTAAACCAGAGGTCAAATGGGGCTTTGTCCTGTAAGTGCTTATTCATTGGCTGATAGGAAGGGCGCGGTGGATACTAGAAAGCTGATTGGCTAACTAAAATCTCAATAGAAGGTGCGTATATAAAAACGACAGGCAACCACAAAATTCGCGCATAAGCCTGACGAATCCTAGAATGGATGAAACGCGGAATATTCAGTGTAGCTTAATCGCCGTATATATTTTATAAATTACTAACTAGCTCTACCTACGTATTGAGCACTTTTGAAGTAAATACTTAAAGTTTACGCATAAATTTATACTTTTGCATATTAATTTTATGTGAGTAAATGAAGTAGTTATATATATATATATATATATATATGTATATATATACAGTTTTATATCTGCAGTTTTCTTTCTGCATTGATTATATATATACATATTATATAATATATATATATATATATATATATATATATATATATATATACTCGGGTTTTTTTATATTCAAAAGTAATGGACTAATGAATTCAACGAGGTTGTTAGATAGTGCTCAATAAAAAGAGCTGATAATACTTGTTTATTGTTATATAAACATGCTCACATCCCGCTGCTACAAATAGCCACTTGTTTCAATCAAACAACAGATATCATCAGGCAGCGACTTGACTATTCAAAAGTTCAATGAATAAATTATTCATTGAACTTTTGAATAGTCAAGTCGCTGCCTGATGATATCTGCTGTTTGATTGAAACAAGTGGCTATTTGTAGCAGCGGGATGTGAGCATGTTTATATAACAATAAACAAGTATATATATATATATATATATATATATATATATATCTTGCCAATGTAATGAGAATTGTCGTCGTGTTCTGAGGGCATACGAAGGTAGCCAACAATGTCGATCCTGACTTTAAACTACCTTTCACAGTGCGGGCAAGTAGTTCCATTTCCATTTGGAACGTTGGCTTGCAAGCGTTTTTTTCTCTCTCCTCTTGCTGGCTGCACGTCGGTTGGCCTCGAAGATAGCGGTGTCTTTGGCAATGGTCTGCCTCCGGGTTTGCCTGTCCTTGGCCTGGATCTCCCATGTGTATGTATTGATGCCATTCTTCTTCAGATTTGCTTTCAGACGATCCTTATATCGTTTCCTCTGGTCTCGTCGAGTGCGCTTTCCTTCTTTTAGATGTCCATATAAAAGTCGTTTGGTAGGCGGGAATCCGACAACCTGACAACATGGCCCGACCACCTCAACAGTTACATATATCTTTCTAATATCAACAGTTACATATAACTTCATAATATCAGAACAATAAGGAAAAATAAAAGAGAAAGGAGGAAAAAAAGACATCTGTTTAAGTCATTGCATTTCGAAGATGGATGCTTCTCACCAGAAAAAGAAGAGGGCCAGAATGATACAAAATGTAAATAAAGATACAAACTTACTTAACATTTATATTGGAAATAAGAAATATTAAAAGTACGTAAAAAATATAAAGTATAAGGTAGCGATCTTTGAAAATGAAAATATAATGAAAATATTTAAAGTATAAATAATATTAGGAAAGAGATAATTATACGAGATTGATAATAATAAAACAGTAGGGTATATAGGTAAGCAATGATGAAAAAAATAGGACTCACTATGAAATAATGGGGTCATTAAAGAACAGCATTAAAAGAAAAAGCAAAGATAGTGAGAGAAAAGAAAAGTAATAGAGTAAAAATGGAGATAGAAAAATCAAAAACAGAAAATAAAAATATATAAATTGAAACAATCTGAACGTAAAAAGGTAGAATCCAAAGCTTAAATAAAATGGATTAAAAACCTTAAAAAAGTTCAAAGAATATTCCAAGATAAAAGATGAAAGATAAAATCATTTACAAATTCAAGTGCAATCTTTAGGTTGGAGTTCCGAAAAGCAAAGAATATGGCAACTGTTAAAGAATCCAACCTGCGCGTGAATTGTTTTGCGTGTGCCAAGAGTTGCGCCATCTCCAACCAAACCTCTTAAGGTTCAGGACAACTGGAAACAATGCTGGGATAAACGGAGATCACACACACACACACACATATTGCTTTAAACAAAATGGCCGAAAAAAAACCTGAGGGGTCCCTTTCATCGGGAGTAAATCGTTGATCATAAAATAAATAAATAACATAACTCGCAAGAACAGACTTATGGGGTATACGTGTAAATTTTACCGAGGGAGAGAAGAAAAATCGGGTGGGAATACGAATAAAATGCAATAATATAAAATATATGTACATGGAGGGCAAGGGGAGAGTTAAAATATATCCCCAAATAAGTCTAATGATCTGACGAACTCCCTCTGTCAACAGAGAGATGGTCTGCGTATGAGAATAGAGACTGACTCCAAAATCCACAAGTGATTCTGAGAGTCAGCCCGATGCAAAACCCTAAAACACTCCATTTTATACGCATTGGCACACGTTGGATTTTCATGGAGATGTTGGCCAATGGCAGATTCCAAAATAGAAGAATGGGGGCAAGAGCGACAAGGCTTGCCCAATCTTATTTTTGCTGGAACATATTGGTTGATTCGAGTCTGATAATTTAAGGAAGTTCGACCTACATAGTCAGCAGCACACTAACAATTAAAATCATAAACTACATTACTTTTTGTGATGTAAGTTAAACCATCCTTAACAACTAGGGGAAATGCTGACTTTACACCAAATATCAAACGTAGAGCAATGGATGGGAAGCAATTTGAAACAGATTTCATGATTCGTCTACCCAAACACTGACGGGTCTCCCCAATCCAAGGGACCTGTAAGTAAACAAGACACCTTGAGGGACTCAAGAACGCAGGAGAATAATATATTTTTAACTTTATTTTTAATAATATAATCAATTAAATCATTCGGATAACCGTTTTAGATGAAAATATCTTTGACGATCTTCAATTCACGTTGTAGTTTATGAGAAGAAAAAATTCTAAGAGCTCTATACACTAACGTCTAAATAAGTCCAATCTTACTGGAAGTAGGCACAAACAACGTCAGTTCATATATGGGTTGGTAAATGTCGGAGACCGGTCAGTGTTTTGGTAGACGAATCATTAATGATCAAGATGAGATCGGGTAACGTTATACTGTTTGTGGGGGGAAACAGCACAGTGCTCGATGATAAAGAAAAAAATCAATATGTTCATCTTAAAAACTTCACTGAATATCAGAAAAATGGAAATGTCGAAACCGGCGCTTTCAATTTCAATAAAGGGGACTAGTTTATAGTCTGACCTCTCTTCAGCCTCCGTTTTATATCTTTTCTCCTAGAAATGGCGACCGCATATTTTTATATTTATATTTTTTATCTCGCAAATAGTTTATTTGTTTATTTATAATCTATTATTTTTATGTTAATTTATTATTTTTTTATTTTATGAACTTATATTTTATTTTTTGTAACATCCGCTTAAGAATATTTTATTATTTGTAAAATATGAAAAATAAATTAAATTTCATTTTTATTTTATTTATAATATATATATATATATATATATATATATATATATATATATATATATATATATATATATATATATAAGGCTTCTAACTGCCGACGCAATCCTCTATCTGTATAAGAGCCACATGCATCCTAAATTCAAGTACTGTTACCATATTTGGGCGGAAGCTGCTCAGAGTACTCCATCCTGCCTTGACAAAGTTCAAAATGGCTTCGACACGTAGGTAATGCCCTTTTCTCTTCCCTGCAACCTCTTTCCTACAGAAGAGACGTCGCGAGCTTCTCTCTGCTTTATCGTCTTTTTCATGGCAAGTGCTCGTCTGAGCTTCAATCTATGATTCCCCTTACCAAACTTTCACAAAAACACTTGTCTAGTTACAACAACAATCATTTTCCCCCACTCTTTATCTTTGTCTATATCTAACCCTAACTCTTTATCTTTGTCTATATCTAACCCTAACTCTTTATCTTTGTCTATATCTAACCCTAACTCTTTATCTTTGTCTATATCTAACCCTAACTCTTTATCTTTGTCTATATCTAACCCTAACTCTTTATCTTCGTCTAAATCTAAACGCAAATTCCATGAACAAAACTTATTTCCTAGAACTGCTCGCACGTGGAATTCTGTTCCGCTGGCCTGCTTTCCAGCTGACTACAATATGGTCGTCTTCAAGGCCAATGTAAACAAGTCCTTGCTGAGCCATCCACTTAAATAATCAAATCATACCAATTTCCGACTACTAGCGATTACTATGCGGTTGTCCCGATGACCACTGTACACTAATTAACCCTTATCCTCGAGTGGCCTTCGGGCCTTGATAAGTGGTAACTCCTATGTAAAAAATATTAATAGACTTTCTTCTTCCATTCAAGCAAGAGAAATAATTAACGTGTTTTCCATCTCTGCATATACATTACTAAGTGCCGTGAATGTAAGTGCTGACATATTTTATTATTAAGCTATTTTAACGCTACGTCACATGCGTGTTATATGTGTTAAAGCAAAAATACTTCCTACACAAATTTGTCGTTTTAATAAATTATCCAACGCATATGTGAGCTGCGCATGCGCATAACTACGTAGCATGATACATTATTTTCCATTGAGTACATGAAATATGTGGATTCTAATATAGATAATTTGAACGTATTTGATTTAAATTTAAATAGTTTTATAAAGATTTAAAATAAATAATAATCTCAGGTTCCTCTAATGTCCCAAGCAATACGAGTCACAATTGGCACTAATATTTTAGTAAACTCTTATTTCTTGTTTAATTTAATAATTTGAAAAAAGTCTAATATGGTTTTGTTTTTAGATGCGTCCATACACCTTTATAAAAAGGCTCTGTCTGTCGGTCTATCACTGTTTAATTTGAAATAGAATGTTCGTTCATATGCAGCAAAATATGTTTAGCGATACAAGTTCGTAGAACTGACTTTCACTCCGAACCTAAAATGGAAAAGTCACATCAACTCTGTTGCTAATATTGCTCGAAAAATAGTGGCATCATTCTATCGCTCTAGAAAATACCTGGCTCCTAACGCAGTACTCTACCTGTTCATTCATTTACCTCGTACGCATTCGTTTTCCTGGTATCTTTCTAGTTAGAATTATTTCCATAAAAACGTCGGGTACTTACAGGAGGCACTATGTGAAGGTTTTTTTACAAAGGGGTCCACACTTATAAAATCTCAGAGGCCACTCGAGGATAAGGGTTAGTGTGTGTACGATAGTCATTTGGGTAATAGCGTGGTGATCGTTAATTGTGGACATTTGGTATAATTTCATTATTTCATAGGACGGTTCAACAAGAGCGTGTTTATGTTGGAATTGAAGACGACAATATTATAGTCAGCTGGAAAGCAGACCAGCGGAATAGAGTTCTACAGGCGGGCAGTTCTGGGAAGGAAGCTCTGTTCATGTAATTCACGTTGAGGTTTAGGTGCAGATAGAGAGTAAGGGAAATTATTGATAGTAATTCGCAAACATCGTATGAGTTTCTGCGGAGCGATTCAAACTTGACACACCCAGGTTGTCAGTCCGTGTCGTTAACGACTTAGCTACTCTAATCTCTGTCTACCTGTATAAGAATCAAATACGTCTTTACATCGAGTACTGCTCCCACATCTGAGATGATGCAACGTGGAGTACTCTTTTCGGGTTGATAAAGCACAAAACTAAGTTTGAAATCCAGTGGGGTGATTTTTCTCTTTCTCACAAAAAAATGTTGCTTATCATTTTTTATTTTCATTGTAGATTTTCGATATAGCAACAATCTCATACTTCTCTAAAACATTTACAATAAGTACCTGTGAGAGGCTAGCGTCATCGTAAAGAATTTTGCGTCATGCGTAGGTATGCGTAAAACCAAACGCAAATTCCATGAACTATTATTCTTTCGATGAATTTCCAATCTGTGAAATGCAATACAACGAAATTGCTTCCTTGCTGATTCTCTGAATTTTTGAGATAAGGATTGATTATTTAGATTATTTGGATTCTTCGGACTGCTATTCTCACTTTGGGTGTAATTTTCTCAATGTTTCGGCCGATGTAATCTCCAGCCTTCTTTATGTATATCTTGTCGAACTCCGGAATCTTTCTGTCGAATTTGAGAATCTGCATGGAATTTAGAACGGAATCCTTTATTCAATCCACGGGAGTCGTATGCTCTCGTTCTGTCAACCATAACTGGGGAGAAGACCTAAATTAGTTAGGACTTTATTTACAAAAAAAAAAATTAAATTAAAATAAAATTAACATGTTTACACATTTGAACGTAACGACTATTATTCTATAAATAGATAGGCACGCGTGCACAAGTTATCCGGAAATAGAAATCTTCTTCCGCTCTAGAAAGACACGGCAATATTCGAGTCTGCCAAAAAATAAATAAAAAAAAACGGACGCTGAACCATTGTGTCAAACAGACGTTAAGTATTAATTTAAAAATTTATCTTGTTTCCTAACAAATGTATTTCATGTTGCCTTGTATAAATTTGTTTTTCTTGTTTTTTATTTATACATTTTTATTTATGTCTCTACTTTTCCTGTCTTGCAAAACTTAAGATGAGATTCGTCACCCCCCCCACCCCAACTACTATTCGAACGGGCAAAACACTGCTCACTCATGCTATATTCAAGTAAACTAGCGATAAAAAACAAAAAAGCCGGGAATTATTCTCTATAAAGTTAGATGAAGTTAGGACTTTATCTAAGTAATATACTTAATATATACTATAAGCTTGCTTGTATTGAAAATGCTTGCTTTCTTGCTAGTCAATCGAACCATCTAATATAGTTAGTCTTACTTTCAATTATATTTGAAACTAATATACACAGTGACATTAGCTACGTCACTAGGACTATTACTGAATAGATACACAATGCTTTGAGCTTGACCAAACTGACTGCATTTAATTATTAATCCCGACGCGCTATATACTAATAGTTTTTTCTCATTACGGTACAAGCACCTTTGCTGGATTGCTATGTATATCCAATATGTACTTTGCCTCCAAGACGACTGCCTATGTCTGATTTGCATGTTAAGTTCAAAAAGTTTTCTTTTCTCAAACTAAACGTTACTTGACACTCAAAACTCTAATAATTAATCCTAACTGTATTCTGTAAGTTTAATCCTCTCCTGAAAACTAACAATCTGTTCTACTCCCCAGGCTGCCACTAACACTCATACAATACATCCGACTTAGATGGGTTTTTTTAGCTTTCAACCCTCAACCTTCGCATGCTGACCGATTGGAAGTCATGATCACTAAACATCTGTAAATTTCTACCCCTTAGGCATGCATTAGTTTATTCTTATCCAGGTAGATACTCACTAACTGTTATATCGTAGATTATATGAATAACTAGTCATTACTGGGGTTGTACAGAAAGGGTTTATTTAGGTAAAAAGGTACACACATTTCTAAGCGTCCATTGACAGCTTAGTACTAAATTCTGTCTCCCACGTGAGGAGAGTTTGCTTGTCTTTTTATAGACGTAACAGTCCATTCATTTGAGGGGTGTTGGATCAGTCCATTATATCACCTTCCTCCCAAGCTAAATTCTTCCCTAGAATTTCGCTTCACCATTTTTTTCTTTTTTGACTTTGTCCAAAAAATTCAGTTCTTTTTCTTTTTCTTTCACTTCTCCTTAAAATTTGCGTTTGCGAATTTTTGGATTTTGGAGATTGACTTGTATTTTCAGTTACTGGTGCTTCCTTTTTTGGAGGCTCTATGTGAAAAATGTCATACAGTACTTCCATCGGAACTTCATTGTTTTTAACTATTTCAATATATCGGGGTCTGAGTTAGTTTATATGTTTTTTGTGGGGAAATGTCTGACCTTTTATAATGTAGACCATTCTTCCAATTCTTTTTGAGATTATGCCTTCTTCCCAAAAACTCTTCCCTGCCCGATAATTGTTGAAAAAAACTTTATCCCCGTCCTTGTATATCTTGTATCGTCCATTATGTTTTACACTTTTTTTTACTTTTTTACTCGGAATTAACCGGTCGAACACAGAGCGCACTTTTCTGGCAAACATTATTTCCGCTGGGGATAAATTTGCATTTGTATTCGGATTAGGCGTTATCCTGTACACTGCTAAAAATTTCTGAAGACTTTTTTCTTCAGTGTCGATGTTATCGTTCTTTTTTAACGCTCGTTTAAAAGTATCGACAAATCTTTCAGCTTGTCCGTTAGATCGAGGGCTATAAGTTGGTGTTGTGACATGCTCTATGGCCAGTGACTCACAGTAGATCTTAAATTCTTGACCTTTGAACATGGTGCCATTATCACTAACAATTGTTTTTGGCACGCCAAAACGCCCAAATACCTCGTCCAACGCCTTTATTGTGTTTGCCGCTGTAGGATGTTTGAATTTAAAAATTTCTGGCCATTTCGACATGCTATCTACTATTACTAGGTAATAATATCCTTTTAGAGGTCCTGCGTAATCTATATGGATCCGCGTCCATGGTATATCTGTTTTAGGCCAAGGTTGCGTCTTAATGGGCGGCGCTTTTGCGGCTAGTTGGCAACCCTTACATAATTTTATCATTTTTTCTATGTCCTGATCCATTCCAGGCCAGTACGTATATGCTCTCATTAGTGCTTTCATTCTGGAGATTCCAGGATGTCCCATGTGGAATTCTTTTAAAATGCTCTTCTGTAATACTTGAGGTATTACCACTCTATCTGCGTACATTAGAGTTTCATCGCACTTTGAAAATGGAAAAACTGTTAATCCTTTCCTCTTCTTTTCTTTTTGTCCCACTTGTCTTTTTATCTTGTTAATGCATTCATCTGTTCTTGCTGCTTTCTTTATTTCCTCAAGTGTTATCGGAAGTTCCCTAACAGTATTTATTAATATATCTGTTAGTTCATTTTCTTCTTTTAGTGCAGCTATAACAGTTTCTTCAAGTAATTCAGTTTTATTTGGGATCAACCTGGACAAACCATCTGCATGTGCAATTTTGCTGGATGCTAGGTGTTTCATTTTAAAATTGTAGTTTAACAGAATCATGCTCCATCTTTGTAACCTATTAGCTGTATGAGTAGGAACTCCTTTTTTGGAACCAAAAATCGATAACAAAGGTTTGTGGTCCGTTTCCAATATAAAAAATATTCCATGGATGAACCTATGAAATTTCCTCATGGCGTATACAATTGCCAGACCTTCTTTTTCTATCTGACTATAATTTTTTTCTGCGGGTAGCAAAACCCTTGAGGCATGAATAATTGGTTTAGTCGATCCATCTTTGAGTCTGTGTAGTAGCACAGCACCTAAACCGTATTCGCTCGCATCTGCTGCTACAATTAATTCTTTTTTTCGGATCGTAGTGAGCTAGTGCTAAATCCGATAACAGACATTTTTTAATCTTTAGGAATGCTTCATCACATTCTTTTGTCCAGAGCCATTTTTTATTCTTTTTCAATAATTCGTTTAAAGGTGCTCTTAGTTCATGCATATTTGGGATATAAGAATTATAATACTTTGCTAGTCCCAAAAATGACTGTAGCTGCACTATATTTTCTGGTCTAAGCATGTTTTTGATTGCTTCAGTCCTATTAGGATTAGGTTTTCTACCATTTCGATCAATCACTTGTCCCAAATATTCAATTTTGTCCATCCCAAAATTACATTTTTCGAGAGCCACTTTCAATCCATAGTTTGATATTCTCTCGAATACTTTGCCAATGTGGATTTTATGCTCTTTCACATTTTTACTTCTTATAAGGATGTCATCTAGATAAGCCATAGCAAAATCCAAACCTGCTAGCATTGTATCCATAATTTGCTGGAACAAATTTGGGGCTACTTTTAAACCAAAAGGCAGACGTTTTAGTGAAAATAGTCCTTTATGGGTATTTAATGTCAGGTACTTAGCACAATCTTCCTGGACTTTTACTTGCCAATACGCTTCAGACAAATCAATTTTTGTACAAATTTTTCCTCCGCTTAACTTCGAAAAAATTTCCTCTGGGGTAGGAAGCGGGTAGTTATGCTCCTTGAGACAATCATTTAGACCTGTCGAAAAGTCCGCGCATACCCTGATTTTATTATTTTTCTTCTTAACGTAAAGCGTGGGTGAAGCCCATTCAGAGTAGTCCACTTTTTCTATTACTCCAATATCTTGAAGTCTCTTTAATTCTTTCTCTATAGTTTCTAATGCTGAATATGGAACCTTTCTTTTGGGTTTGAAAACTGGTTTAGCCTCGTCCTTTAGTTCAAATTTCACCTCCGTTTTCGTGCAGCAACCCAAACCTTCAGAGAATACCTCTTTAAAATCTTTTTTTAATTCGTCAATAAACTTTCCTGGTAGTTTAGACTTTTCTAACCCCGCCAGACTTACTTTATTGCAAAATGAGCTTATGGGTTTTCCCCATAAATTAAAAAGAATCATTAAGTCTATACCGAACAAATTAGAATTTTTCCCCGGTACGACATATAACTTGGTTTTCACAGCATTCTCCTTTAGAGACACATTGGTAACAAATTCACCCTTAAATTTTAGTTTATTTCCAGACACACTTCTGGCAATTATTTTTGTATTTTGTAACTTTGGAAACCCAATTTTCTTCCAAGTTACTTCGTCAATTATACTTATGTCGCTTCCCGTATCTAGAAGACAGCTCACATTACAGCCATTAATTTTAATTCTAATATATTTTCTTTTATCACACCTAGACTCATTTTTAGAACCAATGGTCTTTATTTCTGCTTTTCGGTATTTTCCTTTCCTGCATACCGTTGATTTATGGCCTTTTTTATTACATTTGTTACATATTTTGTATTTAAAGTAACAATCTTTAGTGAAGTGGTTGTTTCCCCCACATGTCTTACAGGATTTTTCGTGTGCACATTTCATCACCCTTTCCATTTTTTTTTCCATATTTTTTCTTCAAAATTTTTTCCTTCGATGCTTGTATTGTCCTGCTTTAAATTTAACAGTTTCTGACACTCTTCCGTAACTTTTTGTAACGTTATTTCTGTGTCTTGGTTCATAATGGATAATATCCTTGAACGAATATCCTTATCTTTAGAGGCTGTTAAACCTTGCACAAAGATTAGACTTTTAAACATATCCTCTTTGAGGTCTTTTAATTTAAAGGATTCACAATGAGCATTCACTTTCCCTGCATAAGTAATAAAATCTTCGTCCTCCTGCTTCGTGATATTTAAACATTTATAACGTGTATAGAATAGACTATCTCGTTCACTGAAAATGTTTGACAATAGTTTTATTGTTTCACTAAAAGAAATCTCTTCAGGTTTCTTTGGCAGGATAAAATTCGTATACTTTGTATTTTCCTGAGATCCAAGTTTTTGAAGAAGAAGGATAATCTTCTCTTCGTCTGTCCAAGACTGACATCTCTTAGCAAAAATATTTTCGTATCTCCGAAAATATGCCGGAAAAGTTAACCCATTTGTCGGCTCGTATACAAATTCGGATAAAGAGTTAGCTATTCCTTCAGGAGTGAAACGACAGTCTTTCTGCTGCGTTAAAATACTCTGTAGTATTTCGCTTTGCTTCAACTGTTGTTGCTGAAGTAATTCAATTTGTTTTTGTTGCGCAAACAATGCCGATTGCATAGTTCTAGTGAATTCCGCTAACTGGTCCATGTTAAAAAAATTTTTTTTTTTTTTTTTTTTTTTTTTTACAAAACCACACAATTAAACAAAAGATTAACTCATATGTCCTATAAATTCAATGAATTAAAAGCACAATGTCCTTCCGACGAGAAAAAAAAAACACTTCCAGCCGAATAAAACTTGAAATGGACACTTTTTTTTTTTTTAATTTTCTTTTCAAAAAAATGTTCGCTTCAAAATGTCAATTTCTTTTTTTTTTAGGACCGTAACCGACTGAAACACTTACTTTTTAAATGTTGGCTCTTTCGAAGTTTTCTTCTCTCCTCTTCCTTCTTTGGATTTCTTTTGTTTTCTGCTCGTTAATCTTCTTGTGTGCTTATTCCTTCGCTTTGTTTTTTAGTGAGTTTCGTTCGAATTCTTCGTCGCCAGTTGTTATATCGTAGATTATATGAATAACAAGTCATTACTGGGGTTGTACAGAAAGGGTTTATTTAGGTAAAAAGGTACACACATTTCTAAGCGTCCATTGACAGTTTAGTGCTAAATTCTGTCTCCCACGTGAGGAGAGTTTGCTTGTCTTTTTATAGACGTAACAGTCCATTCATTTGAGGGGTGTTGGATCAGTCCATTATATCACTAACAACAGTCTGTATTTAGATATACAACTATTTATATTACATAGCAATAGCTGTCCCTTCCTTAGCTTAGCAATGTTTAATACAAAAACTGAACCGATACTCTATAATGCAAAATACAGCTTCCTGATTTTAAACGAAAGCAGAAAATATATTCATTAGAAATGATAACCTACTTAATACCTACATACTCCATATATTCGCATCTACTGTGAACATGCCAATATAACTATTTATTCTACTATACATACTGTATACGACATAGCATATAATTTACTCCCAATTATACCTGTAATGTAATGTACTTCATATAAAAAATTACGTTACTTATATCTATTGAATATACAACTTAACCCTCCTGCTATCTAAAATATCCAGAGCTTGTACAATTTTTTCTAGTTAATTCGTAATGCCATACCATTCTGCAACGCATTATCCTATTCCTAAGCTAACATAAAAATAAGAAAAATAAACTTTTTTTAACCTAAAGGGAAAAAAACAAACCATGTTAACTCCTTCCAACAGACCTGTTTGCAAATATAGCTGCTTCCACTGCATGAACTCTTACTCAGCCCCTCCTCCAGTTACAAACAATGAAATAGCAATGCCCTGTAATCACTTTGAGGAGTATAATTTTTCAGTTGATATACAACCCTTATAAACTAACCCGTTAACATCAACCACCAATGCCGGGGCGCAGAAATACCTGGATCAGGACCCAGGCGCGGGGAAACCCCTCTCAGTGCTGATGGACCTGTAGATCTTCTCAGGTCATCTGTCTAGGAGAAGGAAAATTCTGAAGCTAAACCTAAGGGGAGGAAGGCCTCTCCAGTCTTGGATGACAACCTTCTTATAGCTGGTGACTTAAACAAATTACCGGTCTACAAACCTAAACTGCTTAAGGAGTAGATAGGCTCTGTCTATCGCCCGGCTTCCATACCCCTTTTTTGCCTATTAGCTAGGCGTAGAGGTCGAATCACAGGGAGTCGACAGACCTTCAGTGGTCACTCGTGTTTCCTGACTAGGGCAATGAACGCCGTTTTCCCCATTCCCGACACATCCCATCCCTAAACTGGCCACTTGGGAGTGCTTGAATGCCATAATTCCAGTACAAGTAGATTGGGTTGACCATCGTCTGATGGGTTGAGGGTACCGGATAGACAGTTCCTGGCTGCTGTTCCCGACTGGTAGTGAAGGAGCCCTAACTCTTTGGTAGCGCTTAGAGCGGCTGCTCCATGAACATTTGTATAATATCGGGTTGTTTGTAGTGGCATGTCGCGCATGGAAAGGGACCCTGCCCTCATCCCCGGTGGGCTATCCTGAGGCCACAATCCTAGTAGATGGCAGGACAACTGATGGTCTGCTTGTGTTGCATGTCTGGTATTCTGCATAACCACTTGTTCAGCATCCCTTACCTAACTGAAACTCTTAAAAAATGACAGTACAATCAAAAACCAGGCCCAAACTCAAACAAAACCAACCTGCCTTCTCCCTTGAGGCTTGCATTTACGAACATCCGTGGGCTAAGAACTAATTTAAATGATGTTGAAGCATTTCTCCTAACAAACACCCCGGATATCTTAGCACTAAGCGAGACTAACCTACACTCCTCCATCCCCTCTAACTACTTTAACATGCCTTGATATCTCCCACTCTGTCGTAACGACTCTGACAGACATATGCACGGGCTTGGAGTATATATTCGGAACAACCTCCCCTTGACTAGAGAAACTAAACTAGAATCGGACGATCAAGCCTTTATGTGCTTTAGACTTAACATGCAACATAATGTTAGCTACTTTTATTTTCTCTACCGCTCTCCCTCGACCCAGGACTGTACCCTAATAAACAAAGTCTCTGACAGCATAGATACAGCACTTTCCCTCAACACTAGCGCACAGGTGCATGTGTTTGGTGACTTCAATGTCCATCTCAGCAACTGGCTTGGATTTTCTACTCACACAGACGCAGCTTGTATGACTACATATAACTTCTCTATATCTCATTCCCTATCACAGATGGTTACATTTCCAAGCCGTTTCCCAGACCAGCAGGAACAACACGCATCAATTCTAGATCTGTTTCTGACCCCAGTTCCCGATGACTGTGTAACTAATGCCCACAGCCCACTTGGAAACGCCGTGGTAATAGTTGAAATAGCCCTAAACTTTAGAGCTAAAACTGAAGAGCCAGTGCTCAAAACAACGAGATATTATAAAAAATGCTGACTGGTAAGCCATCAGGGATTTCATCAGGGACGCCCCATAGCAAAATATCTTTTCACTTCCTGATGAACAGTGCGCAAATGGTTCAAAACAGAAATTGAAGCACATTTTCCCACACGGAAATTTTATAGCAAGCCCCACTCTCCCCAATGGTTTACTTCTACTTGTGCAGCCGCCATCGCGCAAAGACAGCATGCGTACCGCAAATTTAACCGACATAAGTCCAGTTCAAACAGACAGAGTATATAGAAGCCAGAAGTAACTGTAAGAAAGAAATAGCGACAGCTGAGAGAGAATTTACTGAAACCACCAAAAAACGCATCGAAGCACAGAAATTAGGAACCCGCGACTTCTGGAAAATCTACAATAGTGTAGTAAATAATAGTCAATCAACAATTCCCCCACTAACCAACAATCACGAGGTTGTTTGCTCAGCAACCGAAAAGGCTAACATGCTTGCTAGTCGGTTTGCGTCAAACTCCACACTGGACCCTGCTAATCCTAACCCTTCCCTGACTTTCCTTTGCGAACAGATGCCACACTAGACGATCTGAAAATCACCCCTTCTCAGGTGCATGCTATCATAAGAAATCTTGACACTGCAAAAGCATGTGGACCTGATCTCATCCCGGCTATGCTATTAAAAAAGTGCTCCGCCGAAGCAGCTCCAGTTCTCTCCAAACTTTACAACAAATGCCTTAATGAATCTTGCTTTCCGGGCTGTTGGAAAACTGCTTCTGTAGTACCAGTTTTCAAGAATTCTGGCGAAAGAATTGACCCAGTAAATTATCGCCCCATTAGCCGCCTCACACTTTTCGCCAAAATATTTGAGACAATAATTAACCAAGCTCTAGTCCATCAACTTACAGATGCTAAACTTCTAACTGAGCAAAAATATGGATTTAGACAAGCCTGTTCAACAGCAGACATCCTAACTGTAATCTCAGAACGTATATACCAGTCACTGGACAAAGCGGGGGAGGGTAGAGCGGTAGCTCTAAATATATCTAAGGCTTTTGACAGGGTATGGCATGAGGGTCTCCTCAGGAATGGTATCACATGGCATAATTAAATCCTTCTTAGATAAGAGAAAAATCCAGGTTGTCCTCGACGGTCGTACATCTAAACAATACGATATAAATGCGGGAGTGACTCAGGGGTCTATCCTGGGACCTCTGTTATTCCTAATATTCATAAATGACCTCACTGACAAAATTGCCTGTGAGATAGGTATATATGCTGACGATACCACACTCTATAACAGACACGACAGGAAAACAAATGGACACATATCTAAAGAAATGGCAGAAGCACTAGAGGATGACCTCCGATCTGTAGTGGAATGGGGACATAAATGGATGGTCACATTCAATGCTGCCAAGACTAAACTCGTTTCCTTCAATAATTACAAGAAACCTTCTCTACCACCAATAGCAATGGCCAGTGACTCTTTATCTGAAAGTAATCCTTTAAACTCCTCGGCCTAACGCTCTCACGAAACATCAGTTGGAACAATTACATCGAAAGTATCGCCAGGACTGCTGCGAAGAAGGTAGGTTCTCTCTACCGTGCTAGAAAGATACTAACGCCCGAAAGTATTCTATACCTTTATAAGGCCACCATTCGCCTATGTATGGAGTATTGTTGCCATATTTGGGCTGGTGCATCTGCTGCTAGTCTCTCGTTCCTAGACAAGGTTCAAAAGAGAGTCGCCAATCTGATAGGTCCTGTCATCTAAACTTCAGCCCCTGTCCCATCAACGAAATGTTGCATCCCTCTGCCTTTTCTACAAGTACTTTAACGGTGAATACTCTGACGAACTGCAAGCACTTGTTCCCCCTTGACGTAAATACCCCCGACAAACCCGACAAACCCGACAAACAGCTAAATCCCACCCCTTCACAGTAGAGATCCCTACATGTAAGAGAGCCTTCTACTCCAGGAGTTTCTTCCCCAGGACAGCTAGACTTTGGAATTCCCTGCCGGGTCCCTGCTTCCCCAACTGTATTGACATGCAGAAGTTCAAGTGCAACGTGAACCGACATCTTGCTGCCTAACTCCCTACACAGTACCCCTGATGCCTATGCCCCTACAACAAAGTGGCAATATGCCTTGTTTGGGGTGGAAATGTAATAAAAAGATTTAAAATAATTCGCAATCGCACTGAAGATTGAACTTTCAATTTCTAGACGAGTGTAACTTTAGAACTGACTTTTACTAAGTTCTTTACTCATTACGCCGTGACGACAGAAAGATTCCCGAGTTCGATAAGATGCACCTGAAAAAGGCCGGAGATTACATTGACCGAAACGTTATGAAAATTACACTCAAGACGAAAATAGTAGTCTAAAAAATGCAAATAATACGAACAACAATCATTTTCGAGTGACATGTCATCTTAAATCAGAAAATCTTTCCATTTTTATCCATCGTTTCAAATTCTATAATAGTGTTCATCATTCAATCAATTATCTTATCAACCTTTGTCCTCGAGTGGCCTTTGGATCTGGATAGTGTTTACTCATTAGTATAAAAAAGATGCGTCCATACATAAGAAGCATTTTCATGCTTAAACATCTTCTTTCTCGTTTTGCAGGTGTTTTTGTTTGTTTGCTTTTTAGTTTTGTGATCGTTTCGTAATGTCTCGTGAAGAGGCGAACGAATCGTTGACGTCATAGAAAGCGGAAAGGTTGTTGAGATGAAAACAATAATTTCATACATATATTATTGTTTTGCCTTTTACAGGTACTGCTTATCGCAGCCATTTTATGAAGGGAAGAATAACAATTGTCCTCTTCAGAGACGCTTCTCCCAGACAACTTCATTACTGTAATGAAAGCCTTACAAAATGACTTCCGGCGAAACTTGACTGTTTACCGACAAACATCACATTAGTTTTAAGTATGGTTCACTTGTAGAGCATCTGTTCTTTATCTTCGGTTTTATAGGAAAGGGGGGTTACAGACATGTACTGACTCTACAATATTTTCAAACGTTGAACAAATCAGTTCGCACATGTTGTTTCTAAAAAACGCTTTTGATTACTGCCCATGAGCCACTACTCTTGTGAACCTATCAGAGAGAAATTATTGAATAATTGAGAAGACATTTCTAGCTATACGGTAGCTGGAGATCTTGTGGAGTAGACCTTTATGTCATACCCTATCAAATACCTTTGATATGTCCAGAGCAATTGTCCTAGAAAGATAAAATTATTTCCTCTTTTTTGGGGTCATTTTTTCTCTGTTTTTAATTCCTGATACCTTTGAGGGTAACAGCGATACATTTACAATATAATATTCTCCTCTCTCTCTCTCTCTCTCTCTATATATATATATATATATATATATATATATCTTTCTCTTTCTCGCTCTCTTCATTCTCTACAAATAAAACCTTAAAGAAAGTCTCAGCGAACATCTCCTTGTATTTTCTTTCTTCATGAAAAGAATTTATTGCAATCAATGTTGTGTTGCCCTCACTAAATCGACGTAATGTTGTTATTATCTAAATCGTTTTTATATACTCTAATATATATATATATATATATATATATATATATATATATATATATATATATATATACATACATACATACGTTGTGTACCCATATAACAGATTGTTGTCTTTGTGTCCTTAATGTCTATTTACTTAACGGCTCGTGACTCATCTAGTGTTATAATTGCGTGCGTGTTAAGCACATAATGAAGACGACATACCTCTCTGCTACTGGCCGCTTCATGGGAATTCGCCAATCGTCCTCGGGGGACCTGAAACCTGATGTAACAAAGACGCTTCAAGACGATGTGTGTTTTTATATATAATTTATTCACTCCCAGGCATCTTTTCAGCAAAAATGGGGTGACTGACGATCGTTGGTTGTGGGGTTCTCTATTTGAGGTCGTCATCTTCCTCTTGAAGAGACCCTCTTAATCCATCTTGCTTGTTCAGCATCTCAAATCCAATTTCCATAAGTTTAACTAAGCTTACTCAAACCGAAGCACCTGACACGTCATGTCTGGTCCCCGCGTCATACTTCTGGGGCAAATTGTCCGTGCAACAAAATTTGATATCAAAACATGCCACAATTCAAATTCTCTGTTGTTTCCTCCGCTAAATCGATAATTATATGAACAGATAGATAGATAGATAGATAGATAGATAGATAGATAGATAGATAGATAGATGATTATATAAACAGATAGATGATTATATAAACAGATAGATAGATAGATAGATAGATAGATAGATAGATGATTAACTGTTTCTACCCGTCTATTAACTAACAGCATCATACGAAACGATAACAGTAAAGCGAATAAAGATACCCCGTATAACCACCCGTACGTATGTATAAAGGAATTTCATTATTAAAAATGTTACAACAATTATATATAATTAGAAAACATTAAGTGGTTTGTAATTAATTTTTATTGTTTTTACCATCGAAGATTTCGACGCATTTTCTTCTTTTATCACAAAAACAACGTTTTTTATGCAATTTTATACATGTTACGCATTGTTTTTTATGTGAATTAATATTTTATTGCATCTTTTTATCTGATTCTGCACGGTTAATTGCAGCTAATCATTTCATCATAATTAAAACAACTTTTATTTGTTGTCGCGGGAAATTGTGATAAAGCGTTTTTAATGAGAAGAAGGATGGGAATAAATACGTAAAGACAAAGATAAAAAAAGGTAAAAAGAAAAGAAAGAAAAGACAGGAAGATAGAAAGAGAGAGAGAAAGAAAAAAGAAATAAAAAGTGAATGAGAAGAGAGAAATAAAGAAAAGAGAAAAAGAAACAGAAGAAGAAAAAAAGAAAAAACAAGGGCAATGGACAAAGAAAAAAGGAGAAAAATAAATAAAGAAAGGAAAGAAGGAAAGAAAAGAGAAAAGAAAAAGAGGGAAAAGAAAGAGTTTAAAAGAAAGGAAAACAAAATAAAAAAGAAAAAGATAGAAATAAATGAAGACAAAAACAATAAAGAAAGGAAAGAAAGAAAGAACGAAAGAAAGAAATGAAAAAAGAAAGAAAAATAGAAAAGAAAGAAAGAAGAAAGAGGAGATAGAGATAAATGGAGAAAAACAAGAAATAAAGAGAGAAAGAAAAAAGGAAGAAAGAAAGAAAGAAAAGAAGAAGAAAGAAAATAGAAATCAAGAAAGTAAAAAATGATAGAAAAAAAAGAGAGAAAGAGAAAGAAATAAAGGGAAAGAACGAAAAGTAAAAAAGAAGGACGGGAGAGGAGAGAAAGAAAGAAAGAAAGAAAGAAAGATGGAAAGAAAGAAAGAAAGAAAAATAAATAAAGGAACAAATATTCAGATAAACAAAAAAATAGTCATTTGGTGTTTGCATTGTAAAAATTTAATTAGTTTTTATCACGTTTCATCTTTAGCCCGACGTTCCCTCGCATCGGTTTATTATGTTTGACATGGAAATTATTTCTGATTTATTATTCCTTTAAAAAAAGGTCGTATTGGAAGGAAATGAACAAAAATAAAAGTATGGCATAAAAGATCCTTATTTCCACGTGAGGCCTTATTTTTTTCAATTCCATTTTCGCCCCAAACAAGGCACAGTGCCACTTTGGTGTAGGCGGCTACTATCGGGGACATAAATTGCAGGGGTACTATGTATCGAGTCGAGCAGCAAAATGGCTGTTCACATTACACTTGAACTTCTGCATGTCAGTACAGTTGGGAAAACAGGAACCCGGAAGGGAGTTCCAAAGTCTAGCAGTTCTGTGGAAGAAATAGGACTTCTTAAAACTAGGGATCTCTACTGTGTAGGGGTCGGATTTTGCTGATTGTCGGGTTTGTCGAGGGTATTTATATCGAGGAGGTATTAGTTCGTCGGAGCATCCACCATTAAAATACTTGTAGAACAGGCAGAGAGATGCAACATTTCGGCGATGGGACAGAGGTTGAAGCTAGGATGAGTTCAGGATCTATCAGGTTTGCGACTTTCTTTTGAACCCTGTGCAGGAGCAAGAGACTAGTAGCAGGTGCACCAGCCCAAATGTGACAGCAATACTACATATATGGGCGAATGGTGGCCTTATAGAGGTACAGGATACTTTCGGACGTAAGTAACTTTCTAGCACGGTAGAGAAAGCCCACTTTCCTCACATACATTACAAAATGGCCTTGAGCCTAATTTGCTCAGTAGGGAAGCAAATAAATACATCCCACTTTCCTCACAGCGGCCCTGGCAATGCTCTCAATGTATCTGTTCCAGTTCATGTTCTCACAATATTCTGGAAAGATATTCATAACAAGTATTTCCTCGTTCTTAAGAAATTTACTTTCGAGATAAGAATTTGTTGTTTTCATCGTGAAATAACAATTAACCCGATTCTTCACAGATTGGCACAAACCTAAAATAGAATCCGTACTTTTTACGTTATTTTGATTTGAATAACTTCTTAATACGAGCTAAATATGTAAATATCAATATAAACATATGATTCCCATCCGATGATAGTCCTAAAAATAAAATTTTGTTTCTAAACGATTTCATCGATTCAAACATTTAATCCAATCGCTTTTTTTTTTTTTTTTTTTTTTTTTTTTTTTAGATTAGTACAGTAATATGGGAAGAGGAACAGTGGAAAAAAATATTTGGTTAAAGAAACGAAATGAAAATAGAAAAACTTCCGGGAAACGCCGAGTTAGGACAGTAAGTATTCTTATAAAGAAAGACCACCGTTTGAATATTTCTGTTAAAAATGACTGCTATTTTATTGTTGGTGCATTTGTTAACAACTGGCTGAGAAATAAGGGTCAAGTGATGTGAAAGTATGGATACGGCATTGAACGAAAAAAAGTAAACGGATTGACCAAAGCGTTGGGATAGGAATGTTTTGATTCCAGAATGACTTGGAATGTTTGTGAAAAATTGCGAAACCTTAAAGCGTCAATTATTTTAGATGGATGAGAAGAGTCTCCGGATGAACCACATAATGAAGCGCAATTGATGTTTGGAACTGTGTGTGACGGTAAAATGCACTAGCGAACAGATAGACCTTCACACGACAATAGTTACAAACACTAAATCATGAAAATATCAAGTACAACGTGATAAAAAAAATACAACGATTTGCCGTCGTCGTCGTCGTTGTTTTTTTTTTTTTTTTTTTTTTTTTTGTTGTTGTTGTTGTTGTTGTTGTTCAGGTTTTGCTGCATCATTACCTTATTAAGTTCCATTCATCTGAAAAGTTCAAAGGTTTGATGTCAAGGATACAACGTAGAGTCTGATAAAGAGATGTCGGTAAAGGCAAAACAGATTGAGTTGAAATCTTATTAAAATAACATAGTTAACTTGACACGGTAGTTCATATACATTCGGCATATCTCAAATGTAAAATTATCACACACACACACATACTAGCAAAAGTACCCGTCGTTGACTGGGTTCAAAAACAGCCTACAGAAAATGGACTCTGATTTATTAAAGTATGATAGGTTATGAAAAGGAAGGGTTGTAAAGAGATAGCTTCGAATTCGGGGGTATCAAAACCAAAGCAAAATATGATGAAAGTAAAAATAAAATAGATAAACCCCATAATTTATCATACCATACCTGTTCACACTGAAACACTTATCACAATATTCTGTGGATCTATATTTAAAAACCTTCTTAAACTTTCTGATATATTTCCATTCTATGGAGGTCAGGCGCGAACGAACACCCCATAATTTTATTATACCATATTTCTTCAAACTGAAACATAATTATCAAAGTATACTTACGCAGATAGATATGAAAAGTCTTTATTAAAGTTTGTGCCTATTTCCATTCTATGGAGGTCAGGCGCGAACGCAGACCCCACAATTTTATTATGCCATCCCTATTTAAGTTAAAACATACTTATCAAAGTATTCTTATGTACATCTATATCAAAAACACTTGTAAACGTTTTTTTTTTTTTAATTTTTAACTTTTTTATTTCCATACTTTGTAGACCAGGCGCGAACACAGACCCCACAATTTTAATGAACCACCGTTCTGCAGGATCAAACATACCCATTCCTGTGTCTCGATACATCTTCTATCATTATATGTAATCAGTTTTTTTTAAATAGTCAACCATATAGGAGCCTATTCATGACCACACACACACACACACACATTCAGGTTTATATATATATATATATATATATATATATATATATATATATATATATATATATATATATATATATATATATATGTGAATAATAAAATAAAAAAATACCAGCGATGGTTGACGTTATGTTGTTTTGAAAAAAGAAAAACCGAATGAATTTATAAACTGATCAACGTTTCGTCCCTATTTCATGGACCATCCTCAGGATATTAAAAAGAAAAATGCAGAAGAAGAAAAAGATCATAGACCATACGTAAGTGAAAAGGAAACAGTGTTAGAATCCTAACCATAGCAGGAAGGAAACTATAAATGTGTGTGTATGGGAAGGTTGGGTTATTCAATGGTTAAATATTTTAACACTGTTTCCTTTTCACTCAAGTATGGTATCTGATCGTTTTCTTCTTCGGCATTTTTCCTTTTAATATCCTGAGGATGTCCCCTGAAATAGGGATGAAACGTTGATTACCAGTTCATAAATTCATTCGGTTTTTCTTTTTTAAACAGATACACACACACACACACACGCACACACACACACACATATATATACATATATTTGTATTATATATATATATTATATATATATTATCTATATATACATACACACACACATATATGTATATATATATATATATATATATATATATATATATATATATATATATATATATATATATATATATATATATGTATATAATACGCTTAAACATGATATTTTAATTTATGTAGATTGCATATGTATTACTATGGAATCAATCCTCTACTGATTATTATATATTATGAGGAATAATTTGCCCGGTAAACTAATTTGCAAAAAAAAATTTTTTTTTAATTTAAAAAAATATGATAATGTCGTTCATAAAATTTCGTCTGTGTTTGTTTACGATATCACGTCAGCTGATATTCGAGCTTGTTGATGAATGTTCTAAAAAAGTCACTTCTGATTAACGTGTTTATTTTAAAATATTAAAACAAATAAATGATTTGCGGCGATTTAAAATGGTACCTCTTCTTTTATCGTAAATTGAACCCATTAATAAGAAATATAAAATAGTAAGGTACACCCGGGCTTGAACATGGGGTCACTCGCCTATATCTCCAGATATTAATTAATCAGTTGTTTTTTTTGTTTTGTTTTTTTTTATTACATTTTCACCCCAAACAAGGCACATTGCCACTTTGGTGTAGGGGGCTACTATCAGGGGAAACATCTACTGGGGCACTATGTAGGGATTAGATGTTGGTTCACGTCGCACTTGAACTTATGCATGTCAGTACAGTTGGGGAAGCAGTGACCTGGAATGGAATTCCAAAGTCTAGCAGTTCTGGGGAAGAAACTACTGGAGTAGAAAGATCTTTTACATCTAGGGATCTCTACAGTGTGGGGGTGGGATTTTGCAGCTTGTCGGGTCTGTCGAGGGTGTTCACGTCGTGGGGGCACAAGTGCTTGCAGTTCTTCAGAGCATTCACCATTATAATACTTGTAGAACAGGCAGAGGGATGCAACGTTTCGACGATGGGACAGAGGCTGAAGTTTTGATGCCAGTTTAGGGCCTATCAGATTTGCGACTCTCTTTTGAACCCTGTCAAGGAGAGAGAGACTAGTAGCCGATGCACCGGCCCAAATATGACAGCAATACTCCATACATGGGCGAATAGTGGCCTTATAGAGGTACAGGATACTTTCGGGTGTTAGAAGTTTTCTAGCACGGTAGAGAGAGCCCACCTTCCTCGCAGCGGCCCTGGCAATGCCCTCGATGTAATTGTTCCAGCTCATGTTTCCTGTGAACGTTAGGCCAAGGAGCTTGAAAGACGTACTCTCAGCTAAGGAGTTGTTGGCCATTGCTATAGGTGGTAGAGAAGGTTTCCTGTAATTATTGAATGAAACCAGTTTTGTCTTGGTGGCATTGAACGTTACCATCCATTTTTGTCCCCATTCCACTACTGATTTGAGGTCATCCTCTAGTGTTTCTGCCATTACTTTAGATATATGTTCATTTGTTTTCCTGTCGTGCCTGCTATAGAGTGTGGTGTCATCAGCATATATACCTATCTCAGAGGCAATTTTATCGGGGAGGTCATTTATGAATATCAGGAACAGCAGAGGACCAAGGATAGATCCCTGGGGCACTCCGGCATTTATATTATATTGTTTAGACGTACGACCGTCGAGGACAACCTGGATTTTTCTCTTATCTAAGAAGGATTTAATTATGTTAAGTATTCTACCAGTGATACCGTAAGATCTAATCTTCCTGAGGAGACCCTCATGCCATACCCTGTCAAAAGCCTTAGATATATCTAGAGCTACCGCTCTGCCCTCTCCCACTTTGTCCAGTGAATGGTATATGCGTTCAGAGATTACAGTGAGGATGTCTGCCGTGGAACGGGCTTGTCTAAATCCATATTGATGGTCGGTCAGAAGTTTAGCATCTGTAAGGTGCTGGACTAGAGCATGGTTAATTAAGGTCTCAAATATTTTGGCAAAAAGTGGGAGGAGGCTAATAGGGCGATAATTTAATGGGTCAGTTCTTTCGCCAGAATTCTTGAATACTGGTACCACAGAAGCAGTTTTCCAGCAGCTCGGAAAGCAAGATTCATTAAGGCATTTGTTGTAGAGTTTGGAGAGAACTGGAGCTACTTCGGCTGAGCACTTTTTTAATAGCACAGCTGGGATGAGGTCGGGTCCACATGCTTTGGAAGTGTCAAGGTTTTTTATGATAGCATGCACCTGAGCAGGGGTGATTTCCAGATCGTCTAGCTTGGCGTCTGTCCGCATAGGAAAGTCAGGTAGGGGGTGGTTTAAAGGGTCCAGTGTAGAGTTGGAGGCAAACCGACTGGCAAGCATGTTAGCCTTCTCGGTTGCTGAGCAAAGAACCTCGTGATTGTTGGTTAGTGGGGGAATCGTTGATTGCCCATTATTTACTACACTGTTGTAGATTTTCCAGAAGTCACGAGTTCCTAATTTTTGTGCTTCGATGCGTTTTTTAGTGGTTTCCGTAAATTCCCTCTTAGCTGTCGCTATTTCTTTCTTAACGTTACTTCTAGCTTCTATGTACTTTTGTCTGTTTGAACTGGACTTATGTCGGTTAAACCTTCGGAATGCATGCTGCCTTTGAGCAATGGCAGTTGCGCAAGTCGAAGTAAACCATTGGGGAGAGTGGGGCTTGCTATAGAATTTCCGCATGGGAACATGTGCTTCAATTGCAGTTTTGAACCATTCAGTGGTCTCAGTTGCACACTGTTCAGCAGGAAAAGAAAAAATATTTCCCCATGGGGCGTCTCTGATAAGATCTCTGATAGCTTCCCAGTCAGCCTTTTTATAATATCTCGTTGTTTTGAGCACTGGCTCTTCAGTTTTGGGTCTAGAGTTTAGGGCGATTTCAACCATTATTACCGCATGATCAGCGTTCCCAAGTGGGCTGGCGGCTTTCGTTACACAATCATCAGGAATTGTGGTCAAAAACAGATCTAATAGTGATGCGTGTTGTTCTTCCTGATCAGGGAAGCGGGTTGGAAAAGTAACAATTTGCGATAGGGAGTGAGATACAGAGAAGCTATGAGTTGCGCTGCCTGCTGCATCTGTATAAGTAGAGAATCCAAGCCAGTTTTTGTGATGGACATTAAAGTCACCAAATACATGTACTTGGGCGCTAGTGTCGAAAGAGAGTGCTGTGTCTATGCTGTCAGATACTTTGTTTATTATGGTGCAGTCTTGGGTCGAAGGAGAGCGGTAGAGAACGTAAAAGTAGCTAATGTTGTGTTGCATGATTAGTCTAAAGCACATAAAGGCTTGATCATCCGTTTCTAGGTTTGTTTCTCTAGTCAGGGGAAGGGTATTACGAATGTAAACTCCAAGTCCGTGCATATGTCTGTCAGAGTCCTTACGGCAGAGTGGGAGATATCCAGGCATGTTAAAGTAGTTAGAGGGGATGGAGGAGTGTAGGTTAGTCTCACTTAGTGCTAAGATATCCGGGGTATTTGTTAGGAGAAATGCTTCAACATCAGCTAAATTAGTTCTAAGCCCACGGATATTTGTGAATGCAAGCCTCAAGGGAGGAGGCAAGTTGGATTTGTTTGACCCTAAGCCTGGTTTAAGCTTATTTTTAGATTGTACTGTCATCATGTTTTTTAACGAGTTTCAGTTGGGTTAGGGGAAGCCGAACAGGAGGTTATGCAGAATATCACACATGCATCACAAGTAGACCATCAGCTGACCCTCCATCAACTAGGACTGTGGCCTCAGGAAAGCCCACCGGGGATGAGTGCAGGGTCCCTTTCCATGCGCGCCATGGCACTGCAAACATCCCGATATTATTCAACTGTTGATGGAGCAGCCGCTCTAAGCGCTACCAAAGAGTTAGGGTTCCTGTACTACCAGTCGGAAACAGCAGCCAGTAACTGTCAATCCGGTACCCTCAACCCATCAGAGGAAGGTCAACCCAATCTAATTGCTCAGGCATATGTGGTACTCAAGCATTCTCAAATGCCCAGCTTTAGGGGTGGGGTGTGTCGGGAGTGGGGGAAACGGCGTTCATTGCCCTAGACAAGAAACAAGATCTACCAATTGGTGTTTCTGTCGAATCACTGATAGTATCTCTGCGCCTGACTAATAGGCAAAGAAGGAGTATGGAAGCCGGGCGATAGGCAGGACCTATCTACTCCTTAAGCAATTTAGGTATTGCAAACCGGTAATTTGTTTGAGTCACCAGCTCTAGGAAGGCTGTCATCCAAGACTGAAGAGGCCTCCCTCCTCTTTGGTTTAGTTTCAGAGTTTTCCTTCTCCTAGACGGATGATCTGGGAAGATCTACTGGGTCCGTCACCACTGAGAGGGTTTGCTCCACGCCTGGGTTCTAATCCAGGTATTTCTGCGACCCCGCGTGGTTAGATAATGTTATTGGGTTAGTTTGCAGAGGTTATATCTGCTAAATAGTTACACTCCTCAAAGTGGATTAGGGATATTGTTATTTCATTGTTACTGGATAAAGGGGTTGAGTAGAGCTCATGCAGTGTAAGCAACTATGATTGTAAGGAGGCTTGTTAGGAGATAGTGTGGTTAGAGGCTTTCATTTTTGTTTATAAATATTTTTTTCTCATGTTTTTTTTTCCTTTTTTATTTTTTTTATTTTTTTATTTTTTTTTTTTATCCATGTGAGCTTGGGTCTAGTATAATATTAAAGTGTGAGTAGGAGTTAAGAATTGAACTACGAGTTGTGCCAAAACTATATTTTAGATGATATCAGGGCATGAGATGCGAGTGCAATATAGTACGGGTAAAACAGTAAAGTTTTGAGTCATGTGTAATTTGATAAATAGATATATGGGCTGGTTTTAGTAGGTGCGAATAAAGTTGGAGGTACAAGGTGAGTTTCTATTATTGAGAGAAGATGTTTTCAGCTTTCAAGTAAAAGTTATGGACATTTAGCATAGCAAGGAGCATTGGTTCAGTTTCGTATTAGCGTTGCAAAGATATCTAAGAGGGGACAGTTGTGTAATGCAGTGCGGTGTGCTTTGCTTCCGAGTACATACTTTAGCTGCTTAATCCCAACTGGAATAGGAATGAACTCCAATGCATGTCTAGAGGGTAGAATTGTATAGATGTTTAGTGATGACTAAGCAGTTAGCATGTGAGAGTCAGGGGCTGGAAGTTAAAGATTCCAGTACAAAACGGAGTGAAATGTAGGAGTTAAGTGGCGATTTGGTGGGAAGGAGCAGATTGTTAGCCTTCAAGGGATAGGAGTTATTAATTTACAAGAAACAGATTTAGAGTGGCAGGTAAGTTTTTTGTTTTTTTTTTTGCGCATGCAGGCTAGACAGAGGTAATCGTCTTGGAGGTAAAATGTATATTGGGATTTCGTAGCTAGCAGTTAGGTGTTTGCTCCAGTTACAAGAACTAGTTCATGGCGGTCTGAAATTCCGTATTTTGTATTTATAGGAAGACATTAAGGTAACGCACAGGAGCATAGCATCCACTCAGGAAGAATAGCTCTAGTATCACAGCTAAGATACTGCATATTTAGGTAACGAATAGTGAAAGTTGAATTAGGTGGCACTTTTTTTTTTTTTTGCACCTTACCATGGCTGTTACTATTAAGTATTGTACTTCTGTCATCTAAATAAGCTAAATAGGGATTCCCCCTCCGCATTACTACGTCGATGTGACATGGTAAAAAAGAAATTAGTCAGGAAATTGTTTTTAAAATAAGTGAATCGAAAAAAAAAAAATAAATAAATAAATAAATAAAATAAATAAAATAAAAGGGTTAGATTTGTTTGGTTTAAAAAGAGGATAGAATAAAATATAAAATAAGATAAAGTGTGCAAAGAAAATACAAAAAATGTACTTAGCTAAAAATTAGATCTTCGGTGTGGTGGCAAATAGCTCTTCGACCACCATGCAAGTGACGCTAAGGAAATTCTGACCTTACTAAGCCATTACTAAGCCAGGTCATTGGAGTAGGGGGGGGCACACCTTACATTTGGTCGTTAGTGAGAGCTTTCCCTTCTTTAAGGGGAAGGAAAGGAAAGAATACCAATATTCTGCTTAAGATATTTGCTAAAATTTTATTATCTCCCTTGGCAGTGTAACATATAAAATTCCCTGTAAAAATTATTCTTTTTTTATCTATAAAAAAAAATATTTTTAAGATCGGATTTTTTTTTTTTCGATTTTTGATATTTATCGGATGAGTTTCTGTACAAAACATATCTAAGAACACTGCCAGACATATAAATTACCTTCGTATGAAATTTGCAAAAGATAGGAAAATTTTGTGTAACTTAATTCCCATATATATTTTCCAAACTTATTACCAAACTGTACTTACATTTGGTACAATTGGATTATCTTATCTAAAATTCTGAAAATAAAAACATACATATCACGCTCTTACTTTGAAAATTTTTCCTTATAATAAAGCACTCTGCTGGAATTCTTTATAAAAAATATGAGTATATATGTGTGTGTGTGTGTGTGTGTGTGTGTGTGTGTGTGTGTGTGTGTGTGTGTGTGTGTGTGTGTGTGTGTGCGTGCGTGTATGTAATCAGAAAGTAAACATTAAATTTGCAAGCCAAAATCTTCTGTATACAAAGAGAATATAAATATTAATATTTATCTAGTAATCGCAGCCAAGTAAAAAAGCCAAATAATAAATAGTGCGTGTCATAAAAGAACACAATTGAAAAAACTGTAAATTATAATTTAAAAGAATTCATTGTTCGACAATATTTATTTATTAAAAATATTTAAAAAGAAATCTTGATATTAAGATTTCCCAATATTTCAATAAATTCTTGTAATTTATAATTTGTAACCTTAAATTAAGTTCGTTTATATATATATATATATATATATATATATATATATATATATATATAGTCATCTACATACATTCCTGTTTCGTTGTATTACAACTCATCAGTGCCGCTAGACTAGCACTTCTCCCAAGCCGAGGATTGACCCTAGAACTATCGCGTTGACAGTCAACAGTTCTACCGATCGACTCACGGGAGCGGCGTCCGTAAATAATCTCGCCAAACGTCTATTTAAACAAATGTATACAGACACACACCCACACACATACACACACACACACATACACACACACATACACACACACACACACACACACATACACCCACACACGTCTGTCTGTCTGTTTATCTGTCTGTTAGTGTGAGTGTCTGTCTGTGTACATTTCCCTACGCAATAACTCTGTCAATTGTCAGTCTACATACTCGAAATTTGATATACAGGGTAGTGTGATTCGGGAAAATCTTTGTAATCGGTTTACGGTCAGAAATTTGGCTGTTAAGGGGGTCAAAATTCAACGATTTGACCTTTGAAAACTCTACCAAACTCCTCCGACAATTTTGGGTCTAAACACTTGAAATTTTAGATATAGGTTACTTGGACATGGATCTAACTTAATAACTTGATTTGAGCCCAAAACAATAAATGTTAAGGGGTCATAATAGGGGTCAAAGTTAAAAATAATTTGACCTCTGCGGTCTCTACCAAATTCCTCAGACAATTTCTGGTCTAAACATTTGAAATTTTATGTAAAGGGTATTCAGAAATAGGGCAAGCTTTTTAATCGGTTTGGGTCGAAAATTTGAGCTACCAATATATAAATGTATGTATGTATGTTTGCATGTCTGACTAAAATTTTCGACAGAACCGACGAATTTTTACAAGATCAGTATCTATTTTCATACGACAAATATCGAAAAACTGACTAAAACATTAATTTCTTTACCTTCAACTGTGCACTTTTCTACAGGGAGGGGTCGGTTTTGTTCGCCGATATTTTCGAAAGTCATCCCCTCTTTTCGATTGTCTAGCCATCATTTAAACCTACGTCACTTCTGGTTTGGCGGCGGTCGTAACAGCAAAGACGTCACGTTTTTCCCCATTCTTTTCCTCCTTTAAGGTTTAAGTCTGCCTTCCTACTACCACCTTTTTTTGGCTCAACATACACCTCCAAACACCCGGGCAACGTCGGGCTTAAATGCTAGTATATATATATATATATATATATATATATATATATATGCAGAGTGCCCAAAAAAAGCGGGCCCAGCTCTAACTAGGCCCAGTTTCTTAGTGTTTTGTCTAAATGAAATGAAACTTTGGTCATAACTTGTTTATTATATTCAAAACATCACATCAAAACACAAGGGTCTTTGGCCTTTTTTTCTCCGTTGACTGCAAAATGATCAGAAAAACAATTGAATGTCCTCTGTTTTTTTGGGGGTCACCCTGTGTATATATATATATATATATATATATATATATATATATATATATATATATATATATATATATATATATGCATATATACAAGATCATGAGCATGTTTCAGTCAGCTAGTTACCAGTCTGACCAGAGCCGTCTTCAGGTGATACGAAAGCAAAATTTGCAATGCCTTACAATCACCATCAATAAATTATTTATGGCTTCCCCTTTTCAGTCTGCTTCTTTACCTTCTTTCTTTCTTATCAAAGTATTCTTATGTACATCTATATCAAAAACCCTTGTAAACGTTTTTTTTATTTTATTTTTAAATTTTTTATTTCCATACTTTGTGAACCAGGCGCGAACACAGACCCCACAATTTTAATGAACCACCGTTCTGCCAGATCAAACATACCCATTCCTGTGTCTCGATACATCTTCTATCATTATATGTGATCAGTTTTCTATAATAGTCAACCATATGTGAGCCTATTCGTGACCAGACACACACACATACACACACACAGACGTTCAGCTTTATATTATATATATATATATATATATATATATATATATATATATATATATATATATATATATAACTACTTCATTTACTCACATAATATTAATATACGAAAGTATAGATTTATGCGTAAACTTTAAGTGTTTACTTCAAAAGTCCTCAATACGTAGGTAGAGCTAGTTAGCAATTTATAAACAATAAAAAAGTAGACACCATGACAAAAATAAAACTAACACTAGCAGAAATAATAATAATAATAATAATAATAATAATAATAATAATAATAATAATAAACCAACCCCGGACAAGAACAACCATACCATAAATAAAAATACTAATAACGAACAAGATAAATGCAACTGTAGACACCGCACACTTTGCCTACTTCAAAATAAATGTCTAACAAAACGCGTAGTTTATCAGGCAACAATATTTGCGAAAGAAAACCTGAATAACAAGAAATATTACGTAGGCATGACTCTTTAGATTTCAAAATCCGATACTATGACCACAAAAGTACATTCAACAATAAAAAACACCATATAAAAACAACACTAGCGAATAAATACTGGGAACTCAAAGAAAGCGGACATTCGCCGGTAGTCGAATGAAAAATAATAAGACAAGCTACCACGTGTAGGCATTTAGACGACCCATGTAAATTATGCCTTCGTGAAAAATTTGCTATCCTGCACTTTAAAGAACCCCAAAATCTATTAAACTGTAGAAGAGAAATAGCAAATAACTGTGTTCACAAAATAAAATTTACTCTAGGATAGCGATACAAAATAGCTTTAAAACTAACAAAAACAATAGAAAATAAACAAATAAATAAATTAAATAAACATGAATATACATAAACGATCACACATATAAGGAGGCTGTCCTATCAGCAGGCGTAAAGTACTGGGACTGCTGTATTGCCATTTGGTGAGTGGATCTGGACCATGCAGTAGTCTCTGGTGGGGCCTCTCGATGCCATACTAGTGGGTAATTGTTACGGCTTTACCTTTTCATGTGCTACAAAAAAAAAAAATTTCCTGTCTTTTTCTCTCTTATTTTCCCTCTCTGTACTGCTCTAACCAAGTATGGCAACCTATTCCACAAATCCCAAAATCTCAACATGAAATATCTCCAGAATAAAAACTCGATTAAACCTAGAACCCCATCTTCCAACATAGACCCCTACTACCAGGTCTCCTTCTCCAACATCAGGGATCTACGTTCCAACCTTCTAGAGGTTGAAACCCAATTACAGGAGACGAAACTGGACATATTATTTCTAAGTGAAACTGTAATAGGGCCGACCACTTCCCTAGATGAGTTCATAATTAACGGATACTCTAATTTAACAGCTAAATCTGACCCCCAAGATCGCCATGGGCATGGAATATGTACCTACATTAAGGGTGGCTTCCCGTGCCACAGGGATATCTCTAGAGAAGATCCTAATTTACCCTATATGTGCTTCAGGGTTGCACTTGCTAACACCACTGCATTTATATTTGCCCTCTATAGGCCCCACAACAGCGGAGTTACTACCTTTAAGAGCATATCTGAGAAAATAGACCACATACTGTCTTCACATCCCTCGGCTAACATCCACATCTGTGGTGACTTCAACGTCCATAACGTGGAATGGCTGACCCATTCAACTAAGACAGATGATGAGGGGAGGTTTTGTCATGATTTTGCCATTGCTTATGACCTCACTCAGATTGTACACGAACCCACCCATGTGCCCGATACACCCGGTCAATATGCAAGCCTCTTAGACCTTTTTCTCTCAACTTCCCCCTGAGCTATGTTCATGTTCTGTTCATTCTCCTCTAGGATCCTCCGACCACTCCATCGTATCAGTTAACATAAAAACGAAATGTAAGAAGCCCCCAGACATACCCCTCCACCGTACTGTATACCGATACTCTATGGCTGACTGGGATAGCTTCCGTACATTCATATCTGATTTACCTCTGCACTCCATGTTTAAAAAGGAAGTGTCCTCTATAGTATCATATCTGACCGAATGGTTAATTGTAGGCATAGACCAATTCATACCATCTAAAAAATTCCAACAAAAACCTAACAGCCAGCCATGGTTCTCCCCAGAATGTGCTGCTGCTATCGCGCACAGAAATCACTTTTTCCATAGCTACCAACGTAATAGATGCACTGAGACTAAAGCTGCTTTCAGGACTGCTAGCAACCACTGTAAAAGAGTAATAAAAAATGCAAGAGAGCTATATGCCCAGTCTGTTAAATCCAAGGTAGCTGATCAGCGGCTTGGTTCCCACCAGTTTTGGCAAATAACAAATAGGATCCTGAACAGAAGTGTGCGTTCTATCCCAACCATTATCAATGGACCAGAGGTTATCTCGTCAGCATCAGACAAGGCCAAACTATTTGCAAAGAACTTTGCAGCTAATTCTACCCTATGCGACGAAGGCCATCAACTCCCCATATTTCCTCCTATAACACAGAACAAGCTAGGTAACATACAGATATCCGTGCATGAGGTCGCCAAGCTAATAAAGAACCTAGATTCCCGTAAAGCAACTGGCCCTGATGGCATCCCAATTATAGTGTTAAAAAAGCTTCAACCAGAACTTGCTCCCATACTTACGAAACTATTTAAGCGCTGCCTTAAGGAGAAGTGCTTTCCGACTCCCTGGAAGACCTCATCAGTTTTCCCTGTATTTAAGAATTCAGGTGATAAGTCATCTCCCTTTCAGTACAGACCAATAAGTCTCCTGTGTGTCATGAGTAAGTTTCTGGAATCCATATTAAATAGAGAAATTGTCAACCACCTCAGCAGGAATAACCTTCTTAGTGACACACAATATGGTTTCTGCTCTGCAAGATCTACCGCAGATGTGCTGACGGTTATATCCCACAGGATTAGTGAATCTCTTGACAAAGGCTTCCTTTCTAAGGCAATTGCTCTTGACATATCAAAGGCCTTCGACAAGGTATGGCATAAGGGTCTACTTCACAAGATTTCCAGCTACGGTATAACTGGAAATGTTTTCTCAATCATTAAATCATTTCTCTCTGATAGGCTCATAAGAGTAGTGGTAGATGGACAAAAATCGGAGGCCTGCAATATAAATGCTGGAGTCCCTCAGGGGTCAATCCTGGGCCCAACTCTCTTCCTGATCTGAGCGTGGTTCAGTGGGGGAAGACGTAGCTGGTTACCTTTAATGCATCCAAAACCAACTTCCTATCCTTGCATCATCAACGCTCTGATCCCCATCTGGTATCAATTGTGATAGATGGCTCTCGTCTAGGTGAGGCCCCATGTTTTAAAAAGCTTCTGGGTTTGACCTTTACTCCTGATCTGAAACGGAACACGTACATCAAGTCTGTTGCCAAGGTCGCTGGAAAGATGGTGGGATCCTTCTACCGCTCCAGAAGATATCTCACTACTGATGCAATTCTCTATCTATATAAAAGCCAAGTACGTCCAAGGATGGAATACTGTTGCCATATCTGGGCAGGAGCTGCTAAAAAAAGCCTATCCTGCCTTGACAGAGTACAAAATAGACTTCGTGGCTTAGTGGGGGATGCCCTTTTCTCTACCCTGCAACCTCTCTCCCACAGAAGAGACATTGCGAGCCTATCCTTGTTTTATTGTTATTTCCATGGCAGGTGCTCGTCTGAACTCCAATCTCTGGTCCCCCTCGCCAATCTTTCACGAAAAACACCTGTCTAGCTGAATCCACTGTGAAAAATTTCTCCCACTCTATATCTGTGCCTTAATCAAAACGCGGATTCCATGAACAAAGCTTCTTTCTTAGAACTGTACGCCTGTGGAACTCTGTTCCGCCTGCCTGCTTCCCACCGGACTACAACTTGGATGTCTTCAAGTCCAATGTTAACAAATTCCCAATGAACCATCCCCTTAAGTAAACACTTCATCAAATCTCCACACTAACGTAATGTACTTGCAATAACCCTTATCCCTGAGTGGCTTCCGGGCCTTGATAAGTGGTGATCACTGTGTAAAAAAATATATATATATGTATATATATATGTATATATATATATGTACACATATGTATATTTATATAAAAAAAAAAGAAAATGTCTGTCTTAAACCACTAAACTAGTTTTAAAACAGATCCTTTGTTCGATAAAATGCATGCCCATTGGCTGATAGGAAGGGGCGTGGTGGATACTAGAAAGCTGATTGGCTAACTAAAATCCTCAACAGAAGAGGACCATATAAAAACGATAAACAACCACAGAATTCGCGCATAAGCCTTACGAATCCTAGAGTGGATGAAACGCCGAATATTCAGTGTAGCTTAATCGACATATATATTTTATAAATTACTATATATATATATATATATATATATATATATATATATATATATATGGTTTATATTACTGTACACATAGATTCGAAAAAGTTGTCAAAAAACAAATATAGAACAAATAAATGTTATCAAAGGCAAGATAAGTTACTTTTCTACCTAACTGGATATATTTTTTGTGTTTTTATTCAGTGTAACATGTTTATTCAGCTCGAAAAACATGCAGTGTTTACCGATGTATTGGAAAATTCAAAATAACGGCCGACTCTCTCTCGGAGAGGGTAAGTTTTGGAAAAGGTTTTATAAATAATAAACTAGACAAAATACTGTTAGAAATTCGCTCAATATATGTTACCGTGACATAAGTTGACATATATTCGGTTGATTTTTAATAGTATTTTGTCTAGTTTATTATTTATAGTATCTTTTCCCAAACTTACCGTGTTAAAGAGACAGTCGGGTGCCATTTTGAATTTTCCAATGCATCGGTAAACACTGCATGTTTTTCGAGCTGAATAAACATGTCACATTGAATAAAAACACAAAAAATATATCCAGTTAGGTAGAAAAGTAACTTATCTTGCCTTTGATAACATTTATTTGTTATATATTTGTTTTTTTGACAACTTTTTCGAATCTATGTGTACAGTAATACTAACCCATATATATATGTATATATATATATATATATATATATATATATATATATATATATATATATATATATAGTTTGGGGGCACCAGTTTTACTAAAAAGTAAAACTAATCAGAAAACAACATTAAACACGTCCTATCATATGGGTATGCAGCATCTTTATCTTGACTCTCTACTGCTGGCTTTCGTTTTCACTTGTCTTCTGCGCCTGCGCATTGCACCCGAAACAAGTTTCCCTTATAAAAAAAAGAGATGAGGTTTACTTAATAAATGCATAAAACTCTTCAATAATACTTTTGTGACGGACATCCTCCAAAATGATTGTCAGAAATGCACCAATTTCAGGGTTTTAAATTAACTAAATTATACTAACTTAGCGGTATGCCATGTTTGAATGAAGTTGATACGTTAAATAGCCGTTCGTAAATAGTGAATGATCGAGAGAATAATGGATTAACGGAATGAAAGGAAACAATGAATGAAATCGTTGGCAAAGTCAGGAGATGATTAAAAAGGGAGCGATCATTATTTTAGAATGAGGTGTGGTGAAAAAAGGAAAATACGAACGAAGGAAAGTAAATAATAGTGGTCGTTGGTATGAAATGCTTGCTCCGGTGTATGATGGGAATGTGTGAAGAGAACGTAATTATAGAATAAGTATCGTGCTACCACCTCCATATGTGAATTGCTTAGGAGAGCGAATTTTACCGGAACTAGTATAGGAAGATACGATAGTGGATAAAAGCCAATGATAATATCCGGAAAACAAGTACCAGATATAGGCAGTTAGTGTGAGTATATTGCATTTGTATGAGGCATCTGTGTTTACGAAGCTATACTGTCTTTTTCTAGATATACGATTTTCCCCACTCTCTATCTGTGCCCAAATCTGAACCCAGATTCCATGAATAAAACTTCTTTCCCAGAACTGCCCGCCTGTGGAACACTGTTCCGCTGACCTGCTTCACAGTTGAATACAACATGGTAACTTTCATCTATGAGTTGGCCAGTTGTGTACAAATTCAAGAGCGATAGGAACCTTCTGTCATGTCTGAAAATGACACACTGTTCAACGAGCGAGATCAGAGATGCACCGCTCTAACTCATGCTCTCTACCGATCAAATTATGACAACAGAACCATTGCCAACATCCTCAAAATGCATCGCTAGATTGCCATGAATGATAGAGATGTGCCCAGTTATGGTCCTTGTGTGATTTCAAGCGAGGGTCACATCATGCCACCTCACATCTTCGAACTCGGCTTGAAAATCAACACCAATGTGTACCTGGATGTGCTGAAGAGTGGTATAATCAGGTGGCCGCTGGCAGACCCTGAACGTGACAGCAAGACGTGGCGCCGGCCCACAAGTCCAAGAGACCCAGGCTTTGCTTTAGAACGAGTGCTACGATTTTGTGCTCTTTTCTCACTGAACCTCCTCCTCCCCCCCCCCCCGACCTGAACTCGCTGAACTACTTCGTTTAGTCATATGTTGAGAACATCACCAACATGACTTCCCACAACACCAAAGCCAGCCTAATCACTGCAATCCGCCGAGTAATCGCCGAGCACCCGCCGGCGCTTGTGGAAAAGGCATACTCGAGTTCCGGACCCGTATCGAGGCGGTGATTGAGGCTGAAGGCGGCTACATTGAATAGATGATAGCTGTTCAACATAATCAAGTTACCTGAATTGTTTTTTCAATAAAATTTAAAATAAAGTTATAGCGTTGTTTTCTTTAAGGCAATTTTATCGTTCCACCCTATATGTGCAGATATATGGCTGCTATGTATATACAAAAAATAATGAGCCAGAACTTGCCGACCGATAGCAACCCAATTGTTTAGCAAAACAATTGAATAAACGTGTAGATTGTAAGAAACAATGAATGGAGGAAAACTGCCGAAGAAATATAACAAAGAAAAAAAAAACATATTGGGCTAAATAAAAAAAAAAATGCCTTTACGTATATTTCTCTTTCTTGTGAATGGAATTCCTTTTCTAATCGCTATTCATTCGTTTCGGACGATCGACAAAAAAGGAAAAAACGGGAAATGAATTTCCAAAACTAGG
>NC_136494.1:144609404-144756904 GCF_053919585.1 Euprymna scolopes
GATATCTCACTGCTGATGCAATTCTCTATCTATATAAGAGCCAGATACGTCGAAGGATGGAATACTGTTGCCACATATGGGCAGGAGCTGCTAGAAAAGACTTGTCCTGCCTTGATAGGGTTCAAAATAGACTTCGTGGCCTGGTGGGAGATGTCCTTTTCTCTTCGCTGCAACCTCTATCTCACAGAAGAGATGTTGTCTCTGCTTTATCGTTATTTCCATGGAAAGTGTTCGACTGAGCTTCAATCTATGGTCCCTCCTCGCCAAACTTTCACAAGAAACACTAGACTAGCTGAAAACATTATCAATAATTTTCCCCACTCTTTATCTGTGCCTAAACCTAAACATAGATTCCATGATCAAAGCTTCTTTCTTAGAACTGCACGTCTGTGGAATTGTCTTCGTTTTCCTGTTTTCCAGCTGTCTATGATATGGTTGTCTTCAAGTCCAACGTGAACAAGTTTCTGATGAGCAGTTCCACTTAAGTTAACAAATTTACCGAACTTCCATTACTATTGATTACTATATTGTCTTTTTGACTACTCTACACTCTTTAACCCTTATCCTTAAGTGGCCAATCGGCCTTGATAAGTGGTGACGCCTATGTAAAAAAAAAATAAATATATACACACGTACATAATATATACACGCACATATATGATATATGCACACACGTTCACAATATATACACACACGTGCATAATATATACACGCGTACATAATATATACATACGTACCTAATATATACACACATACATAATATATACACACGTACATAATATATACACACACATGCATAATATATACACACATGTGCATAATATATACACACACGTACATAATATATACACACATACATAATATATACACACACGTACATAATATACACACACAAGTATATAATACATACACACGTACATGATATATACACACACGTGCATAATATATACACACACATAAATAATATTTACACAGACGTACATAATATATACACACACATGCATAATATATACACACGCGCATAATATATACACACACGTACATAATATACATACGTGCATAATATATACATACGTGCATAATATATACACGTCATAATATATACATACGTGCCTAATATACACACTTACACAATATATACACACACGTACACAATATATACACACATACATAATATATACACAAGTGCATAATATATACACACACGTACATAATATATAAACACACGTATATTATATATACACACACGTATAAAATATGTATACACGTACATAATATATAGACACGTTCATGATATATACATACGTGCATAATATATACACACGTACATAATATATGTACACTCGTATATAATATACACACACATACATAATACACAAATGTGCATAATATATGCACACATACATAATATATGCACATACGAGCACAATATATACACACACGTGCATAATATATACACACGTACATAATATATGCACACACGTACATAATATATATACAAACGTGCATAATATATATACACGTACATAACATATACACACGTGCATAATATATACACAGACATAAACTAAACACACGTCCATAGTATATACATACGTGCATAATATATACACACCTGCTAATATACAACACCTGCTAATATATACACACACGTACACAATATACACACGTACATAATTTATACGCACGTACATAATATATACACACATACATCATATATACACACACGTGCACAAAATATAAACACACGAGCATAATATATACACACGTGCATAATATGTACACACGTGCATAATATATACACACGTTTATAATATATACACACATGCATAATATATACACACGTATATAATATATATACACATGTGCATAATATATACACACACGTGCATAATATATACACACGAGCTAATATATACACACATTCATAATAGACACACGTGCATAATATATGCACACACGTACATAATATATGCACACGCCTACATAATATATACACACACGTGCATAATATATACGCACGCACATAATATATGCACACGTACATAATATGCACACACATACATAATATATACACACGTACATAATATATACATACACGTGTATAATATATACACACTCGTACATAATATATACACTTACGTGCACAATATATACACACACGTTCATAATATATATACACCCGTACATAATATATGCACACACGTACATAATATATACACACACGTGCATAATATATGAACACATACATAATATATACACACGTACATAATATACACACACACATACATAATATATACACACGTACAGAATATATACACAGGTACATAATATATACACACACGTACATAATATATACACACACGTACATAATATATACACACAGGTACAAAATATATACACCCACGTACATAATATATACATGCAAATACATTATATATACACACGTGCATAATATATACACATAAATGCATAATATATACACACACACGTGCATAATATATACACACGTACATAATATATACACACACGTACGTAATATATACACACACGTACATAATATATACACACAGGTACAAAATATATACACCCACGTACATAATATATACACGCACATACATTATATATAAACACGTGCATAATATATTAACATAAATGCATAATATATACACACACGTGCATAATATATACACATGTGCATAATATATACACACGTACATAATATATACACACGCGTACATAATATATACAACGTATATAACTAATATACACACGTGCATAATATATACACACGTGCTAATATATACACACACGTGCTAATATATACACACACGTACATAATAGATACACATGTACATAATATATACACACATACATAATACAAACACGTGTATAATATATACACACATACATAATATATACACACACGTTCACAATATACACACACGTGCATAATATTTACACACGTGCATAATATATACACACGTGCATAATATATATACACACGTATATAATATACAAACACGTACATAATATATACACACGTGCTAATATATACATACACGTACATAATATATACACACGTACATAATATATACACACATAGATAATACAGACACGTGCATAATATATACACGCATACATAATATATACACACACGTGCACAATGTATACACACACGTGCATAATATATACACACACGTACATAATATATGCACACACGTACATAATATACACACACGTGCATAATATATACACACGTACATAATATATACACACGTACATAATATATACACACGTACATAATATACACACACATACATAATATATACACACGTACATAATATATACACACGTAGATAATATATGCACACACGTTCATAATATATATACACACATGTACATAATATATACACACGCCTACATAATATATACACACACCTACATAATAAACACACACACGTACATAATATACACAAACACGTACATAATATATACACGCCCGGGCATAATATACACACACGTACATAATATATACACACACGTACATAATATACACACACACGTACATAATATATACACACACGTACATAATATACACACACACTTACATAATATATACACCTTTTTCTTTTACATTCATAATCGAAAACTCTTTTCTAAAACTAAGGGAGAGGGTGCTTATCCCTGCCTCTTCTAAATTTTCCGTTCGTTAATTGTTCTTGCTTTGTCCTATTTTTTATGCTACTTTGACTGAGAGCATTCGAAAACAAAATAATAAATCGCCTGGTAAATCAAAATTTTGGGCATATGTAACGAAACACGCGTTCCAGCTATTGAAAGAGAATCGTTCATTTAACTGGAATTTAAATAAAAAATAATAAAATAAATAAATAAAATTGACTGTTGTTGGATTTGGGGGGGGGTATTTTCTGCAACTACTTTTTTGGAATAAACCATAGAAAAACTAAATAAAGTAAAATAACTAAAATAAATACTATTTTACGAAAATTTAAATTTAAATTAAACAAATGAATCTAGTCACAGCTTCAGCTGTGTCAGAAAATGCCATTAAGAATGTGTAATAAAAAATTGAATAATTCGACCTCCTATCTTTCGAAGCTTATAACTACTTGAAAAATGTAAATCAAACCCTATTTTTTTAATTAAAAAGCAAAGACCAAATTAAAAAAAATAACAGGTTTAATAGCAAATTATGTAATACTTGTTTTTTTTTAATCGGTTTTCTTTTAAAAAGATTTAAAGAAAATCAACGAATTTTAACTTACTTCGATAAAATATATGTATATATACATTCCAAAAAATCACTTGCCTATAAAAATACTAATCAATGGTTACTTCCATTATTCATTGTTAAGAATTTATCCATATTTATATTTTATATACCATGTCTTTTTTAAATAAAATACTGTTTTAAGCAAGGATTCAGAAAAGACGCGCGATCAGATGTTTTTCATGGTTAAAATAAAGGGAGACAAATGTCTGGGGGGGGGGTTTCTAGTTGAAATGTCCGGTGGCTTTAAGCGATAGAATTAATGTATCTTTCTATTGCGTGCTGTAAGCAAAATGTTGTAAATGTAGTGAATGTAGTAAATGTAGGCCACCGTAGTTGCAAAATAATCCCATTTCACTTATCAGTTTTTGCCGATAAAAAATACAGTCTAGCGATTATTGATTTTTTTATTTTCTGAAAGAATATTTTTTTACATAAGCATCACCACTTATCAAGGCCCAGAGGCCACTCGAGGATAAGGGTTAAAGAGTGTACAGTAGAAATTGGACAATATAGTAACCGTTAGTAATGGAGATTCGGTAAATGTGTTAACTTATATGGAACGGTTCATCAAAAACTTGTTTACGTTAGACTTGAAGACAACCATATTGTCAACATGAGTTTTTGATTTAATATATTTTATTTCTTCTTTACGGAGTGAATATTTTTTTTAAATATCTAAAAAAAAAAAAAACAACATTGAATGAAATAGAAAAAATTGTCTTAATTGTACGAAATTTTCTGAACAATATAACAAGATTATAAGGTCTCGCTTAAAACAACAAAAAATTCAACGTGGTTTAAAAAACGGTTTTAAACTTTGGACTTTACAGGTAAATTTGACAAATAACTGTTCTTTTTTGTTTTTTTTTAAATTAACTTATTTTATTTATTGATCTTTTATCTTCAATTTGTGATATATAAATTTGAGGTGAGAAAATGAATTATTTTCATTTTAACATTTCAAAATGAGGAGTGTATTTTTTTAAAAAACGCTTGTCTAGAATATTGTATTCGGTTTATTGGAAAGAGCATAAAATTTCACATTGAACTTGAAAATATCTTTAAAATGGAACCAATAGAAAAATTTTGAAATATTTTTAAAGTTTAAAAATTGAAAAAAATGTAACTTGTAAAATTCAATTGATTTCATTACGTAAAAAAATGGCTGCATGAACGCGCGCAGGCATTGTAAACACTGTTTTTTTTTAAATAAAAAATAATATTTCTATTATTTTTTAAACAACTTTAATAGTATATTTTGGAAGTATATTTCATAAATAAAATAAACAACCTCTTTAAAAAGAGAAATTACGAGTTTTTTTTATGTTTTATTCGCAGTTTTGTGTTAGGGGTGTCAAAAATTCCCAAAAAATCTGATACACCTGTCACAGCTTCCTTTTCGTTTGCAATGTTTTATTTGTTTTATTCAACTTCTTGTTAAATGCAAAATATTTCGGTAAAAAAAAAACAGTTGATTTTATTTATTTTATTAGTCAAACAAACAGAAAGATAAAGGTTTTAAAAAAAAAACACGTAAGTGTCCAATAGCGGCCATTTGTTGGCCATAAAGTGAGTAAAACACTAAAAACTTATTCAGATAGGTAGAAGAGTAACTTATCTGGCCTTTGATAATATTTATTTGTTATATATTTGCTTTTTTTACCACTCTTCGTATGTAATAGTCGGAAAACAGAAGACAAAAAAGATTTACAAGGCAAAAAAAAAGTCCATTTTATTTGTTTATTTTATTAGTTGTATTCAAATTTCAGTTAAATTAACGATTCTCTTTCAATAGCCGGAACACGTGTTTCGTTTCATATGTCCGACGTTTAATATTTCGCAATTTTGAATGACCACACGGCTATTATTTTTTTCTTCGAAAGCTCTCTGTCAAAATAGCCTTTTCTTTTTTGTTTTTGTTTTTTTTTTCTTTTTTTTCTTTTACGATTTATTCATTTGTACCATTTTTCCGACGCCATTTTTCCAGTGCCATTTTGACCATGTATCTATTAGGGCATTATCAAATAACGTGGTTTCATTTTCATATATTTTATAGTATGGCCTCCTGTGGATCACATATCATTCTAGCATAAACCGAGGCTATCGAGATAGAAGGCCGGTGAACATGACAGCGTGACGTCATTACCAGATCAACATGTAGGTATATGCTGGCTGAAATTTCTTGTGTTCAACGACATAACCACGCTAACAGCCATAAATAATATTTTTCGTTTCCCCTTACGTAATGGTAATTTTATGAAGGTAGTTCAAATGTGGACGTATTTTTTTTCTAAAGAGAAAGAACAATTCTCCATTTGGATAATTATATAATTGCAATAATTGCACATTTGGATAATTTTAATCTAACAAATTATAACAGTAAGTGAACTTGTTTTTGAAATTTTCTTATATGTCTATCGAAGAAAATCGAATATTTCATTTTATTTTTTTTTAACTGCAAAATAAACAATTTTTATATGAGAATATTTCTCAGTTCGTTCTTTTAATAATAAATAAAACTTTTCATTGAGTATTTTCAAATATTTTAAAGTTGGAATCATTTTTCACGGCAGTTCATTTTATTTTATTTTATTGTTTTTTTGTTTTTTTTTATTTAACTAAAACGATCAATGAATTCAATATTTTAGCACCGGGATTAATTTATTTCTTTGAAATATATTTAAAACTTAAAATGTTTATTTGTTTTATAAAATTTTAACTGCAAATAATTAAAATGACTGAAATGGGAAATGAAATAGGAAATTCTCTGTTCTCTCCCGAGACATACAAACAGATATTCATCTTAAAAATTCATTAAATAATCAGTTTTAATTAAAGTTTTGATATGAACTAAAAATAAAGAGCACATTAAATTTTAGTTAACATATTTTCTTGTGTTTTATCTTATAAATAAATGGGTAATTCACGGGGAACGTGGACCCTGCGTAAATGGTGTTTTTATTTAATGATTGCTCCCTGAAAACGTTGTCTTTCACTTTCTTCGTATATATACTTTTTTTTTAGTCGTGCGTGTATTTATTTATTTTTTTTTTTTTGTTTTCATTTTTTTTTTTTTTTCATTTCTGGGGGGTAAATTTGATTCATACTTTTATTTCGTGCTTGTTTTTATTTTATTTCAGTTTAATTTTTTATTTTCTCCGCCAAAGATTTTTATTTTTTTGTTAAATTATTTTTTCATCTATATTGAAATAATGCTTTTGCGCCCCCTCCATTTTTGGCCTCAAATAGTACCTGCAAAAAAGTTTTTGCGATTAAATAAACCCAAGAAAACCTTTTGCATATGCGCTTTCAGGGAGCAATCATTAAAAAACACTATTTACACAGGGTCCGCATTCCTGTGAAGTACGAGTAAATGTTGAATGCACCCTGTTGAAATAATGTTATTATTTAGAAAGCCATTCTTAACAGGAGTTGGGCTTTCTAACTATTCCGTACTTTCACCTAACAATTTAATGAAAAAAAGATACCATAAATATTTAATTTAATTTGGAAATACTATCTAAAATACAGCATGGTGCATGCACTGCACAAGCACCATTTTTATTATTAGCTCACATGGAGCTTTCACACAAGTCATCGAAGATCTGATTGAAAAACCTGTGGTGTTCCCTAGAAGCTGAGTGATAACAAGTCTCCTCAGACGTCCAGCACTCTTCACTTCCTTCAATAACATTAGCAAATAAATTTGCGTTATCACAACAGCCTTTCACCATTGATTTCTCGCTGACAGCGGCCATTGGTCTGTACTGAAATTTGAGTGGCGCTAAGCCTCCCCAAGGTTCCAGTTCTCTTCGCGCTTGTCCAGCGGAGGTCTGGTCAGCACTCTCTCCTCGGTCTTTCCATCCTCCTTGACCATTCTCAGCTATTTGGTATTACACTTTTTTGAGGGAGGGGAACGGTGATGAGACAATGAGAGGGGATGCGTGATGGAGATGTAGAACTTGTTTATATGCAGCTTCGGTGTTCTTCATTACCTGTAACGCTTCTTCCTGGTTTGTCTCTGCAGCAGTTTGTCTGGTTCATGCATGTGGTTCATGTGTATTATTCTCCGCATTCAAAGGTTTTCCTTAATATTTCAGCCGTTTTCATTATCATTAGTCGTTGTATCTTTACAGTCATTCTTCTGATTCCAATTTCTCCCATTCTTTGTTCAAAGTTTTTCGGAATTGTTCCTAGTTCTCCTATTATAGGTATTATTTTAATTTTCTTCACCATCCAAATTCCTTTGAACTCTCTGGCTAGCTCTGTGTATTTGCTCCGTTTCTTCTTTTCTTTCATACTCACTCTGTGGTCAGCTGGGACAGCAAAATGTACGATTTGACACGATTATTCTTTCTTGTTAATTATTACAACATCTGGTCTTCTTGCTTGGATGGGTGTGTCCGTCTGTATGTCCATGTCCCATAGGTTTTTGTGGTTCTTGTTTTCGAGTACTGTTGTGGGCTTATGCTTGTACCATCTTTTTGTACATTCAAAATGCAGTTGTTTGCATAATTCCCAGTGTACTACCATCCCCACTTGGTCGTGTCTGTTCTTGTATTCCTTTTGGGCCAGTTTGCTGCATTCAATTACCATATGGTTTATCTTTTCGTCTCTTTGTCCACAGAGTCTGCATTTGCTGTTTTCTTGTGTTTTATCGATCTTTGTTTTAATATGGTTGGTTCTTATCGAGTTATCTTGTGCTGCAGTTATTAGGGATTCAGTTCCTCGGTTTGTCCTTTTTGCATCTATGTCCACGTGTTTTCGTTATTTTCATCTTTTGTCATTCTTATGAATCGTCCGTGTAGTTGTTTCTCTTCCCATTTTTCTTTTCTCGTTTTGTCATTTGTCTCTCTGTTTTCTCCCTTAATTTACTTTTTCAGTGTCTCTTGCTGCCATAATTATCCTTCCAGTATTTTGTTTATGTATTTTTATTTTTTTTTGTGTCCTTCACACAGTTTTCTATGCAGAACAGTCCTCTCCCGCCGTCTTTCTTTTTCACACAGTTTGTCAATATCATCCATTGGGTGTAATGCATTGTACATAGTCATGCGTTTCCTGGTCTTCTGATCAAACTATCTCAGTTCTTCTTTTGTCCGCCCTATAAACGTTCCAGAATATCTTATTAGTGATGTATTTATACCTTTTATTAGGTTTCTGCTATATAATTTCGTTTCCAGGAGTTTTCTTGTTTTCCTGATGTATTTGTTTCCAATTTTCTCTTTCATTTCTGTTGCTTTGATGGTGTGCGCTTCCAGAATTCCCAAGTATTTATAGTCGTGTTGTTCCCCTAGTGCCCTCATCTCTGTTTGGTTGGGTAGTTCCATGCCTTCTGTCATTTCCAGTTTTCCCTTTCTTATAACTAGTAGTGCGTACTTTTCCATTCCAAATTCCGTTTGGATATCCTGGCTGAAGATCCTGGTAGTGTTTATTAGTGTCTCTAGCTCCTTTTCGGTCCTTACAAAATGTTTCAAATCGTCTCTGTACTCAGGTCGTTCATTTTTTTTCCTCTGTATTAGAGAACTTGTATCTGGCTTGGCACTTTTTCACAATACTGTTCAGGGGCATCATGGCTAGTTGTGAAGGATTAGGGAGGATGGAAAGACCGAGGTGGGAGAATACTAACCAGATCTCCACTAGAAGTGTGCACTTCAAATCTGGTACCTTGAGGGGAGGGGTCATTTTGTAACCCAAACCTCAGGAAATACCGATGGCCGATGCCAACGAGAAATCAATAGCAAACGGCTGTTGTGCTAACGTGCAATCATCTGCACGAGTGGTCAAGAGGTGGAGAACACTGGAAATCTGGGGAGATTTGTTGTCACTCGGTCTCCAGGGAACACTGATGATGGCCTGTGAGACAACTCTTAGTGAATGAAATAATAATAATAATAATAATAATAATAATAATAATAATGCCCCCTCCCAAATTCACCACCACCCTGATTTAATATCTTAGATATTTTCTAAATTTTCTTAGTTTTTAACCAATGTTCAACTCATGGTAAGATTATTTCTTTAGGTATGTGAACTTCATTTTCGTATTCATGCATTCTGTACTGATATGAAAATGAAGACTACAGTGAAGTATAGGATTGCTAACCATGTAACTGATGAAAATACGCTACACATTTTGATGAAAAACATGGGAAAAAATGGCCATAGAAGAACAGAAAAATAAAACTTTAAATATAATTTCTGTATTATTTCAACATATAATCTTGTGGGGAAAAATCCAGCTCCCTAATAAGTGACACTCTGGATAGGAACAAAAATTAAAATTGTCTCAGTCATGAAGGATTTCTCTTCCACCGACCGAGAACAGAAAAGGTGAATTGTAGCATCAGAACAGATACTACACTGTGATCTTGTCCCGAAGGTCAAGAATTGTTTGTGTTTCTTTATTTGTTTGTTCCCTAAATTCATAATTCAGTTTTATCAGTATTAGATTGTGTATTGCTTTAAAATTAAGTAAATTTACAAAGATAATATTTATATTTTATATTGAATATAGTTCAGATTCATTATTAATCGAATTGGGTTTCTTTTTTTTTTTTTTTTTCCTTTTTTTTAACATGTTTTAATGCTCTTTTTAAAAATGCCGCCATATAGTATCGACAGTGACACTTTGACAAATCTTATCTACATTGCCTGCAGGCATTTTTCGGTTAACAGGCCTTCTTCTTTTCTGTGGCTTCGCATAAACCCGATTGCCACTTGCCAAAAGTATACAATCTACCGTATGTCATCCTAAGCCGGCTTATAAGTATGAACAATAATTACGAGTCGACATTTTTATGTCGACACCGCACTGCAGCTTTGTTAAGTTTGTTTTTACACCGGCTGGAAATGTTTAGAGTTATCTCCCGCTCGTATCGTGTTTGTTTATTTAGTTGCATTACATGACAAGAAAGGGAAAGGATGCATCGCTGTTTATGTCGGCGAATATCGATGGTTGTGTTCCTCCTGGACTTTGTGTCCTTCGCGCGGACGACTCGGGACTTGACGTTAGAACCGGGACATTTGCAAAGGTTCGGTTCCGGTCGTCCTACCAGTCCAGTTGATGAGATGGAGGGGTTTCCGAGCCCGGAAGTTTTTTTCCGCAACTACGTACAAGCCTCCCGTCCGTTGAAAATGAAAGGGGCCGTACGGGAAACCCCGGCTTTCCGTCTCTGGACCGACGATTACTTTATGTCCCTCGACATCGACCCCAACTCCACCGTCCTTGTGGAAAGTGCGAAAAAGGAGAATCGAACGAGACCCCCACGTCATGTTCACTTCAAACAATTTCTTCAAACTTACAACCATTCCGATAATTACATGGTCCAGGATGTTCCCGTCTATCTTAGGTTGGTACCTACTATAAAGTCTTATATTTATTAGTGCTTGTATACATCAGTCCCCATGGCTATTAATATTTGTTCTTTAAAATCCGATAACTAGGGCAATCGAAACACAAATGAACCCCGGGTTTTTGAACACAAAACGAAAAAAACTTAATTTATTTGCGCTGCTTTTTATTTGGGGGTGCTAGTGCATTAACTGACCGCGCTATTTTTTAAATCGTATTTCCAAGTTTAATTAAAGTTTTATGGGTTTTTTTATTCAATTGTAAGGTTAAAGTATAGAATAGGTACAAAACGCTCTCCCCTCCCCATGTTAAGAATGGCTTTTTAAATAATAACGTTATTATTTCAGTACCATTTTGGTAATATATTCAGGTAAATCACCCACCTGCTCCCCCCCCCCCCAATTTTTTTTTTTCTTTTAAAGAAATTACGTGCAACGACAGTGAAAAACCTGGTTAGAAGAAAAGTCGTTTTAGAATTTAGCTGAGAGGAGACAGTATTGGGGTTTACTATACACATAGATTCAAAGGTACGGGCAAAAATGGGGTAGGTGTATCAGAATTTTTGTAAGAATTTTTGACACCCCTAACACGAAACTGCAAATAAAATATAAAAAAAACTCGTAATTTCTCTTTTAAAAGTAGGTTGTTTATTTTCTTTATGGATTATACTTCCAAAATAAACTATTAAAGTTGTTTTAAAAGTAATAGAAAAAATTTTTAAAACAGTAATGAATTTTACGAACTCAATATTTTTCAATTTTTAAACTTTAAAAATCTATCAATTTTTCTATTGATTCTATTTTTACGATATTTTCAGAGTCAATGTGAAATTTTATGCTCTTTCCAATAAACCGAATATAATATTTTAGACAAACGTTTTTTTTTTTAATTCACGCCCCCCCCTATTTTCAAGTGTCTATTAAAAAGTAAATAATTTACTCACCAAAGTTTTATATATCACAAATTGAAGAGAAAAGGTCAATAAATAATATATCCAACAAAACAAGTAGTGTTTTTTTAGAAATTTACCTGTAAAGTTTAAAACCTTCTTTTTTTTTAACCACGTTGTTTGTTTTTTATTTTTTATTTTTATTTTATTTTTTTTTTTTAATGAACTCTTGGTCCTTGCTCCTTTAATTGAAAAAAAAATTAGGACTTGAATTACATTTTTCGATGAGTTATAAGCTTGGAAAGACGGGGTGGAATTATTCACTATTTTTCACGAAATTTCTGACACATCTAAAAATGGGGGACCTAGTTTTGAAAGTCGATTTATCCTAATTTTTTGTAGGTTTCCGACTACTTTTTGATTGTATTTGAAAGCCTAAGGACTAAATTTTCTAAAGGAAAAAAATATTTGTACACGTGGAAAAAAAAAAGTTATGAAAATGTTTTCACGGTGAGCTACCTAATTCAGCTAAATTTTGAAGTTAAATAAATTCATTGTAAAAAAAATCGTTTAAAAGACAAATATTAGTTTTCTGGGTCTATTTCAAAGATAATTAGTAAAGTCCTAAGATATTGAATTAAATAATAAAAAATTTTTTTAAAAAAAACACCTTGTTTGCACAAAACATTAATTATTTAGCCCAAAACCGAGTGATTCTGCTGTTCACAAAACGCAACAAACTAAAATTTTGTAAACACGAAAATTACGAAGGCCCAAAATTTCAGGCAGTCGAAAGACTGTGAAAATGACGTCATGTAATTAAAAGGGAGGAAGTTCTCCCCCCCCCAGTCGCGCATCCATACATTCTTTTTTTTTTTTTTTTTTTTTTTTTTTTTTTTTGAACGTTTGTATTAATTTTTGCGTTTTTTAATTTAATTATTTTTCTATGTTCCTATTTTTAAATTAATTTTTTTCTTAATTATTGTTCAATATTATATAAAAAAAAATGTTATGCCGAAAGTTTCACATTCTTGCGAACAAGGAAATTATTAAAATTTTGCTTATAAAAATTATGCGAAATTTGTAATTTAAAAAAAAAAGTAGAAATATTTTTTGCAATAATAATTTTTTTGTGTGTAAATATTAAATAAGTAATGCTTAATTCAATGGTAATATCGGTAGTTCGAGAAATTCATTTTTCTTCGAGTTATATAGAATTCATTAATACAGATTTAGGGCTATTTTTCGTAATGTTCCTGTAAAAATTATTTTATTTTTATTGTTACAAATTACTATGCTTTATTTATAAAAAAAAAGCAAAAATAAAGTCTTGCGTTTTTTATTTACTACTGAAAACCATAACTTTAGTAAAGGTATTTTTTGTTGAAACAAAATAATACATTTCCATTCGGATTTAAATAAAAATAATCAGTTCATTATATTCCGCGATCATTATTTGATAAATACTGAAGATTTCATTAAAATTGGTTAATTTCCTGATTTTTGGTGATTTTTTTTAAGTAAAGGGTGAGATCAACATGTTTATACATTTTGAGCATCGGCATTCATTTTGCCCGTACCTAGAAAAAGTTGTCAAAAAAAAAATATATATATAACAAATAAATGCTATCAAAGGCAAGATAAGTTGGTGTTTTTGTATTTTTGGTACCGCTATATATATATATATATATATATATATATATATAATTTTTTTTTTCAGGTTAAATTCAAGTTTTATATCTTTTATTGAGTTTGTATTACTGTACACATAGATTCGAAAAAGTTGTCAAAAAACAAATATATAACAAATAAATATTATCAAAGGCAAGATAAGTTACTTTTCTACCAACCTGGATATATTTTTGTGTTTTTATTTAATGTAACATGTTTATTCAGCTCGAAAAATATACAGTGTTCACCGATGTATTGGAAAATTTAAAATGACTGCCGACTCTCTCTTTAACACTAAGTTTGGAAAAAGGTGTTATAAATAAAAAACTAGACAAAATACTGTTAGAAACTCGCTCAATATATGTTACCGTGACATAGGCTGACATATATTCGGTGGGTTTTTAATAGTATTTTGTCTAGTTTTTTATTTATAACACCTTTTCCAAAACTTACCATGTTAAAGAGAGTCGACCGCCATTTTAAACTTGCCAATACATCGGTAAACATTGTGTGTTTTTTGAGCTGAATAAACATGTTACATTGAATAAAAACACAAAAAATATATCTAGTTTGGAAAAGTAATTTATCTTGCCTTTGATAACATTTATTTATATTTGTTTTTTGACAACTTTTTCGAATCTGTGTGTACAGTAATACAAACCCTGAAATGATAACATTATTATTTCAGCGCGGTACCAAAAATACATAAGTACCGATAAGTTACTTTTCTACCTAACTGGATAAGTTTTTACTGTTATTTAAGGCACTAATACAGTTTAGTCAAGTCATTAAAAAATGAAAATATTGAAAAAAAAGTTATATTGTACGTACTGTCGTACTCGTTATGGTCTGAAGTTCTCTGAAAAAAATTTCACTTAATTTCATCAAGTAGTTTTTATTTTACAGCGAAAAAACAATTTTTTACGATACCGAGCAAAAAGTTCGATTTTTATGAAGAAAAGCTAGTATTAAAGATGGAGAGGGAGTGTCGGCGCTTTAACTGGAGTTATCTCCCTTTGGCATGTTCAACAAATTTTGTAATGGCTGACTTCAATGCACTCTCATAAAAATGTGTTTTTCTGTTGTAAAATAAAAACTACTTGATCAAATTAAATGAAACTTTTTTTGTGATCTTCAGTCCAAAACAGATACGTACAATATAATCTTTTTTCGATATTTTCATTTTTTTAATGTCTTGACTAAACTGTACAAGTACCTTATTTAATGTAAAATGTTTATTTGGTTTGAAGAACGAGTCATGTTGACGCTGCCGGACAACAAGAAAAGATGGTCACAATGTCTTTGAAGACTCGCTAATCACTTCAAAATAAGAAATAAAACAAAATAGATGTTACCGTGACATTTATTGAGTGGGTTTCTACATCTAGTCTCCAAAGACATCGTGACCATCTTTTCTTGTTCTTCGGCAGTGTCAACATTACTCGTTTTTGAAACCGATTAAACATTTTACATTAAATAAAAACACTAAAAACTTATCCAATTAGGTAGAAAAGTAACTTATCTTGCCTTTGATAACATTTGTTATGTATTTGTTTTTTGACAACTTTTTCGTACGTCTGTGTCTAGTAAAACAAACCCATTTACATAATTTTTGGAATGTGATTTTTTTGCCACTTGTACAGTTTAATCAAGACATTAAAAAATGAAAATATCGACAAAGTTATATTGTATGTATCCATTATGGAATGAAGTTCTTTGAAAAAAAATTTCACTTAATTTCATGAAGTATTTTTTTTTTTTTTTTTTTTTTTACAGCAAAAAAACAGTTTGTTAAAATACCGATCAAAAGGTAGCCATGTTTCGATTTTTAGGTAGAAAAGCTATTGTTTAAAATGGGAAGGGGGGGGTGTCGACGCTTTAAACTGAGTTTCCCTGTAAAAAAAACAAAAAAAACTATATCAAATTAAATGAATTTTTTTTTTTTTTGTAGAACTTCATTCCATAATGGTTATGTACAATATAACTTTTTCAATATTTTCATTTTTTAAGTTCTTGATTGAACTGTATAAGTACTGATTTTTCAGTCAATGTGTTGGTTGTCCAACCGAAGACCTACCTTTTTAGAATGTGGGCTTTTAAGGATCTAAGGGGTAATCCGGCCCGCTACAAAAGAATATCGCCTTTAAATTTATCACTGACAAGTAATTCGAAAGATACAACATAATTCAATGTTCCATGTTTTCCTGTAGTAGTTTGTTCTGGCAGCCATATTGTTTTAGCTTTAGCAGCTAAGAGAAACTGCAGGCTGTGCGCCTGTGTAAACAGAGAGAAAAGAAAAAACTTTCTGAATTTGGAAAGAAGCGAAAATAAGAGGGGATGTTTATTCCGAAAGCCGATCTTAACATGGGGAGGTTGGGAATAATACCCCTAAAAAGCATCTCGTTGTAGGTAAGTCTTTTTTATTTAAAAAAAAAAAAAAAAAAAAGAAAAAATTTGAGAGCAAGCTGGTTAAATTCCTTTTGGAGGTAAACTTTCTTCGATGACAGGTATTCAATAAAAATAGTGCACTTGTCGTCTGCTGCAAAACTAGAACAGCTTTTGCGCATGCTCCATGAACAGCTCCATTTCATCAACGAACATGGCAGATAATTCAAAATACTAGAAAATATCATTGCACGCTGAATTTGTTATTACTAAAAAAAATACTTGTCGACTATAAATTTAAAAGCGATATGCGTTCGTGACGGGTCAGATTACCACTATATATCGTTAAGTCAGCATTCTAAAGGTAGGTCTTTAGTTGGACAACCAGCGCACATTGACCGATTTTTCATTTTTTTTTTTTTGTTTTTTTTTTTTTTGTTAATATAGGGGAAATTCTGGATAATGTTAACTAAAAAAGTGATTACAAAAGTTTAATAGTTTTTGTGAGTGTGTGGAGTGGTAACACCTGTTACGACATCTGGTGCTACCAGATTAGGCTGTCCAAAGATATTGGATTCCTGACCAAAAATGCACCAAACAATAACATTGGTTTTTTTCCTTTCTCTTTGAAAAACTTAATCATGTTATGTAATGGGGAAAAACAAAAATAATTTCTATCTTCACAAAACAATCAAACCAAACACCATAAATGAATATTTGAAGATATAAAGAACATGAAGGATAAAAAATGTTTGCAAAATTACTGGCTTTCGTATTAAATAATCTGAGAAGAGTTCATGTGCCATGAAACAAAACAACCAAAACCATTAAAATTCCGGTTAGTATTGTGCATATAAAATTGAGAAAAAAACCCTTTTCTCAATTTTCTGATTTTACTGTTTCATTGTTATATAAGCATGAGATCAGGTAAAATTTGTTGGCCATTTTCTTTTGTTTCGGCTTCTTCACATGATGTTGACATTTTTTAAGCATGATTTTCTCAATTTTAGATGAATACTATTAACTGTATTTTAATGGAAATGATTCGTTATTTAGTCATATATAATGAAAACTACAACATAAAATTACTTTTAATGAAAATATCTTTTTTATTGCATTCTTCCAGGATCTTTATACACTAGCGGGGGTGCCCGGCGTTGCCTGGATGTTTAGGTGGTGTAGTAAGGAGCCCCTCGTGGAGGAGGGGATCAAAACAACATTAGGAAAAGGTGCTTAAAAAAAAAAAAGTGATAGTAGACAGTCAGGCTCAAACCCGTAACGCGAAGGAGAAAAAAAGGATTAAAAAAAAAAAAACATGTCTTAGTCGATGTCTCTATCCTCTGACCAGAAGTTTGAAACGTTGAAATCAAGGTTAAGTTAATCCAACCGATACGATGACTTGTGAAAATGGAGACGCAAAAACTGACCTTGACCTCCTTGTAGAAAACTGCCCAGCTGAGGGTGAAGGAATTAATCTTTTGGGCCAATTTTTCAATATTTGTCGTCCAAGACGTCAAACTTGAGAACGATACTGATCTCGTCAGGATCCGTTGTGTCTGTCCAAAGCTTTTGGCAGGCATACATACATTCACACAAACCGACGATTGAGATTTATATTATAGACTAGCCTGGGTGCCCGGGTGTTTGGAGGTCTGTGTAAAAAAAAAAAAAAAAAAAAAAAAAAGAGGTAGTAGGTAGGCTCAAACCCATATCGTGAAAGAAGAAAAGAATGTGAAAAAAAAAATGATGTCTTTGCCGTTGCGTCCATCACCAAACCGGAAGTGGTGAAGGTTTAAATTAAGGCTAGTCAATCGAAAAGAGACAATGACTTTCGAAAATATCAGCGAAAAAAGCGACCCCTCCCTGTAGAAAAGTGCTCAGTTGAGGGTGAAGGAAAGAATGTTTTTGGCCGAACTTCAAAACAATACTGATCTCGTGAAAATTTGTGGCATCTATCGGAAGTTTTAGACATACATACATACATTTAAAGACAGGTGAGATTTATATAATAGATTTCTAGAATGGTGCACTTTTTGTCAGTCCTGTGCTCCTTTTTGGCTGAGGGGCGAATTGAATTTTTTACACATAAAAACGCAACTTGATAATGATAGTGAGGAGGATAAATGGAGATCCACTTTATATAAAATTTGACGCAATTCTATCAAATAGTTTTGGAGCCTATAAACGACCAACAGATGAGCAACAAAAAAGGCTCAAATACATGCAAACAATTGCAGCTGTTCTATCGACTGAAAGTAATTATCTCCCATGAAGTTGACAATTGTACAATTCTTATTGACAATTCCATCGTAAAAGTGAATTATTTGTTATGTTTGAATTTCTGATTAAAAGTCACGCAACACAAACGAAAGAAATGTCACAAAAAATATGTGCAAGTCAAATATTCATTTAAAGTCATTTACATTTTTTTTATTAAATGTAGGAACATAAAACGGGAGTATCTTTTAATGATTTTTTTTTTTTTAATTCACACGTAACGATACTTTCTTTTTATTTAAATTCATAAATATATAATATATATAGTACAAGTCCTTCTCCCTTTGTCCACAGTAGATAAACAAATTTTAATTGTAATCTATGTATCTATAAAAGTGAAAGTGTCTGTCTGTGTACATTTCCCTATGCAATAACTCTGTCAATTTTCAGTCTACAGACTCCAAATTTGATATACCAGGTATTGCACAGTGGGCTAAATGACTGAGTTTGGGGAAAATATGATTTAGTGCCAGACCCCGGTTTTTTGGACTTTTTTTCTTGGAAGATGAAATTTGACGTTAAAAATCCTGAAAAAATGACTAGATTTTGTACATTTTTGGTGTGAATTTATTAAAAATAAGTATTTTTTTCAAAAAAAAACTCAAGACACCAACTATAGTTGTTTAGTGGTCCATATGTAAGTTTAAAGTGACCTTGTAACACATTTTGAACTTCAATGTTTCAATTTTGAAAATATGGTGATCTAACAAAAAATTTTAAGATAAATTAAAATCCAAAATTTTTTGTTGCATCTGCCAAATTAAAAATGCCATAACTTGAGAAATACTTAAAAATCTCATTTTTATGGCATTTGATCACAAATTTGATACTCTCTAAAGATAAACTGATCAAAAGGCTGTTTGGGCCTATTTCCACCGTTTAACCCACGGTGTATTGAGATTTAGGTAAATCTTTTGTAATCTGTTTTCAGCCAGAAATTTGGCTGTTAAAGGGTCAAAGTTCAACGATTTGACCTTTGAGAACTCTACCAAAATCCTCTGTCAATTTTGGGTATAAACAATTGAAATTTTAGATATAGATTCCTTAGACATGGATCTAACTTGATTTGAGCCCAAAACAATAAATATTAAGGAGTCAAAATAGGGGTTAAAGTTAAAAAAAAAAAAAAAATTGACCTCTGCGGTCTCTACCAAATTACTCGGACACTTTTTGGTCTAAACATTTGAAATTTTACATAATTTTTCAGAGATAGGGCAAGCTTTTTAATCAGCTTGGGTCGAAAATTGTGCTACGAATATATAAATGTATGTTTGCATGTCTGCCTAAAACTTTCGAAAGAGGCAACGGATTTTTACAAGATCAGTATCGTTTTGAAGCTTGACCCTTCAGATGACGAATACTGAAAAATTGGCTAAAAACATTTTCTTCTCAACTGGGCACTTTTCTACAGGGAGGGGTCATTTTTTTCGCTGATATTGTCGAAAGTCATCCTCTCTTTTTGATTGTCTAGCCTTAATTTAAGCCTACGTCACTTCCGGTTTGACGGTGCTCGTAACAACAAAGACGTCAGATTTTTTCCCCGTTCTTTTCCTCCTTGGCAGTACATGTTTGAGCCTGCCTTCCTACTACCACTTTTCTTTTTTTGCTCAACACACACACCTCCAAACACCCAGCCAACGCCGGGCAAGCATGCTAGTATATCTATAAAAGTGAGAATGTGTGTGAGGACACTTCTCAACCTATATATTCAACGAATGTTTGATCTATCGACTTGAAATTTGGTATATAGGGTATTGAGACATGTAGAAAACTTTTTGATCGGTTTTCATCCTGAAAGAAGGGCTGCTAAGGGGTCAAAATTGAAAAATTGGTACGTGGGGGGGGGATTGGATTTTTATCTTTTTTTGTCAACTGTTTCACGACTGCGCATGCACAAATCGTTCAAATGACAACTTCTGTTAAGAATAAGTAAGTTTGAAATCACATTTTAAAGATTATGGCACAATGGTTTAATGGTTATCATACTTGACTCACTGTCTTTAGATTTTGGTTTCGATCTTTGCTCGAGTATTTTTTTCTTTTTTTTACTCACAAGAAGTGAACTGTTTAAAAGAAACACATTTGCATGCACGTGTCTCGGTCTTTTTTCCATTTGTTTTACTTAATTTTTTTTTTTTTTTTTTTTTTTTTAAGGAATTTAACTTTACGTTCAATACCAGGTAACACTGGGTACACCTGCTAGTGTGTGTGTGTGTGTGTGTGTGTATATATATATATATAATGCGAGAGAAAAAATAGTATGCTAAAGCCAAGTTAATCAACCTTCGGTCTTTTCCCTATATATTTTGATTGCATAAAAACAAAGTACATACACAAAAATCCCTCAATTTGTTTTTGTTTTTTGTTTTTTACAAAGTGATCACTTATCCCTGAGTGGCTTCTGGGCCTTGATAAGGGTTATTGCATGTACAGTACGTTAGTGTGGGGATTTAATCAAAGTGTCTACTTAAGGGGGCGGTTCATCAGAATTTGTTTACGTTGGACTTGAAGACATCCAGGTTGTAGTCAGGTGGGAAGCAGGCAGACGGAACAGAGTTCCACAGGCGTGCACTTCTAAGAAAGAAGCTTTGTTCATGGAATCTACATTTTGATTTAGGCACAGATAAAGAGTGGGGAAAATTTTGGACAGTGGTTTCAGCTAGACGGGTGTTTTGCATAAAAGATTGGCGAGGGGGGACTAGAGATTGGAGCTCAGACATGCACTTGCCATGGAAATAACGATAAAACAAAGATAGGCTCGCAACGTCTCTTCTGTGGGAGAGAGATTGCAGGGAAGAGAAAAGGGCATCCCCCACTATGCCACGAAGTCTATTTTGTACTCTGTCAAGGCAGGATAGGCTGTTTTTAGCAGCTCCTGCCCAGATATGGCAGCGGTATTCCATCCTTGGGCATACTTGGCTTTTATATAGATAGAGAATTGCATCAGTAGTGAGATATCTTCTGGAGCGGTAGAAGGATCCCACCATCTTTCCAGTGACCTTGGCAACAGACTTGATGTACGTGTTCCATTTCAGATCAGGAGTAAAGGTCAAGCCCAGAAGCTTGTCAAAACATGAGGCTTCTAGACGAGAGCCATCAATTTCAATTGATGCCAGATGGGGATCAGAGCGTTGATGATGTAAAGATAGGAGTTTGGTTTTAGATGAATTAAAGGTAACCAGCCACGTCTTCCCCCACTGAACCACACGCTCGAGATCAGAGGAGAGAGAATCAGAACTTTGTCATTTACAGCCTTTGACGTGTTGCCGTAGATGGTCGTGTCATCAGCATAGATGTCAACGAATGATTTAAGCATGTGTTTAGTGAAATCTTTGATGTAGATCAGGAAAAGAGTTGGGCCCAGGATTGACCCTTGAGGGACTCCAGCATTAATACTGCAGGCTTCTGATTTTTGTCCATCGACCACTACTCTTATGAGCCTATCAAAGAGAAATGATTTAATAATAGAGAAAACATTTCCAGTTATACCGTAGCTGGAAATCTTGTGAAGTAGGCCTTTATGCCATACCTTGTCGAAGGCCTTTGATATGTCAAGAGCAATATCCCTAGAAAGGAAGCCTTTGTCAAGAGATTCACTAGGAAAAAATTAGGAGTAATTTACAATTAACTCCTCAAATGACCCATTTCTTACTAACATTCTATCATTTTCACTCTCTCTTAATGTTGTTTGAACCACCTGTTCTATATAGTAACTTCTCAACCATTCGCCATCTTGTCTTTATATGATTTTTTTGTTTCATATATCGAATTTCAGTACTTACTTGAACAGTGCTAAATACATTAGTTTGTTATATATAATGTTACTTATTTACTTTGGTTCTGTTGTGGCACATATGGAATTTACAATAATGGTGTTCTACACTATGTGGACCGTGTTAGTCAATTGTTCAAGTAACTGTAAATGTGTGTGTGTGTGGCTATGTGTGTGCCACGTACCTTGTTTCTTCTTCTCTTACACGATTGACCTGCGATTCTAGCATTATTCTCCATTCTTTGCAAATGGGAGTCTTTTGTAACACATCAAAAATGACACAAGTCTTGAGTTTATTCTGCTACCATCACTGGGTCAGAAACGCGTCACCAATTTCTCTGATTATTTTGTGCACTACATGTTTGAAGGTTCATCGTTCTCTCTGACTGCCACCCCCTCCATTCAATTCCCATTGTTAACTATACAACTACCAACTGTTTTTTTGTTCTACAGAACTCCAATCACAGACAATTGCATCATCTTTGACATTTGAAATAAGTTAGTCATCAACCTATTATTGTTTGTAAAGTCTTTATCTGTCAAATATTTATCTATTTATTTGAAAAACTGTTGTTTTTTTTACCATTCCTTAAGCTTAGTTGTGCAAACTGTATATTTATTTAGTTAACCTACTCGATTCTCGTCACCTTAGGGCCCCAACCTAGGTATTAAGTTATGAAAATATATGACAATTATGTTAACCAGAATCTTCAGCATTTCATCCTCATAGGGATTCATCAGACTAAAATGTACACAATTCATATTGCTGAACGTATATACACATATATGAATATATACACATACATTTGAATACATATATATCCATACATATACACACAAATATATATGCACACATATAGTGTTTTAACTTTTAAATTCAGATGAACATATTTCCGCTCAAACAAAAATTTATTGATCATTTAAAATAAGCACTTACAGAATCAACTCACTTTTGCCAAACGAGTGTATTTATATCAGTAACATAAAAATATCGCATTTTGGTGACGATGATGTCGCTGAATGTGTTTTTGCTATCACTTAGGTTTTTTAAGCATTTCTCATGCAGAAAGTTGTTGAGATGCTTAAAAAGTGGTAGTCGGTAGGTGAGAGGTCTGGAGAGTATGGCAGATGAGGCAGTTTCATAGCCCAATCATTTCAACTTCTGCAGGATCAGTTTAGCAATGTGCAGTCAAGCATTGTTGTGGAGAATTGAGCATTTTCTGTTGAGTAATGCTGGGTGTTATCAAAGTTTTTGATACATTTCATCCATTTGTTGACAGTACTTTTCTGCTATAAGAGTTTCACCTGCATTCAAAAAATCACCAAACAATCAGCATGACCTTCTTTTGGAATTTAGTCAGCATCTAACTTTTGAGTTGAGCATCTCTAGTTGTCGTAAAGAACCCACTTTTCATCCTAAGTCACAACCCAGTCAAGAAACAAGCCCTTCTTGTTGCGTAAAAGAAGGGAAGATGACGCTTCATAACAGCGTTTCTTTTGGTTTAATTCGTGAGAGACCTATTTATCAAATTGTTTTTTTTTTTACCAATTTCTCTCAAGTGGTTGGAAATCGTTATATATGTTACATCTAATTCAGAAGCAAGTTCTCAAACAGTTGTGCGTGGATTGGCTTTGGCTAAGGCTCTTAATTGATTCTTGTCAACATCCAATGGTCGACCACTACGCTCATCATCTTCAAGACTCATCGCCACCACAAAATTTCTTAAACCACCATTGTACTGTGCATTCAGTAGTGGTTCCTGGGTCAAACACTTTGTTGACATCACAAGCTGTTTTAGCAGCTTTTCGGCCTAGTTTGAATGAAAATAAGAAAATTGTGCGAATTCGCTTTTTTTTCATCTTGTATTAAACGTTCTGAAAAAAGACGTAATTGTTTTAAAACGATTGTAATTTAAACGATTAAATAGAGCAGAAAACGCTCTTTAAAATGATGATATATAAAGTAAAGGTATTATAACAAAAACATATTTGAAATCAAAATTTAAAATTTTGCAAGAACTTCTCAACCTAATATTTTTCTCTTTTTAGTTTTGAAGAGGGATAACTCGGCCTTTATTGTGAATTAAAAGTGACCTTTTTAACATGTGTATGCTTTGAGTATAAATTCAAGACTAAAAAATCTTCATATATAATAAAACTATAAAAAAGATTTTAGTTGTTATATTAGTTTAAATTTTATTATTGTAATCTTAAGGTAAAGTTTATTCTGTGCAAACAGTTGTTTGCTATTTCGTTTCTACAGTGTAATAGGTTTGGGGGGTCTTTAAAGCTTAGGATTTCATATTTCTCATTCAGACATAATCAACAAAGGTCATCAAAATTTCTACATGGACTGACTTGTCATACTATTCTCCACTCGACTATTGGCAAACATCTGCTTTCTAATCTTTGAGCTCCCACTAATGGGTTGCTAATGTTATTTTTAATTGGCATTTCTTTTTGTTATTGAATGTGTGTAATATCTAATGTCAAAATCTACAAAAGTCGTACCCATATAGTATTTCTTGTAATTAGTTTTGGCAAATATTATGGTTTTGTAAACAATGCAAATATTCTACAGTTGCAACTAATGAAGAGAAAAAATCTATATATATATATATATATAAAAGCGAAAATGTATGTATGTTTGGATGTCTGCTAAAAACTTTTGACAGACGCGACGAAAATTCACAAACTCGGTATCACATCAAAGCTCCATCCTTTGCTCGAAAAATATTGAAAAATTGGCTAAAAAATTTAACATTTTCACCTCAAAATCGACAATTTTCGACAGCGGGGGTGGGGGGTCAACAAAAACGGTCCTCTTGTGACAATGACCGATTCTACGCATGCGTCAGATGACGTCGTGACCTGATTTACTTTAAATAGTTGAAAAACCGAACAAATTTCATGTACGTCGCTTTAGCTCAGTTGGTTGAGGCCTTGGTTCATTATCTAAACGTTTTGGGTTCGAATCATGGTGTGAGATTTTTTTTTTTTATCTTTTTTTAAATTTTAATATCGAAACAGGCTTATTTAAGCCATTTTTCACGTGTTCGTTTTTCTGTTTTCAGCGTTCGTTTGCCTTACGTTAGTTTTTTTTGTGGATGGGGGGGGGGGATTGCATTGCATTGTTATAATAACTGAACATGCATTCATGACCTGAGACATTTAACTCGGTTGTAAATATTGACGGTGTGAGACTCTAAGAAAGTGACCCTTGTCATGTGTGTGCATCAGAAGCAGAGATGCATCATTAAATTTTTGACAAAAGTGCATTGAGATGGTAGTGTCTATGTAGAAAAAAATTCTGGGGCATAAAGGTCATTTGTTTAAATGGTACCATTCCCATTTTCATAGCACTTCAAAACTTTGAGCTTAAAAAAAGTAGGCTTTAATTTTGGAATGACTTTCATAGAAAAAAAATAGCAATCAAATAATTTGTCTAGTTGTACTAAACAGTTTAAAGCATTTTGTAATGATTTTGTAATGATATTCTTCATCTGAAGAAGTTCAATCAATTTCATAACGAGTTAAATAAAAAAAATTACATTAGAAATCTTAGGATTGTATGGAAAATCTATTTCTGGCCATTTTGTAAAATTAAGTGCAGTGTTTTTTTTTGTTTTTGTTTTTTTTTAAATTGTCAATTTCGAGAATTTTGCAGCGAATGCTATAAAAAGTAATGATAAAAAATAATATAAAGTAATAATGAAATACAAAATATAAAAAGTAATAATGAAATAAAAAAAATATAAAAAGTAATGATAAAAAATAATATAAAAAGTAATAATTAAATAAAAAATACTATAAAAAGTAATGATAAAAAATAAAACGTAATAATGAACAAAAAAATATAAAAAGTAATGATAAAAAATAAAAACTAATGATGAACTAAAAAAATATAAAAAGTAATGATATAAAATAAAAAGTAATAATGAAATAAAACAATATAAAAAGTAATAATGAAATAAAACAATATAAAAAGTAATTAAGAAATAAAAACAATATAAAAAGTAATAATGAAATAAAAAAAATATAAAAAGTAATGATAAAAAATAATATAAAAAGTAATAATTAAATAAAAAATACTATAAAAAGTAATGATAAAAAATAAAACGTAATAATGAACAAAAAAATATAAAAAGTAATGATAAAAAATAAAAAGTAATGATGAACTAAAAAAATATAAAAAGTAATGATATAAAATAAAAAGTAATTAAGAAATAAAAAAGTATAAAAAGTAATTTAGCAATAAAAAAATATAAAAAGTAATTAAGAAATAAAAAAATATAAAAAGTAATTAAGAAATAAAAAAATATAAAAAGTAATTAAGAAATAAAAAAATATAAAAAGTAATTAAGAAATAAAAAAATATAAAAAGTAATTAAGAAATAAAAAAATATAAAAATAATGAACTAAAAAAATATAAAAAGTAATGATAAAAAATATAAAAAGTAATGATAAAAAATATAAAAAGTAATGATAAAAATATAAAAAGTAATGATAAAAAATATAAAAAGTAATGATAAAAAAATATAAAAAGTAATGATAAAAAATATAAAAAGTAATGATAAAAAATATAAAAAGTAATGACAAAAAAATATAAAAAGTAATAAAAAAATATAAAAAGTAATGATAAAAAATAAAAAGTAATGATAAAAAAATATGAAAATAATGAACTAAAAAAATATAAAAAGTAATGATAAAAATAATATAAAAAGTAATTATTAAAAATATTATAAAAAGTAATAATGAAATAAAAAATTATAAAAAGTAATAATGAAATAAAAAATACTATAAAAAGTAATGATAAAAGATAATATAAAAAGTAATGATAAAAAATATAAAAAGTAATTATAAAAAATAATAAAAAAGGTAATGATATCAAAATGAAAAGTAATAATGAAATAAAAATAATATAAAAAGTAATGATAAAAAATAATATAAAAAGTAATGATAAAAAATAATATAAAAAGTAATGATAAAAAATAATATAAAAAGTAATGATAAAAGATAATATAAAAAGTAATGATAAAAGATAATATAAAAAGTAATGATAAAAAATAATATAAAAAGTAATGATAAAAAATAATATAAAAAGTAATGATAAAAAATAATATAGAAAGTAATGATAAAAAATAATATAAAAAGTAATGATAAAAAATAATATAAAAAGTAATGATAAAAAATAATATAAAAAGTAATGATAAAAAATAATATAAAAAGTAATGATAAAAGATAATATAAAAAGTAATGATAAAAAATAATAAAAAAGTAATCATAAAAAATACTATAAAAAGTAATGATAAAAAATAATATAAAAAGTAATGATAAAAAATAATATAAAAAGTAATGATAAAAAATAATATAAAAAGTAATGATAAAAAATAATATAAAAAGTAATGATAAAAAATAATATAAAAAGTAATGATAAAAAATAATATAAAAAGTAATGATAAAAAATAATATAAAAAGTAATGATAGAAAATAATATACAAAGTAATGATAGAAAATAATATACAAAGTAATGATAAAAAATAAAAAAGGTAATGATATCAAAATGAAAAGTAATAATGAAATAAAAAATACTATAAAAAGTAATGATAAAAGATAATATAAAAAGTAATGATAAAAATAATATAAAAAGTAATGATAAAAAATAATATAAAAAGTAATGATAAAAAATAATATAAAAAGTAATGATAAAAAATAATATAAAAAGTAATGATAAAAAATAATATAAAAAGTAATGATAAAAAATAATAAAAAAGTAATGATAAAAAATAATAAAAAAGTAATGATAAAAAATAATAAAAAAGGTAATGATATAAAATAAAAAGTAATAATGAAATAAAAAATACTATAAAAAGTAATGATAAAAAATACTATAAAAAGTAATGATAAAAAATAATATAAAAAGTAATGATAAAAAATAATATAAAAAGTAATGATAAAAAATAATATAAAAAGTAATGATAAAAATAATAAAAAAAGGTAATGATATAAAATAAAAAGTAATAATGAAATAAAAATAATATAAAAAGTAATGATAAAAAATAATAAAAAAGGTAATGATATAAAATAAAGTAATAATGAAATAAAAATACTATAAAAAGTAATGATAAAAAATAATATAAAAAGTAATGATAAATAAAATACTATAAAAAAGTAATGATAAAAAATAATATAAAAAGTAATGATAAAAAATAATATAAAAAGTAATGATAAAAAATACTATAAAAAGTAATGATAAAAAATACTATAAAAAGTAATGATAAAAAATAATATAAAAAGTAATGATAAAAGATAATATAAAAATGATAAAAAATAATATAAAAAGTAATGATAAAAGATAATATAAAAAGTAATGATAAAAAATAATATAAAAAGTAATGATAAAAAATAATATAAAAAGTAATGATAAAAAATAATATAAAAAGTAATGATAAAAAATAATATAAAAAGTAATGATAAAAAATACTATAAAAAGTAATGATAAAAGATAATATAAAAAGTAATGATAAAAAATAATATGAAAAGTAATGATAAAAAATAATATAAAAAGTAATGATAAAAAATAATATGAAAAGTAATGATAAAAAATAATATGAAAAGTAATGATAAAAAATAATATAAAAAGTAATGATAAAAAATAATATAAAAAGTAATGATAAAAAATAATATAAAAAGTAATGATAAAAAATAATATAAAAAGTAATGATAAAAGATAATATAAAAAGTAATGATAAAAGATAATATAAAAAGTAATGATAAAAGATAATATAAAAAGTAATGATAAAAAAATATAAAAAGTAATGATAAAAATACTATAAAAAGTAATGATAAAAAATACTATAAAAAGTAATGATAAAAAATACTATAAAAAGTAATGATAAAAAATAATATAAAAAGTAATGATAAAAAATAATATAAAAAGTAATGATAAAAAATAATATAAAAAGTAATGATAAAAAATACTATAAAAAGTAATGATAAAAAATACTATAAAAAGTAATGATAAAAATACTATAAAAAGTAATGATAAAAATACTATAAAAAGTAATGATAAAAATACTATAAAAAGTAATGATAAAAAATACTATAAAAAGTAATGATAAAAATACTATAAAAAGTAATGATAAAAATACTATAAAAAGTAATGATAAAAAATACTATAAAAAGTAATGATAAAAAATACTATAAAAAGTAATGATAAAAAATACTATAAAAAGTAATGATAAAAAATACTATAAAAAGTAATGATAAAAAATACTATAAAAAGTAATGATAAAAATACTATAAAAAGTAATGATAAAAATACTATAAAAAGTAATGATAAAAAATACTATAAAAAGTAATGATGAACTAAAAAATATAAAAAGTAATGATGTAAAATAAAAAGTAATAATGAAATAAAAATATAAAAAGTAATGATGTAAAATAAAAAGTAATAATGAAATAAAAAATATAAAAAGTAATGATAAAAATAAAAAGTAATAATGAACTAAAAAAATTTAAAAAGTAATGAAATAAAAATATAAAAAGTAATAATGATATAAAAAGTAATAATGATATAAAGATATAAAAAGTAATAATGATATAAAAATATAAAAAGTAATAATGATATAAAAATATAAAAAGTAATAATGATATAAAAATATAAAAAGTAATAATGAACTACAAAAAATAAAAAGTAATAATGAACTACAAAAAATAAAAAGTAATAATGAACTACAAAAAATAAAAAGTAATAATGAAATAAAAATATAAAAAGTAATAATGATATAAAAATATAAAAAGTAATAATGAACTACAAAAAATAAAAAGTAATAATGAACTACAAAAAATAAAAAGTAATAATGATATAAAAAAATAAAAAGTAATAATGATATAAAAATATAAAAAGTAATGATATAAAAATATAAAAAGTAATGATATAAAAATATAAAAAGTAATGATATTAAAAATATAAAAAGTAATGATATTAAAAATATAAAGATATGATATTTAAAATATAAAAAGTCATGATGTTAAAAATATAAAAAGTCATGATATTAAAAATATAAAAAGTTATGATATAAAAATATAAAAAGTAATTATAATATAAAAAATATGAAGTGATAATGAAATAAAATATAAAAAGTTATAATGAAATAAAATATGAAAAGTTATAATGATATAAAATATGAAAAGTTATAATGATATAAAATATGAAAAGTTATAATGAAATAAAATATGAAAAGTTATAATGATATAAAATATGAAAAGTTATAATGAAATAAAATATGAAAAGTTATAATGATATAAAATATGAAAAGTTATAATGAAATAAAAAATATGAAAAGTTATAATGAAATAAAAAATATGAAAAGTTATGATATAAAATATGAAAAGTTATGATATAAAATATGAAAAGTTATAATGACATAAAATATGAAATTATAATGACATAAAATATGAAATTATAATGACATAAAACATGAAAAGTTATAATGACATAAAATATGAAAAGTTATAATGATATAAAATATGAAAAGTTATGATATAAAATATGAAAAGTTATGATATAAAATATGAAAAGTTATAATGAAATAAAATATGAAAAGTTATAATGATATAAAATATGAAAAGTTATAATGATATAAAATATGAAAAGTTATAATGATATAAAATATGAAAAGTTATGATATAAAATATGAAAAGTTATGATATAAAATATGAAAAGTTATGATGAAATAAAATATGAAAAGTTATAATGATATAAAATATGAAAAGTTATAATGACATAAAATATGAAATTATAATGACATAAAATATGAAATTATAATGACATAAAATATGAAATTATAATGACATAAAATATGAAAAGTTATAATGATATAAAATATGAAAAGTTATAATGATATAAAATATGAAAAGTTATAATGATATAAAATATGAAAAGTTATAATGATATAAAATATGAAAAGTTATAATGATATAAAATATAAAAAGTTATAATGAAATAAAGTATAAAAAGTTATAATGAAATAAAAAAGTATAAAAAGTTATAATGAAATAAAAAATATGAAAAGTTATAATGATATAAAATATGAAAAGTTATAATGATATAAAATATGAAAAGTTATAATGATATAAAATATGAAAAGTTATAATGATATAAAATATGAAAAGTTATAATGATATAAAATATGAAAAGTTATAATGATATAAAATATGAAAAGTTATAATGATATAAAATATGAAAAGTTATAATGATATAAAATATGAAAAGTTATAATGATATAAAATATGAAAAGTTATAATGATATAAAAAATATGAAAAGTTATAATGATATAAAATATGAAAAGTTATAATGAAATAAAATATGAAAAGTTATAATGATATAAAATATGAAAAGTTATAATGATATAAAATATGAAAAGTTATAATGATATAAAATATGAAAAGTTATAATGATATAAAATATGAAAAGTTATAATGATATAAAATATGAAAAGTTATAATGAAATAAAATATGAAAAGTTATAATGATATAAAAAATATGAAAAGTTATAATGATATAAAATATGAAAAGTTATGATATAAAATATGAAAAGCTATGATATAAAATATGAAAAGTTATAATGATATAAAAAATATGAAAAGTTATAATGAAATAAAAAATATGAAAAGTTATAATGAAATAAAAAATATGAAAAGTTATAATGATATAAAATATGAAAAGTTATGATGATATAAAAAATATGAAAAGTTATAATGATATAAAAAATATGAAAAGTTATAATGAAATAAAAAATATGAAAAGTTATAATGATATAAAATATGAAAAGTTATAATGATATAAAATATGAAAAGTTATAATGATATAAAATATGAAAAGTTATAATGATATAAAATATGAAAAGTTATAATGATATAAAATATGAAAAGTTATAATGATATAAAATATGAAAAGTTATAATGAAATAAAATATGAAAAGTTATAATGATATAAAAAATATGAAAAGTTATAATGAAATAAAAAATATGAAAAGTTATAATATAAAATATGAAAAGTTATGATATAAAATATGAAAAGCTCTGATATAAAATATGAAAAGTTATAATGATATAAAAAATATGAAAAGTTATAATGAAATAAAAAATATGAAAAGTTATAATGAAATAAAAAATATGAAAAGTTATAATGATATAAAATATGAAAAGTTATAATGATATAAAATATGAAAAGTTATAATGATATAAAAAATATGAAAAGTTATAATGATATAAAAAATATGAAAAGTTATAATGATATAAAAAATATGAAAAGTTATAATGATATAAAAAATATGAAAAGTTATAATGAAATAAAAAATATGAAAAGTTATGATATAAAATATGAAAAGTTATGATATAAAATATGAAAAGTTATTATGAAATAAAAAAGTATAAAAAGTTATAATGAAATAAAAAAGTATAAAAAGTTATAATGAAATAAAAAATATGAAAAGTTATAATGATATAAAATATGAAAAGTTATAATGATATAAAATATGAAAAGTTATAATGATATAAAATATGAAAAGTTATAATGATATAAAATATGAAAAGTTATAATGATATAAAATATGAAAAGTTATAATGATATAAAATATGAAAAGTTATAATGATATAAAATATGAAAAGTTATAATGATATAAAATATAAAAAGTTATAATGAAATAAAGTATAAAAAGTTATTATGAAATAAAGTATAAAAAGTTATAATGAAATAAAAAATATGAAAAGTTATAATGATATAAAATATGAAAAGTTATGATATAAAATATGAAAAGTTATAATGATATAAAATATGAAAAGTTATAATGATATAAAATATGAAAAGTTATAATGATATAAAATATGAAAAGTTATAATGATATAAAATATGAAAAGTTATAATGATATAAAATATGAAAAGTTATAATGAAATAAAAAATATGAAAAGTTATAATGAAATAAAAAATATGAAAAGTTATAATGAAATAAAAAATATGAAAAGTTATAATGAAATAAAAAATATGAAAAGTTATAATGAAATAAAAAATATGAAAAGTTATAATGAAATAAAAAATATGAAAAGTTATAATGAAATAAAAAATATGAAAAGTTATAATGAAATAAAAAATATGAAAAGTTATAATGAAATAAAAAATATGAAAAGTTATAATGAAATAAAAAATATGAAAAGTTATAATGAAATAAAAAATATGAAAAGTTATAATGAAATAAAAAAATATGAAAAGTTATAATGAAATAAAAAATATGAAAAGTTATAATGAAATAAAAAATATGAAAAGTTATAATGAAATAAAAAATATGAAAAGTTATAATGAAATAAAAAATATGAAAAGTTATAATGAAATAAAAAATATGAAAAGTTATAATGAAATAAAAAATATGAAAAGTTATAATGAAATAAAAAATATGAAAAGTTATAATGAAATAAAAAATATGAAAAGTTATAATGAAATAAAAAATATGAAAAGTTATAATAACATTAAATATTTAAAAAACATCAAAATCAAAAATGATTTTTTTAAATATTTACTCCATCCATTTGTCCATTTCCCCTTATTTTTCTTTTTTTTCTGCAGGAAGGATGTTGTGATCCCATGCAGTATTCAATGTGCTGACCTTTTTGACAAAGGTCTTGTCGCTACGGTAAATCTTTTTTTCTTTCTTCTTGTGCGTCAACTTGAAAGCAATTAAAATATTCCACACTTTTTTTTTTTTTTTTTTTTAAATGTTATCTTTTTTATTTTGGACTTCGTGCTTCTTTGTTATTAGAGTAAAATTTTAAAATCGAATTGAATTTCAAGTGAAACTAATGGTGTCTGCTGAATTGTCATGTCACAATAATGAACATATCCAAAAATTATTACAAATGATATGGAAGAAAATTATTATTGAAAATAGTTTTCGAAGACAATTAGCAAAAATTAAGTTTTTCAAAAAATGAAACTGGAGAGTTCAACACGTAACAAGGGGGGGGGCAATTATTTATAGAAAACTTGGAAAATCTTAGGCAAATTTAACAAAAATCAAATGGTTTTACTTGAATTCAATATTTTGATTTTCGAATTTCACTCTAATCACGAAGAAGTACCCAAAATATTTTGAGGACGCATGAGAAGGGTCATTCAGTTGATGTCATTGTCTTATTCTTACTAGAAAGTTAATTGGACTTGTTGCATTTACTGACACTTCCCAATCTTTCAATAAAACAAGTTGCGTTCACAATGAATCGTTTCTAACAACGTAATGTGGTTGTGCACAAAGTAACCCAAAAAGAAAACATAAGATTTAAACTAAAAATTGTTTCTGCTTTGTCATTGTTTTCTAGTATTGGCTACTCATCATATATTCTTTGTAGCCATTTTTGGTGTCGAACGGTCAACTGGCTTGGTCAAGTTGTAAGACTACAAAAACAAATTCTGTGACTGTTCTAGTGTTGTTGAATAATTGACGAGAAAGGCACAGTAACAATTAAATATTTTGTTAACATAGAACAGAATGGAATACTGTTGCCATATCTGGGCAGGAGCTGCTAAAAACAGCCTATCCTGCCTTGACAGAGTAAAAATAGACTTCGTGGCTTAGTGGGGATGCCCTTTTCTCTACCCTGCAACCTCTCTCCCACAGAAGAGATGTTGCGAGCCTATCCTTGTTTTATCGTTATTTCCATGGCAGGTGCTCGTCCAATCTCTCCAATCTCTGGTCCCCCCTCGCCAATCTTTCATGAAAAACACCCGTCTAGCTGAAACCACTGTCAAAAATTTCCCCCACTCTTTATCTGTGCCTAAATCAAAATGTGGATTCCATGAACAAAGCTTCTTTCTTAGAAGTGCACGCCTGTGGAACTCTGTTCCGTCTGCCTACTTCCCACCTGACTGCAACTTGGATGTCTTCAAGTCCAACGTTATCAAATTCCTAATGAACCGCCCCCTTAAGTAAACACTTCATCAAATCTCCACACTAACGTACTGTACTTGCAATAACCCTTATCCCTGAGTGGCTTCTGGGCCTTGATAAGTGGTGACCACCGTGTAAAAAAAAAAAAAAAAAACAGGTAATTGAGCAATATTTTTGCGCACTGCTGAACTAGTTGTAATGACTATACTCGTCGTGTGTCGTTCTCTGACTCCTTTGGTAAACCGGTTCTTGTTACTCGAAAGTAACGTCCTGGACGGAAATGACGTCATGGAATAGTTTTTTATTACCCTAAACCCATCTGGTCTGGATTGATGTCTTCAGACCAGGCTGTCTGAAGATACTTCCTGACCAAAAATGCACTAAACGTTCATGTTACTGTTTTTCTCCTTTTTGTTATTGTTTTCTTCCTTTCCTTTTTGCAAAACTCAATCATGTTCTGCAAAGGTAAAACAAAAACAACGATTTTGCTCTATAAAAACTATGGTTTGGGGTGAAAGAGTTTTAAAAAAAAAGTTGGAAATATAAGCTTTTTCTAACTTATTTTTAAAAACCTTTTCTCTGATGTAGGATTTATTTTATCATATTTAACCCATAAAAAGATCCAATTCCTTTCTGAATCAGATTCACAAAGACTAGTATGGTTCACTGACAAATGTATAGAGCAATTAGATTTTGGGCACCTCAGAATAAGCAAATAAGAAACCGATAAATTTGGAACTACACCAGTTTTTTTGACATACCGGTTGACCTTCTACACACATATGCAACTTGGAATCTGCACTTTTTACAATATCTCGGTCAGTGAGGAAGAAATCCGTCTAGACTGTGGCAACTTTTTGTATAATAAAATAAAATCTTATAAAACGTTTTTATTTATAAAATTAAAAAAAAAAAATGAAACATTGCAGAGATTATGTGTTATTTGTCTCTGCACGAAGACACAGTTAGATACAAGGTCTATCAAATCATTTCTCTCTGATAGGTTCATAAGAGTAGTAGTTGATGGGCAGAAATCAGAAGCTCACAGTATTAATGCTGGAGTTCCATCCTAGGCCTTACGCTCTTCCTAATCTACATCAGTGATCTTCCAAATCATATCCTTAGATCATGCGTAGATACTTATGCTGATGACACTACCATCTATGGCAATACATCAAAGACCATAAACAAGCAAATTCTCTCTCTTCTGATCTTCAATATGTGGTACAATGGGGAAAGAGGTGGCTGGTTACTTTTAATGCATCTAAAACTAAGCTTTTATTTTTTAGATCATCAATGCTCTAATCCCCATCTGGTATCAATTGAAATGAATGGCTCTCGTCTTAGGGAGGCTCCATGTTTTGACAAGCTCCTGGGTTTGATCATTACTCCTGATCTGAAATGGAACACGTACATCAAATCTGTTGCCAAGGTCGCTGGGAAAATGGTGGGATTCTTCTATCGATGCTGTAGATATCTCATTGCTGATGCAATTCTCTACCTATATAAGAGCCAGGTACATCCAAGGATGAAGTACTGTTGCTAAACCTGGGCAGGAGCTGCTAGAAAGACTTTATCCTGCCTTGACAGAGTTCAAAATAGACTTTGTAGCCTAGTGGGGGATGCCCTTTTCTCCCTGCAACCTCTTTCTCACAGAAGAGACGCTGCGAGCCTGTCTCTTCTTTATCGTTATTTTCATGGCAAGTGCTCGTATGAAACCCCGCCGGTACGTCGCGTCACCCAGTAAGCCCTTCTTCAGTGCGTTGGTGGAATCGTCCTTGCTGCAATGTCCACAAGGCCGGATCTTCTGTGATTGTCTAGAGATTTCGTCTTCGGAGATACCGGGTGCCCGTTGACGGAAGCAGTTTCACAAGTAAAAAAAAAATAATAATGAAAACATCAGCACATCAGCAAATCGAAGAATTTTGAATAAACAAAAACTCCGGAGATTGTAAAGTTTGGAGTATGAATTTGTAAGCAAGCATTTAAACTTCTAAGTGGGGCTTCACAGGTCCTTTAATTTAACCCTTTTTAGTTATCGGGCAATAGGCGAGGGGGGAGAGAAGAGAGGTGAGGTGGCTTGACTCTCGGACTCGCTCTGGTTTGCTCCGACTTCTGTTCTGCTCTGACTCTCTTGGTCTTTATATAGTAGAGCACTGGGCGGGGCGACAATTCCCCATTCCTTCCCGACCAATCAGAGTGCTTGATAACCAAATCGTCTGATTCTCTCTCATTGGATAATTTGACTGGTGACAGAAATTGGCCACCTCCCACAATCCAAGAATAATTCTAACTCCTCCCCGATCAATCAAAAACGCCGATGGAAAATAACCAGTTTTCTCTCATTGGATAATTTCCAAACTGCGTAATAAGAAAACTGCGTCCAAAAAAAAAAAAAAATGCTTTGTGAATTCTGCCCTTAGATGTGACACTTGTCATTATCAAAGGAAATAAACAAATTATTATTCCTGTTAACATCTCGACAAAATATGTTATTGAAAATTGTCGAGTGGCAACAATCTCTTGATGTATATTTCAAAACTGCGATTCGGTTTGAGAATGAAAACATTAGGAATGTTATTTTGGGTTCAAATGGTTTTATCAGTTATACCAAATCATTTAATATTTGATTCAAAAAACATTCTCTGAAGCCAACAAATGCGTGTGTGCAATTTTAATTCCAAAGAAATTATTTATCTTTGTTTTGATCTTGTCACAAATATATTTTGTGACGCCAACAAATGTAGTTTTTTGTTCAAAGCAAAAACATAATCTATCTTGTTGTTCCAGCTGACGACATGAATTGTGTCCTTGAAACGGTTGGCGCACTCTTTGAACCTGACCAATGTGTCTATGCGACTTCAAATCAGAGAAAAAATATCAACAATCGAATTATGCTTTGAAGAAAGAAAGGAAAAAAGATACTTTGGCAGAATTGAAATTCAGCAAGATCTTTCTTTTTCGATGTCGGCCCGGGACAAAAAATATTAACATATATCTTTTAGTTAACCGGTGTTGTCCGGAATAAGATCTTAACATCTATCTTTCAATTACCCGATATTGCCCGGGATAAAATATTAACGTTAAATAAAAGCGTCACATCGACCCTAATGGTCTGACGCTGCCTCTCTTTGGTGTTACATTCGCCCCCACATGGGGTGGCGATTCTCAATATGAGGACGACGCCCCATGTCCTCAACAACCAAAGAGGTTCTCCCAACTAATACTACTGCGTCTTAACTAAAAGTTAATGGTCACTGACGATTTCACACTGCCTCTCTTTGGTGTTACACTCGTCCGAGTTCCAATCTATGGTCCCCCCTCGCCAAACTTCCACAAGAAACACTCGTCTCGCTGAAAACACTGTCAATAATTTCCCTCACTCTTTATCCGTGCCTAAACCTAAATGTAGATTCCATGAACAAAGCTTCTTTCTTAGAACTGCACACCTGTGGACTCTCTTCCATTTGCCTGCTTCCCGGCTGACTACAATATGGTCATCTTCAAGTCCAACGTAAACAAGTTCTTGATGAGTCGTTCCATTTGTTAACAAATTTACCGAATTTCCACTAATAATTACTACGTCATTGTCCCATTGACCACCGTACACTTATTAACCCTTATTCTCAAATGGATTTTTGGTCTTGATAAGTGCTGACTCCTTTGTAAAAAAAAAAAAAAAAAAAAAAAAAAAAAAAAGTCGTTTTTGTTAATAAAAACTATTTGTTTACATTTTGTAAGCATTAGAGATTTAAAAATAAATAAGTTTAGAAACATTTTTCTTTAAGTAAAAAATAATCTTTTTATAACTTTTCTTTTTTACCAAAAAAAAAAACGTTTGCTTAAATTCGGTTTTTAATGTAGGGAAAAACTCCTCTACAAAAAGCACTTTTGATAAGTGAAAAATAAAGATGTATTTCTCAAAGGTGAGGAGTTTGACTGAGGAGTTGACAATTGTTGCAAGAGTTTTGAGCATGAGTCATGAGCTTCTTTAAAGACATTTTTTTTCCAGTTTGTTTTTAACTTTTGAAGTGAAGAATTGCAATCACACTTTTGAAAAGAATTGAATTTTATTCTTCCGATTCTGTCTGGTTTAAAAATAAAATTTTCAGTGGAAGAAATAAATGTTACTGCAGTTTCTGAACCTATTCTTTATATTCAAGAAGAACCCCACCCTGACGACCCCACCCTCCAACATTTCTGGATTGTTATTTGAATTATTAATTTTCAAAGAATTTCTGTTCTGCATTTTTTTATTATTTTCTTCTGATAAAGTTTCAGCCAATGTGACATCTGGCCTTCTTCAGCTGCATCTTCTTGAACTCACAAATCGATACAGAATTGAAAATTGAACCCTTTATTCATTTCACGTTGTGCAATAGACAGTGGTTTTTAAGCAACAATCAGTTCTTCTGAAGATTAAAGGTTCAACTCTCATTACAAACGATAATAATTAAGAATAAAAAAAGAAAGATTTTTCTGAGTTTTTGAGATAAATTGGATTATTTGGACTACTGTTCTCATCTGTAGTGTTACTCTCACAACATTTCGGTTGATATAACCTCCAACCTTCTTTGGGGTATATCTTGTCAAACTCTGGAACTTTTCTGTCAAACTTGGGATTCTGCACAAGGACTCATGGCACAACAGATAAATTACTAAGTAAAATTTAGTTCTAAGTGACATTTTTCTGAAGATTGAAAGTTTAAACCTCAGACGATACTAAGAATACAATTGTGAATTATTCAAGACTTTTAACCAATCATGGCTAATGTAACCAGCGCATTCTACCCATATGGATTAAATGAAAGGTTCCATTTGAAATTCCATGTAGATTCCTGAGTGTGGTAGTAGGATTCTAGAGTTCAACAAGATATGAAATTGAAATAGAGCAAGGGTTACATTGGTGAAAACATTGTGAGAAAAATACTCAAGATGAGAGCAGTTGTGCGAATAATACAAATAAAAATTATTTCCACCCAGTTATGGCTGATAGGCCGAGAACAATCTACTCCTGTGGATTAAAAGAGAGGATTTAGTTTAAAATTGTGTATAGATTTGTCAAGAATAATCGTCTGCATAATCAAAAGAATCCCAAGAATCAAAAAAATTTCTGTGTTCGGATCTTGTTAACTTTATCTTATCTTTTAAATGTGGCCGTACGTGATGGGTTGAACTGTTTCTCTACAAGAATAAAGCCAAGAACATGTTCTCTTTTAATCAAACCTAAAAGAAACAAATGACAGATAAAAGGAGCAACTGTGGAACTGTCTCATTTTTGTTCAAAGGGAAGGAAGGTATGAACAGAAATAGTTTTAAGCAATGTTTCACAATTTTTTTTTTTTTTGCTAGGTAAAGGGTTAAAATAAAAAAGTTAACCAATTGTTTGTTATTAAGATTTTCTTGGCAGACGAAATGATATTCACAACAATGCTGTCCTTGTTATGGTGAACGGCATCGTTGTGACACTCTTGTCACATGTTTGGTTAAACATCTTTCTAAGTATCCAATTTGTGTAATCAATGCTTGCAGGTAGCACAAGGATTTAATTTGTAGTATACACATCATAAACTGAATAATATTTTAAGATCTTTTTCACATGAAAGGTTTTTTTTCGTCTCTGTCGTACCGACACTCAAACACACAAGTTGTATATGTTTGTTGCTGTTTTTGTTTTTTTTTTCAATTTTCTAAATATTTTGATTTTATTTTCTATTTGCTGATGTCAGAGTTTTTGATTTTCTTTGTCTTTTCCTTGTTCTCCCTCTCTCTTTCTCCTGTCAGGTGATGTGGTTTAGCAGCGGGGGCACCAAATCCGTCATCCATACAGATGCTGTTGATAATCTGAACTGCATTTATCGAGGAAATAAGGAACTTTTCTTTGTTGATCCGAAACACAAGGAAAAGGTATGAACCCAATTTGAATTGCTCACATCTACATTTTTTGTCTTTTTTTTTTCATCAGTAAGAAACGTTGATATGGATAACAGTGATAAACTGGAGCGTGTTTTGTTTGTGACGTCATCACTAGAAAATTGCTTTCCACGATTGACAAACATTTTGATCCGGTTTTTGGTTTTTCATGTTTCCTTCTAGGTGGATTGCCTTCACCTCAGCTGAGGATGTTGTTTTGGTTGTTTTTGTTTTACGGCATATCAACCCTTTTCAGGTTATTTAATGCCGAATCCAGCGATTTTGAAGAAAAATCTTTTAATAGAATATTTTTTTGTTTTGTTTTTTTTTTTAAGTTGGTTTTTATTCAACCCATAGTTGGGACCCTAACAGGTACTACCACTACTCCGGGTCAGCTGAGGCCTCACCATCAGATATAGTTTAAGGAACTTCATTTACACCCTAATTTCTACCCAACATGGAAAATAATTGTATGAAAATGAACAATCTGTTTCTATCATTTTTCCATAAAACATATAAAAGAAAGTTGGAGAGTGAGTTGCACTATAAAGTGTGTCCATTTTACAATTAATAGCAAACTGCTTAACAAGAAATACATTTAAAAAATTTCTTTTTGATATACATACAATTATTATACTATGCTAATGATCTGTAATGTGTTTTTCATTGAAAAAAAAGAACATTTTTTTCCCAGAACTGCTTGTCTGTGTAAAACAATACCAAGGAACTGCTTCCCAGCTGACTATAACATGGTTGTTTTCAAGTCTAACATAAACAAGTTCTTGTCGAACAGTCCCCTTAAATAATTCATTTCTATTCAATTTCCACCATTACCAATCATGATGTTTTCTCACCTGACACTTATAAACCCTTTTCCTTGAGTGGCTTCTTGGCCTTGATAAGTGGTGACGCTATAGTAAAAAAACAAATGTCTTCTATTCTGAAACTGCACTAAAAGTTATTAATTTATAGAAACATAAAGTGGGAAAATTGTGTCCTCTAGTTCGTTACTAAGATCCATGCTAAAAGCAAGTGGCTGCCCTATTTGTCCTACACGTGCATGCATATATATATATATATATATATTATTTTTAAAATAATATATATACCGCTCCCCATGTGGGGCTGCCAAATTGGTTAAAGGGAAAATTATTTCCAACTCGCATTTAGGTAAAAATGCACTTTCATAAATATAATTGAATTCATTCAAAACATATCACAAAAACAAATCGCATATATATATATATATATATATTTAATGGGGGAGATAACTCCGAGTATTTCCTGTATTAGGAGCAGATAACTCTTTTACATATACAAATAGATTTATTATAAAATTGGGTAAAATTAAGGTTGAGCCAGAAGAAAAGAAAGAAAAACAAATATATGGAAGTGTGCTAGAGAGAGAAAATATAGTCAAAATAAAGAGAATGAGGGGTCACTTTCTTTTGTTATTCGTTTGGAAAAAGAAAGTGTCATCAACTGAATGTTTGCATATGTGCATTCATATGTAGAAATTGTTAGAAAAATGAAGCATATTGTCTTATTGGCAATTTTGTCAAAATATGAAAATGTCTACCTTAGAGGAGGGAATGTGCATGTGTGTGCATTTAAAAGAAACACGAACATGGTGTGGGTGTGTGTCGGTGGGTAAAAATAAAATGAAATCATGACAGACTGATCTCTTCTGTTATTCCGAAACCAATTTTTGCAACATGTTCTGTTTGCTGCTTTCAGGTGTTGAAGTTTAAACTTTTTTGTCTCAAAATCTTTTTTCTTTAAAATTTCAGATTGTCTTGAAAGAAAATGGTACTTACTCTGATATTGACGTTGACAAGTAAGACCCCCCCCCTTTTTTTTATTCTTTCCATAATTCCATCTGTTTTAATCATGATTACTGGTAAAACAATTGGCTCCTTAGGAAGGGGTAAATAAATCAAAACCTGATGTAGAAAAAAAAATTATTTCATTCTTTTTTTTTTTTTTGTTTTTTTTTTTTCTTCTCCAATTTATTTAACAGATTTAACTATGATTTCCAGTAAGTTTTGAATCTTTCAGTATTCACTTTATCATTTTAGTTACAAAAAAATGTGTTGAAAATATATTTTCTGTGCACGTGACAATGTTTATCTTGTATTCTTTTTCTTATTCAGTTGTAAATTTTTATGACTTGCACGGCTTTGCCTTTTGGTGGTTGCTCAGACATCTGTTTGCTATTTATTTTGATTGATGGTTGCCAAACTTTCAAGTCCTCCTTGATGGTTGCAGCCAATGTCAGACAAGCCATCAAATTCCATGATGTAGGCTCCATTTATCCACCCAACATTGTACTTGGCATTACCAAACCAACGGAAACGCTTCTCATGTAATGTTATATCCAAAAATGGAATTTTTAGTTTTTCACAAAGAACAGAGTTGTTGACATGCTCTGTTAGCTTTGTATGACATATCCAGGAAGCATGGCTCGTTTGCTATGCAGAAGTCATTGCTTGTCCTGGATTCTGAAAGGTCAGCACTTGATCGCATGCAACTAAAAAAAGAAATAAAAAAGAAACAGTTGGTTAACATGTAACATTTGAGGTTTTATAATTTTTTGGTGTTTCATATACAGACAGTAATGGTGAATCCAAATAAAACAGTTGGAAAAAATAAATTGAAGAATTGTTAGAGAGAAAGAATAAAATTCTTTGAATGGAAACGGAAAATTCCTTACAAAGTCTCAACAGTGATGGTGCATTAAAATACCAACAAAGTCATTTGGTTTCTTGACCATTGTTTCAGAGTTGGTAGACTCAGCCAGGAAAATAATCCTGATGACAAATATTATTATAAAAGTATGTTAGGAAGTAGACCACATTCACCCGGTTTGAAGGCCACACCAATCTTGTTTTTGAATTCATGAAGATGGAGAGAAGAATTTGAAGGGAGGAGAATGTTCAAAAAGTAATACAAGCATTAGGAGAGTGAAAAAGAAAGGAAAGGACACTCTGTGTTCCTGCAGCACAACGTGCGGACTATGGCATACATCTTCACGGACTGTCCCTTAAGTGAGGCATGTTCCAATGTTAACCTAAGCGATACCTTGGACATTGCCCAATGATGGATCTCAACATGGGGTGAAATGTTATTTACTCACTAGGTGTAGTCACACAGACCATCATCAAAGATTGGTCTTTGAGAACACCTTGTGGTGTTCCCTGGAGTCTGAGTGACAACATGTCTCCCCAGGTTTCCAGTACTCTCTACCCCTTTTCGATAACCTTTGCAAAAGAATTTGTGTTATCGCAACAGCCGCTTACTATTGATTTCTCGTTGGCAGCGACCATTGGTCTTCACTGGAATTTGGGTGGCAATAAGCCTCCCCAAGGCCCCAGTCCTCTTTGCCCTCATCCAGCAGAGGTCTGGCTAGTGCTTTCTCTCCTCAGTCTTCCCATCCTCCTTGACTTTCATTATTTGGTGTGGTGCCCATTTATGGTAACACTCACAGAAAAAAAAGGGGGGGGGTAACTAACAATAATACAATTTCAGTTTTCATGATTCCATGTGATGTTCCTTTGTGTTTTGCATCTGTAGCCGTTTCGGTGTGTCGAGTTTATGTGTAGTTTATGTGTGGTGTTAGTTTCCATATTAAAGAGTTTTCCTTAATATTTCTGCAGTTTTCATTATTGAGATTCATTGTATGTTCTCGGCCATCCCTCTGATTCTAATCTCCCTCATTCTTTTTTCGGTATTGTTCCTAGTGCTCCTACTATTAGTGGTGTTATTTTTACTTTCTTCATTTTCAAGATCCTTTTGAGCTCTCTGGCCAGTTTCATGTATTTGCTCTGCTTCTCATTTTCTTTGTTCTTCACTCTGTGGTCTGCTGGAATGGCAAAATCTACAATCTGGCAGGACTTTTCCTTCTTGTTAACTATTATTATAACTTGTTAACTATTATGATAACTTGTTAACTCTTCTTGCTTGGATGGGTTTATCCGTTTGTATATCCTGCCCCATAGGATCTTGTGACTTTCATTTTTCAGTACTTCTGTTCATTTGTGTTTGTGTCATTTGTCTGTGTGTTCAAGATAAAATTGTTTGCATAATTGCCAATATACTGCCTTACCCACTTGAGTGTGTCTATTTTTATACTCTTTTTGGGCTAGTTTGCTGAATTCACTTATGTGGTTTATTGTTTCATCTCTTTATCTGCAGAGTCTGCATTTGCTGTTTTCTCGTGTCTTGTTAATCCTCGTTTTGATGTGGTTGGTTCTAATTGCGTTATCTTGTGCACCTGTTATAAGGGATTCAATCTCCTTGTTTAGGTTTCCTTTTTTTTGTAGCCATTTCCAAGTGTTTTTATTAGTCTCTTCTTTTGTCATCCTTATGAATCGTCCATGTACCTGTTTCTCTTCCCATTTTTCTTTCCTTGTTTTGTTATTATTATTATTATAATCTATATTTTTAATTTGTTAAATTTTGTTCAAACTTGTATTTTGTATAAAAATAATGTTCAAACAATATTTCATGTCAAAAATTTAGTTCTCATATATAGTAATTTTTACAAAGTAAAAATATTTTGGGTGTAGAAAAAATATGGCCGCCAACAAATAAACATTGAATTGAGTTTAGATTTTGAAAACCTGTATAATTTTATTTTAAAACCAGAAATCCAATTTTATTTAAAACAGATTGTATATACTCTGACAGACATATTGCTGAGTAAAGAGGCTTAGAAATAATTAAAAATATGGTTATTTTGCAATGTTTTTAGATAGAAATTAAAAAAAATTTTGTTTTAGTTTGGTTTGACTTTCTTCATAAATATTTGTTTAATAATAAATAAATAAAAATTAAAGTTATGTCTTAGCAATGAACACAGATGTGATATCTTGAATTGGTGAGATATTTCAAAGGACCCTATGCTATGATTGAACCAAAACTCTTTTCAGTTTGTGGTATACCTAATTTCTAACAACTAAAACTAGTAGATCAGAAATATAAGAAATAGAAAAGCAAACAAAATTTTTTTTTGTAAAATGCAAATACGAAAAGCGGGTCTTATTTCTTAGTTTTCCATTTTTCTACTTTTTTTGTGAAATTCTTTTTCAGAATGGATTATACAAAATATCCTGAATTGGCCGACATTGAATACCATCATGTGAATATTTCAGCTGGAGACTGTATTTATATTCCATATCTTTGGTAAGAGAGATACTATCTTTTAATATTTCTCAATGCAACCACAAATGTGAATATACATTCTGTTTGTGTATGTGCATATAACTTATAGGCCTAAATTTTGCTGCAGATAATTACTTAACTACATCAATATCTGAAAATAAAAATGACTATAAAAACTTTTATGTCTGATTAACTTCCATGGCTCGTATGGGTGCCTTTTGGCAGTTGTTTAAATATTTGTTCTTGCAAACTTACTTAGAACAACCATAGATTGTTTGAAGCATAAATTTTATAGTTGGATACCCTTCTTTACCCGAACCCTTTTAAAGCAATGAGTATTTTTTCGAGACACAATCTTTATCTTAATAAAATTATTACTTCCCTCAAAACAGACATTTTAATTTTTTTAATTAGAAATTAAATGACAAATGTAATTATGCATGAAAAAACAATTAAGATAACCTTAATTGGTTCTTATGTGCACAATGCTAGACTTCTAGTAACATTTTTCTTTGTCTTAAAAAATATATTTAGAATTGAAAATACTTAAATGATCTCTTAAATTATATAAACGCACAATAAGTAAAACTATGAAAAAAAAACGCAAGAAAAATTAAAACAAAGATTAATTTATTTAATAATCGGTTAATTCCTATTTCAATCACCTATATTCCGATGCCGCCATTCAGTCTCGAAAGACAAGGGATACTCCCTGTAGAGGCAGCTGCGCGTGTAATTGTGAGGCAAGGGTTGCACAATCTCTAACCACCTCTCCTGAATCGGCATTGCTTGAGTCCAATGGCAACGAATGGAAACGGGTGATGTTTCCAATCATCTATATTATGGCATGAGTTTCAAACTGAAACCATGTTTTAAAGATTAAAAAAAACATGCTAATTTCAGTCGAAATAATTTAAGTGACTTAAATAAGAATTAGCCATTTATTAGCAATAGGAAATTAGAGTTATCTGCCCTTTTTTATACCAGAGTAAATTTTATCAAATTCAATAGTTCAAATCAAAAGTATTTACACAAAAGAAATCAAGAAGCCTCCTGATATTTTGAATCACGGTTTGCAAAAGAAAAAATGTTATTTTTTTTTTCATTTAAACTTAAAGTTGCAAAACGATGTCATAATGAATATGGTGTTACAGCGGATCATTGCGAGGGAGATTCAAGCCCACAAGATAACTTGTCTTGCTTGTTTTATCATACTTTTAAAAAGAAATGAAAATTTAACATCAAAATTATAAGAAAGCTAAGAACTATTTTATTCTGTTGCATTTTTGATTTCAAGAAATATTCAATAGTTAATATAAAAATTAATTCAATGGAAGCTGAGTTGACATGAGGTATAGACATGAGAAGTGGTCACAATTTTATTAATAAAATTAATTCGCTAAAAAACTAGAATCGTTGTTGAAGGGAGCTAACTCTTGTTTCTGATCATATTATAATTGCTTCCCTTTAGTGTAAGAAAAAAAAATTAAATAAGAATAGTTTAAACTTTAGAACTTACTTTTTTGAACACCTAAGAAAAAGGAACTCTTAGCCAAGTCAAATCATTGGACATACTCTAAGCAATTATATATATATATATTTAATTTATTTATACAAACATTGATGGCTACATATGTGCATACATGTTTCTGTAATCACCCGCGTTGGGGGATTACGTCTTCAGGCCAAGAATTATCGTCAAGAACTGATATTTCAAACAAAAACATTTTCTTATTTCGTTTACAAAGTTAGAATGTAACATGGGTGAGGGTTATGAACGGGGGAGAGGACAAGTGAGGTCTTTGAAGATAATAAACATCTTTTTTATTTCCCTTTGTAAACGAAATAAGAAAATGTTTTTGTTTGAAATATCAGTTCTCGACGATAATTCTTCGCCTGAAGACGTAATCCCCAACGCGGGTGATTACAGAAACATGTATGCACATATGTAGCCATCAATGTTTGTATAAATAAATTTAATATACCTGCTCTGTTCACTCATTGAGCACTCTTCAAAAGGTAGTTGGGCGCTTCTACACTATCAAAACGAAATTTCGGAAATTATGAAACAACGGTATCTACGTATTCCTCATATTTTTAAGATGATTATATAAAAAAATTATGAAAATCGATGAGGTAGAAAATTATTTATTATAGAAAATAGTATTTGATGAAAATCGTATTTGCTTATGTAAGACACAAGAATTCAAGAGGTAATTTCCGTTTCGATTTAAACAAGATAGCCGCAATTTTTCATCTGCTAACACGATTAAAGTTATTTTTTTAATAATTCAGGTAATTTCGACTACATAATTTGAAGCTAACATAGTTATTTATTAAAATTGACAAAAAAAAAATCAGTAGAAACCATTGTTTTTTTTTTACTTGAAAACTCCATTTATCAACTACAAAATTTCGTTCTGATAGTGTAGAAGTGCTGATAGTTGTTTCGAAGTATGTTCCTCATTTTCGAAAATGTTGGTAATAGTGACGCCTTTTTAAAAGAAAGAGTTTTGTTGACTCTTCTCGTTGAAAGAATTTTTTAGATTGACTAAAAAAACGTCAGCTAATTAATACTAGCCCAAAAAGTTTTTAATCTTAACCAATAAAAAAACTTCCTTTTAATTATTCATAAAAATTAACATAAGCAACAAATTGTAATTTTATTTGATTTATATTTTATAATTTTATTTTCCCTTGCAAATTATATTGAAGGAATGTATTTATTTCTAACATTTTTATAGAAATTCAGTTTCTGTTTTATAAGTCTGTAAAAGGGAAAAAGTTTCTGCTTTTTTTTCTGTAAAAATTTGGATTTGGCAATCACTCAAAAATAGACAAAAGTATCGTTTCCTCCAACTTCAGGAAAACCATATGTAGAACTTAATAGTAGAACTACCAGAAACCTCACTAACACGAGTGCCGTATTTGGAAGGCTTTCCTAAAACGTGTGAGAAAAACATATCTCAGTTAACACTACTATTAAGATATATCGTCCTATTGTTTTAAATAATCTATTTTCGGCATTTGTCAACATTTTTACCCTAAAATAAGTTGACCTTTTTCTTTTCTTTTTTTTTAACATACTTTTTAATCCTGAACATCAAAACACATTTCGTAATTGCAATACTGAAATAAGTTACAAATCTCAAGAAATACATTTTTTTTTTCACTCATGTTCACCCCTTACAAAGCATATCGCCACTTGGACGTAAGGGGCTACTATTTGGGGCCATATCTAGGAAAGATTAACAGGATATTTGTTTATGTTACATTTAAACTTCTGCATATCAGTACAGCCAGGGAAGCAGGCAGCAGGAAGGGAATTTCAAAGTCTAGCCGTTTGAGGGAAGAAACTATTAGAATAGAAAGCTTTCTGGCATTTAGGGACAACAACAGTGAAGGGGTGAGATCTTATTGCTAAGCGGGTTTGTCGGGGATATGTACGTCGAGGGGATACAAGTGAAACGAGTTCATCAGAACACATTCCATTAAAATATTTGAAAACAGGCAGTGACTGATGAAGCCTTGCACTGATGAGACAGGGGTCGGAGCTTAGTTGATAAAGTGGGACTGATTAGATTCGCAACTCTTTTTTGGACTTTATCTGAGAGGGAGAGACAAGTGGTAGATGCACCAGCCCAGATGTGGTAACAATACTCCATGCATGGGCGAATGGTGGCCTTGTAAAGGCATAAAATACTCTCAGATGTAAATAGTCTTCTAGCTTGATAAAGGGAACCCACCTTCTTTGCAGCAGCCTTTGCAATGTCTTCTATATATTTGTTCCAGTTCATATTGCCCGTAAATGTTAGGCTGAGGAGTTTGAAGGTAGAATTCTCAGGTAGGGTGCTATTTGTCATATGCAAAAAAGAAAGTTTGCCATATCCTATATTTTATTTTCATTGCAATTTGCCTGGTAAATAGCATAGTATATATATTTTTGAATAAATGATTTAAGGAAAAATTACTTTTTCGACAAGTTTTTAGGCGATGCTAAATAAAATCATGCTGCTTGTTTATCAATAAATTTTCATTCACACAAAAAAAAATTCTAAACATAAACATAAGTAACCAATATTATATAACACGTATATTATACGAAAGCAGATAATTATTTTATTTATTTATTTTTTTTTTTTACATGGAAGTCACCACTTATCAAGGCCCAGAGGCTACTCAGGGATAAGGGTTATTGTGTGTACAGTAATCAATGGGACAATATCGTAGTAATCGTTAGTAATGGAGATCAGGAACTTGTTTATGTTGGACTTGAAGACATCCAAGTTGTAGTCAGGTGAGAAAAAGGCAAACGGAAATGAGTTCCACAGGCATGCACTTCTAAGAAAGAAGCTTTGTTCATGGAATCCACGTTTTGATTTAGGCACAGATAAAGAGTGGGGAAAATTATTGACAGTGATTTCAGCAAGACGGGTGTTTATTGTGAAAGATTGGCAAGGGAGGACTAGAGATTGGAGCTCAGACGAGCACTTGCCATGGAAATAACGATAAAACAAAGACAGGCTCGCAACGTCTCTTCTGTGGGAGAGAGGTTGCAGGGAAGAGAAAAGGGCATACCCCACTAGGCTACAAAGTCTATTTTGTACTCTGTCAAGGCAGGATAAGCTGTTTTTAGCAGCTCCTGCCCAGATGTGGCAGCAGTACTCTATCCTTGGACGTACTTGGCTTTTATATAGATAGAGAATTGCATCAGTAGTGAGATGTCTTCTGGAGCGGTAGAAGGATCCTACCATTTTCCAAGCCACCTTGGCAACAGACTTGATGTACGTGTTCTATTTCAGATCAGGAGTAAAGGTCAAACCATCAAAACCTGGAACCTCCCCAAAACGAGAGCCATCCATCTTAGATGCATTAAAAGTAACCAGCCACCTCTTCCCCCATTGTACCACGCGCTCAAGATCAGAGGAGAGAGAATCAGAGAGAACTTTATCTTTTACGGCCTTTAATGTGTTGCCATAGATGGTGGTGTCATCAGCATAGATGTCAACGAATGAGTTAAGTATGTGTTTTGGGAGATCATTGATGTAGATCAGGAAGAGAGTTGGGCCCACTATGGACCCTTGAGGGACACCAGCATTAATAGTGTGGGCTTCTGATTTCTGCCCATCAACCACTACACTTATGAGCCTATCAGAGAGAAATGATTTAATAATTGAGAAAACATTTCCAGTTATACCATAGCTGGAAATCTTGTGAAGTAGGCCTTTATTGCATCATTATTTTATTTATGTATTTTTTTTTTTACTTTAATTCAACCTAAATGAGGCACGAATTGCCACCGAGAGGTAAAGGGATTACTTTGAATAAGGAATGATACCTACATTCTAAATGGTGGGGGGAGTTGTACAGCAAGATATTTGTTCACATTACATTTAAATTTATTTCTGTACGTTAATTAAATTAAAACATTGCAACAATCGTGGCAAAAGTAATACATGACTTCAAATTGAGACGTTGGCAGAGAACAGCAAAATGTGATAGAAACACTCGTTGTTAAAGACTCAACTTCTCTTGATCAACAACACTCATTAGTCATGCCTCAGTCATAGAAAAGGATCAACTGGATAACAGATTGGTAGACACCTCTTTGTGGATGTTGAAGGTCTCTAGTATGCCAGGACAACTGCACAAAAAATAAATAGGTGCTGGTATATTTGAATAGTATCCAATTTCTGGCCTTGAAAAATTTACATTACAAATGGTCTATCCTGTCGGAATCAAAAAAGAAAAGAAAACCTTTCATCTATAGACAGTTAATTAATATACATATGGCATTAATTTGCATATAAGAGCAATGACTGCTGTGAAAAAAAAATAGAGGAAAGCACAGAACAGTATTCTTTTTTTGAATGGTGTCGTTCTAGAAATATAGGATACTAACAGGTATGAAGAGTTTTCTAGCCTGTTAGAGGGAGATATACTTTCTTTGCAATAGCCTTAGCAATGTCTTCTATGTATTTGTTCTAATTCTTATTATTTGTGAATGTTAGGTCACGGGGTTCAAATGTTGAACTCTCAGGTGGGGTGCTATTAGCCATTGCAATTGGTGATTTAAAAGGTTTCTTATAATTGATAAAGGAAAGGAGCTTTGTCTTAGTAGCATTAAATGTTAAACGGTTAGTCGGAGTTGGGAGAAAGAGAGACGGTCAACAGATCGTGATGGCTCCAAGCAGAGTGGGTCAGAAATGGCGATAGTCAGAATCAGCATGCAACTTTCCAAAAGGAGAAAAAAAATCTCGCACATAAAAAGTAATAAATGAAAATAAAACCCGAAGCTTTGTCATTCTTAGGGAGAGTTTTATTGCTGCTTTCCATCAGGACCCAGAATGAACTATGTTTCCAGATTGACCAGATGTTGAAACCCCAAACAAATGTTATTTGCCAGTTGTAAAGGTTTTTATGGATATTTTTGTCCCACCATGAACTGCATTTAAATGTACATATACACACACAATGAACTTTAGATAGATGAGTATACGTATATACACACGTCATATCGATGATTATGAATTACAGATATATATATATATATATATTAGCTGTACCCTGCCACGCGTTGCAGTGGCTCAATTTGGTGTAATGGAAAAATTTAATAAAAGAGAAAATGCATGTTTCTTATATTAGTACAGCAATCCACTGCAAAAAGTGAAAAAGAAGGCGAAACTGAAAAAAATGGTGCTCTTGCAGAATTTGATCTGGATCCTCGAGAGTTTCTGTCAATCATTCATGTTTTGGACTTGACCAACAATCAGTGGATGAAGCCGAACGTAGCAAAAATGTTGAAACGCTAAATGCTTTTTTTTTTGTTTTAAAAAATGTGATTTAGTAATTAATTGATGGTGGGGGGAGGGGGGGTTACTATACACAGATTCGAAAAAGTCGTCCAAAAACAAATAAATGAAAGCAAAGCTAAGGTAATTTACGTTTCTACCTAATTGGATAATTGTTTAGTGTTTTTATGTAATGTAAACTGTTTAATTGGCTCAAAAAACAGAAATGGTCGCGAATTCTGTTGAATACGTTAAGTTTGGGAAAGTAAGTTGAAAACTAAAAACTATACAAAACAGTGTCTGAAACTCACCGAACATATGTTACCATGACATAGGCTGGCATAATGGATAGGTTTCTGACAGTATTTTGTATAGTTTTTTTAGTTTTAACTCACTTTCTCTAACTTAAAGTAATCAACAGTGTCCACCACCATTTGTAGCTTTCAAATACACCAATAAACACTATTTTTCGAGTCGACTAAATGTTACATTAAATGAAAAGGGTTTATATTACTAAACACAGATACAAAGAAGTTGTCAAAAAATAAATATATAACAAATAAATGTTATCAAAGGCAAGAAAAGTAAGTGTTCTACCTAACTGGATAAGATTTTAGTGTTTTTATGTAATGTATAATCGGTTCAAAAACATTCAATGTTTATCGGTATATCTGAAAAATACAAATGGCGGCAGACTGTATCGAACATGTTAAGTTTGGGGAAATTTTGGGAAAATGAGTTTAAACTAAAAATACTGTTAGGAACTCACTCAGTATATGTTACCATGATGTAGGCTGGCATATAATCGGTGGTTTTAAACTTTTGCTCGATACAGGTGACGACTTTTAAAAATCCCTTTTAGTGATTACCTGGTGTGAGGATATTTGTACAACTAAACGGCAAATCTGCTCAAAAAAATCCGGTATTATTTTACTTTAAGGCCCGTTTCACGTTCATATATAACGAAATATTTTATTGTAGATTTCGGTGTGCTAAAAACGAATCTGCAAACCGTTTACGTAGCAAAAAAAAAGTTTTCATGACATTCCTGAAATTACTTTTTCGAAAAGTGGGTGATCACTTTTCAATGTAAATTTAACTTAGAATGAGCACCCACTTCCTGGCCACCTGAGAGAGGGGCATTTTTCTGTTTCTTGGCTAAAAAGTTTTTTGTTTGATTTCTTTTGCATGGTAATAACCCCTGAACTCTGGGACTATTTTCCATTTAACAGCCGTAGCCTTCGTTTACGCTATGCGTAAGCATAAACGAAAGCTGTTTAGCCAATAAACATGGGAAAAAATCCCCCCTCTCTCAGGTGGCTAGAAAGTGGGTGCTCATTTTAAGTTAAATTTACATGGAAAAGTGATCGCCACTTTTTCGAAAAAGTAATTTCTTCATATCATAAAAACTATTTTTTTGTGACGGAAACGGTTTGCAGATTCGTTTTTAACACACCAAAATCTACAAAAAAAATTGTTATTTACGAACGTGAGACACACAGCCCTTAATGGAAAATTATATCAAAAATCCGGGGGAAAATAGTTTTCAATAAAAACAGCAAATGAATTCGATAGAAAAAAAATGGATGCTATTTTCTTTTTCTTTCTGTGTGTTTCTTGGCTTAAAAGTCTTTTTGTTTGGTTTCTTTTGCATGGTATTAACCCCTGAACTCTGGGACTATTTTCCATTTCACAGACGTAGCCTTTGTTTATGCTATGCGTGAGCATAAACGAAAACTGTTAAATATGCATTCGCGTACCAAACTGCCTTGTAAAAATAACCTTTAAGCCAATAAACATGAAAATAAATGCCCCTTCCTCAGGTGGCCAGAAAGTGGGTGCTCATTTTAAGTTAAATTTAGATGGAAAAGTGATCACCCACTTTTTGGAAAAAAAAATTTCTTCAGATCATGAAAACTATTTTGATACTCCTTGGGCGTTGAGTTCCATGGCGACCCGCAGAATTATTTAATGGTCGTTCCCTTAGTACCCCCCCTAGTAGCAGTGTCAGAAATTTCGTGAAAATAGCGAATAATTCCACCCCATCTTTCCAAGCTTATAACTCCTCGAAAAATGCAATTCAAGCCCTAATTTCTTTTTCAATTAAAGGAGCAAGGACCAAGATTTCATTAAAAAAAAAAATTAAAAAAAACGTGTTTTTTTTAAAAAGGTTTTAAACTTCGGACTTTACAGGTAAAATTCTAAAAGAACACTATGTTTTTTTTGTTTTAAATTTGAATATATTATGTTATGTATTGACCTTTTCTCTTCAATTTGTGAGTAAATAATTATGTACTTATCGGGTTCTAAATTAATTATTATTAGACATTTACAAAATGGGAGGCGTGAATTATTTGACCTCCTGTCTTTCCAAGCTTATAACTCCTCGAAAAATGTAATTCAAGCCCTAATTTTTTTGTCAATTAAAGGAGCAAGGACCAAGGTTCCATTAAAAAAAAAAAGAAAAAACAAATAACGTGGTTTAAAAAAAAGGTTTTAAACTTCAAACTTTACAGGTAAAATTCTAAAAGAACACTATGTTTTTTTTTTTAAAATTTGAATATATTATGTATTGACCTTTTCTCTTCAATTTGTGAGTAAATTAAATATTTACTTTCGGGTTACTAAATTAAGTATTTACTTTTTAATAGACACTTAAAAATTGGTTAGGGGGGGGTCGTGAATTTAAAAAAAAAAACGTTTGTCTAAAATATTATATTCGATTTATTGGAAAGAACATAAAATTTCACATTGACCCTGAAAATATCGTAAAAATAGAATCAATAGAAAAATTTTGATAGATTTTTAAAATTTAAAAATTGAAAAATATTGAGTTCGGAAAATTCATTAATGTTTAAAAAAAAAAAAAATATTTCTATTACTTTTAAAACAACTGTAATAGTTTATTTTGGAAGTATAATCCATAAATAAAATAAATAACCCACTTTTAACAGAGAAATTCTGAGATGTTTATATTGTATTCGCAGTTTCGCGTTAGGGGTGTCAAAAATTCCTACAAAAATTCTGATACTGCTACGCATGCGCACGTAACATTTTTTATTTATTTACTTACGTGGTGGAGTTTCTATACCGATAGGTTTTTTGAAATTTTTTCACTGGATTATTATTGATTGAACACTAACCAGATTATGAAAAAAAATTGAAAAAAAAAAAAAAAAAATCATTTCAACATTTGAAAGGGATACTCACTTTTTAGTTACCACGTTCTGGTAAATCGGTCACTTTTTATTTATTTATTTTTTTTTTTTTTTTTTTTCTAAATACGGAAGTGTCTTCGGGAGATATAAAATGGTCGCATGTTGACGAAGCAATGTATCGGGAGGCGTACGGGATTAAAAATTATTGGTAAATTTTTAGATTAGGTCCACTCCACCTCCTCAATTTTCTTTTAAATGACGACTTGAAATGGTTTTCGACTATGCTGAATACGAAAATCGCATCGAAATTTTGCAGAAATAAGTAGTTATCAAGATATAAAAAGTTGTATTATGCATTGTAATCTTTGGCGGCCATCTTTTTTACGTGTGTGTATTTGTTTATGGCGCGTGTGCACGTAAAAAGATGGCCGCCGAAGAATACAATGCATAATACAACTATTTATTTCCGCAAAATTTCAATGCAATTTGCGTGTTCAGCATACTCGGAAACCTATAAATGTCATCATTGAAAGGAAAATTGTGGAGGTGGGGTGGACCTAATCTAAAAAAATACCAAATTATTAAACATTTTTCCAGCATGTTAGTGAAATTTATAATACTTTTAAAAAAAGCAAGCAACAAACTTTTTTTTTTTTTTGGCCTTATATAATAAAGAAAAGATGTGTAAATTAAAAAATTTGGAAGATAAACAAATGAAATATGTTTTTTTTTTGTTTTTGTTTTTTTACTTATCGAGTTAACAGAAAATTAAACCTTTCGTCAAATCGTGGCTGTGAAATGAATCGAACCGGAAGTTCAGTTTTATCAACAGAACAGATTCGCAGAACCGATAAATAAATATATTTATTTTATTTAATATTTTAATTTTAATTAGGTAAATTTATTTTAATAACATAAAAACATACCTCGACTCTAAAAATTGGTTGTCTGAAAATTTCAAATAAATTGGTAACGTATAAACATGGTTTTATTTCTTTAGAACGAACCAACTTTACATTTTATATATATAGTAGGCACCGCCAAAACTGGGGGGGCAGGTCAGTACTTTTTGACGGACCGTCTTTTTAAAAATCTACCAAAAATCAGGTAATTATCCGATCAATACGAAATTTTCAGCGATTATTAGGAGAAGAATGAACTTTATAACAGTGTACTTATTTTTCATAAACGATATTTATATATATTTTTTTTTTTGCTTACAAAACCCCCCCTTGTTTTGAAGTGGGAACAAATATGCTTAAAATAATCATCTGAAACTGAACAAAACATATTGTGTTGTTGTAAGGGACAGGATTATAGATTTAAAAAAAACAAACAAAAAAACATTGTTTGCATACCTTATTTTGACGTCTGAATATCAGAACTTCGATTGTGTTTAATTATCCCGCTTTTGAGTTTTGAAGTGTGAAATTCGGTGAATATGTTAAGTAAAATAATTAATTTAAGTTAAGCAAAACAAAAAAAAAAAATTTTTTATATTTATACGAAAAAAGCCATTTTAAAATTTTTGATAAATAAATTAACAATTTTTTTTTAGCGAGCCGAATAATGCATGACCATTATTAAACGGAGCATGCTTTGAATAATCGATACAAAAAAAAAAATTCGATAAATATTGTGCCCTTTGTGTTAAAAATAGCATCATTTTTTTCGATCTCGTTTGAAAACGTTTGCCGCCTTTCGACTACGGTGGACCAAACGCGCTGAAATAATTTTTTTTTATTCTGCTTTAAATTGCCCCCTCCCCCCATTTTGGGGAGCCTGGCCCCCACACACATACACATTAAAAACCAAACTCATACAAATGGTCACCCATCTGGTACTGGCCAGCCTCAGCTTAATAATACATTGAAATTTTCGTCACTGAAAAATAAGTTTTTTTGGCCTGTTTGGTCTTCCATAGTTTTCGTCTCAATCAAAAGAAAACGTAAACAGAGTCGATCTGAACTCTACGGCGACGCGAAATGTCTGGTTACCTATATGAATAAGTGGAATTATTTGAAATTCAGGTACTTATATTATAATATTTTTGCATATTCTCTTAGAAAATCATCCTAAATCTTAGTTAGACAATAAATGAATAAATAAATTATTTCAAAAACCCTTTTTTTTAAATATTTAAGTACGTTATTTGTGCAAGACAAAAAATATCAATTGTTAACTTTTTGGGAAAATTTAACATTTAAAATTGAATTTAAAATAGTAGAAAAAGTTTTACATTATTCTGTTTTCTATATGATAAAATTCAGGGTTTTATCTTTCTGGAAAAAAAAAAGTTACTCAGAAATAATGGATTGTAATAAATGTAATTTAGTTTTAAAAAACAACAACAACTTGATTTTGCGGCCATTTTTGGCGGTGCCTAATATATAGATATATATATATACACACTCGTTATACACAATACAACACAGGTACCCAACATAACATTCTTATGATATCGACCACTAAACTTTTCATAATTTTAACTTCTTCACCAAGAAAATCGTATACTTCTTTATTCAATATTTATATATATGTTATTTATATTCAATATCTATATATATATTTTATTTATATTCAATATCTATATATATATTTTATTTATATTTAATATTTATATTTAATATATAATCATATTTATACAGGGTGACCAACAAAAACAAAAGTTAAATGGAGGCCATCTAGAACATATGCTGTAGAACGGAGAAGAAAGGGCCAAAGACCCTAGTGTTTTGATGTAATGTTTTGAATATAATAAACTAGTTATGACCAAAGTTTCATTTCATTCGAACAAAATACTAAGAAACGGAGCCTAATTAAAGTTGAGCCCGTTTTTTTTTGGGGGGGGGGCACCCTGTATTCAATATTTAATATATTATTCATATTTAATATTTATATTCAATAATATTATTTATATTCAATATTATTTATATTCAATATTTATATTCAATATTATTTATATTCAATATTTATATTCAATATTATTTATATTCAATATTTATATTCAATATTATTTATATTCAATATTTATATTCAATATTATTTATATTCATTATTTATATTCAATATTATTATTTATATTCATTATTTATATTCAATATTATTATTTATATTCATTATTTATATTCAATATTATTTATATTCATTATTTACATTCAATATTATTTATATTCATTATTTATATTCAATAATATTATTTATATTCATTATTTATATTTAATATTATTTATATTCATTATTTATATTTAATATTATATTAATTATTTATATTCAATATTATTTATATTCAATATTATTTATATTCAATATTTATATTCAATATTTATATTCATTATTATTTATATTCATTATTTATATTCAATATTATTTATATTCATTATTTATATTCAGTATTTATATTCAATATTTATATTCAATATTTATATTCAATATTATTTATATTTAATATTATTTATATTCATTATTTATATTCAATATTATTTATATTCATTATTTATATTCAATATTATTTATATTCATTATTTATATTCAATATTATTTATATTCATTATTTATATTCAATAATATTATTTATATTCATTATTTATATTCATTATTTATATTTAATATTATTTATATTCATTATTTATATTCAATATTATTTATATTCAATATTTATATTGCATATTATTTATATTCAATATTTATATTCAATATTATTTATATTCATTATTTATATTCAATATTTATATTCAATATTATTTATATTCAGTATTAGTTATATTCATTATTAATATTCAATAATATTATTTATATTCATTATTTATATTCAATAATATTATTTATATTCAATATTTATATTCAATAATATTATTTATATTAAATATTTATATTCAATAATATTTATATTCATTATTTATATTCAATATTATTTATATTCATTATTTATATTCAATAATATTATTTATATTCAATATTTATATTCAATAATATTATTTATATTCAATATTTATATTCAATAATATTTATATTCATTATTTATATTCAATAATATTATTTATATTCATTATTTATATTCAATATTTATATTCAATAATATTATTTATATTCATTATTTATATTCAATAATATTTATATTCATTATTTATATTCAATAATATTATATTCAATATTTATATTCAATAATATTATTTATATTCAATATTTATATTCAATATTTATATTCAATATTTATATTCATTATTTATATTCAATATTATTTATATTCATTATTTATATTCAATATTATTTATATTCAATATTTATATTCATTATTTATATTCAATATTTATATTCAATATTATTTATATTCATTATTTATATTCAATATTTATATTCAATATTTATATTCAATATTTATATTCAATATTTATATTCAATATTATTTATATTCAATATTATTTATATTCAATATTATTTATATTCAATATTATTTATATTCAATATTATTTATATTCAATATTATTTATATTCATTATTTATATTCAATATTATTTATATTCAATATTATTTATATTCAATATTTATATTCATTATTTATATTCAATATTTATATCCATTATTTATATTCATTATTTATATTCAATATTATTTATATTCATTATTTATATTCAATATTATTTATATTCATTATTTATGTTCATTATTTATATTCAATATTATTTATATTCAATATTATTTATATTCAATATTATTTATATTCAATATTATTTATATTCATTATTTATATTAAATATTATTTATATTCAATATTATTTATATTCAATATTATTTATATTCATTATTTATATTCAATATTATTTATATTCATTATTTATATTCATTATTTATATTCATTATTTATATTCATTATTTATATTCAATATTTATATTCAATATTTATATTCAATATTATTTATATTCAATATTATTTATATTCAATATTATTTATATTCATTATTTATATTCAATATTTATATTCAATATTTATATTCATTATTTATATTCAATATTTATATTCAATATTTATATTCATTATTTATATTCATTATTTATATTCAATATTATTTATATTCATTATTTATATTCAATATTATTTATATTCAATATTTATATTCAATATTTATATTCATTATTTATATTCAATAATATTATTTATATTCATTATTTATATTCAATATTTATATTCATTATTTATATTCAATATTATTTATATTCATTATTTATATTCAATATTATTTATATTCATTATTTATGTTCATTATTTATATTCAATAATATTATTTATATTCATTATTTATATTCAATATTTATATTCATTATTTATATTCAATATTATTTATATTCATTATTTATATTCAATATTTATATTCATTATTTATATTCAATATTTATATTGATTATTTATATTCAATATTATTTATATTCATTATTTATATTCAATATTATTTATATTCAATATTTATATTCATTATTTATATTCATTATTTATATTCAATATTTATATTCAATATTTATATTCATTATTTATATTCATTATTTATATTCAATAATATTATTTATATTCAATATTTATATTCAATAATATTATTTATATTCATTATTTATATTCATTATTTATATTCAATGATATTATTTATATTCATTATTTATATTCATTATTTATATTCAATATTATTTATATTCATTATTTATATTCAATATTATGTATATTCAATAATATTATTTATATTCAATATTATGTATATTCAATATTATTTATATTCATTATTTATATTCAATATTATGTATATTCAATATTATTTATATTCATTGTTTATATTCATTATTTATATTCAATATTTATATTCATTGTTTATATTCAATATTATTTATATTCATTATTTATATTCAATATTATTTATATTCAATATTATTTATATTCAATATTATTTATATTCAATATTATTTATATTCATTATTTATATTCATTATTTATATTCATTATTTATATTCAATATTATTTATATTCAATATTATTTATATTCATTATTTATATTCAATATTATTTATATTCAATATTATTTATATTCATTATTTATATTCAATATTATTTATATTCAATATTATTTATATTCATTATTTATATTCAATATTATTATTTATATTCATTATTTATATTCATTATTTATATTCAATATTATTATTTATATTCATTATTTATATTCCATATTATTTATATTCAATATTTATATTCATTTTTATATTCAATATTTATATTCATTATTTATATTCAATATTATTTATATTCAATGTTTATATTCAATATTATTTATATTGATTATTTATATTCAATATTTATATTCATTATTTATATTCATCATTTATATTCATTATTTATATTCATTATTTATATTCATTATTTATATTCAATATTGTTTATATTCATTTATATTCAATATTATTTATATTCAATATTATTTATATTCAATATTTATATTCATTATTTATATTCAATATTTATATTCATTATTTATATTCAATATTTATATCCATTATTTATATTCATTATTTATATTCAATATTTATATCCATTATTTATATTTATTATTATTTATATTCATTATTTATGTTCATTATTTATGTTCATTATTTATATTCAATATTATTTATATTCAATATTATTTATATTCAATATTATTTATATTCATTATTTATATTCATTATTTATATTCAATATTATTTATATTCATTATTTATATTCATTATTTATATGCATTATTTATATTCATTATTATTTATATTCATTATTTATGTTCATTATTTATATTCAATATTATTTATATTCAATATTATTTATATTCAATATTATTTATATTCAATATTATTTATATTCAATATTATTTATATTCAATATTATTTATATTCATTATTTATATTCATTATTTATATTCATTATTTATATTAAATATTATTTATATTCATTATTTATATTAAATATTATTTATATTCAATATTTATATTCATTATTTATATTCAATATTATTTATATTCAATGTTTATATTCAATATTATTTATATTCATTATTTATATTCAATATTTATATTCAATATTTATAGTCAATATTTATATTCATTATTTATATTCAATATTTATATTCATTATTTATATTCAATATTATTTATATTGATTATTTATATTCATTATTTATATTCAATATTTATATTGATTATTTATATTCAATATTTATATTCATTAGTTATATTCATTATTTATATTCATTATTATTTATATTCATTATTATTTATATTCAATATTATTTATATTCAATATTATTTATATTCAATATTATTTATATTCAATATTATTTATATTCAATATTATTTATATTCAATATTATTTATATTCAATATTATTTATATTCAATATTATTTATATTCATTATTTATATTCATTATTTATATTCAATATTTATATTCAATATTTATATTCAATATTTATATTCAATATTTATATTCAATATTTATATTCAATATTTATATTCATTATTTATATTCATTATTTATATTCAATAATATTATTTATATTCATTATTTATATTCAATAATATTATTTATATTCAATATTATTTATATTCATTATTTATATTCAATATTTATATTCAATAATATTATTTATATTCAATATTTATATTCAATAATATTATTTATATTCATTATTTATATTCAATAATATTATTTATATTCATTATTTGTATTCAATAATATTATTTATATTCATTTTTTATATTCAATATTATTTATATTCATTATTTATATTCATTATTTATATTCAATATTTCTTTATATTCAATATTATTTATATTCATTATTTATATTCAATATTATTTATATTCATTATTTATATTCAGTATTTATATTCATTATTTATATTCATTATTTATATTCAATATTTATATTCATTATTTATATTTAATATTATTTATATTCAATATTTATATTCAATATTTATATTCAATATTATTTATATTCAATATTATTTATATTCAATATTATTTATATTCAATATTTATATTCATTATTTATATTCAATATTATTTATATTCAATATTTATATTCATTATTTATATTCAATATTTATATTCATTATTTATATTCATTATTTATATTCAATATTTATATTCATTATTTATATTCAATATTATTTATATTCAATATTTATATTCAATATTTATATTCAATATTTATATTCAATATTATTTATATTCAATATTATTTATATTCAATATTTATATTCAATATTATTTATATTCAATATTATTTATATTCAATATTATTTATATTCAATATTATTTATATTCATTATTTATATTCATTATTTATATTAAATATTATTTATATTCATTATTTATATTCATTATTTATATTCAATATTATTTATATTCATTATTTATATGCATTATTTATATTCATTATTATTTATATTCATTATTTATGTTCATTATTTATATTCAATATTATTTATATTCAATATTATTTATATTCAATATTATTTATATTCAATATTATTTATATTCATTATTTATATTCATTATTTATATTAAATATTATTTATATTCAATATTTATATTCATTATTTATATTCAATATTATTTATATTCAATGTTTATATTCAATATTATTTATATTCATTATTTATATTTAATATTTATAGTCAATATTTATATTCATTATTTATATTCAATATTTATATTCATTATTTATATTCAATATTATTTATATTGATTATTTATATTCATTATTTATATTCAATATTTATATTGATTATTTATATTCAATATTTATATTCATTAGTTATATTCATTATTTATATTCATTATTATTTATATTCAATATTATTTATATTCAATATTATTTATATTCAATATTATTTATATTCATTATTTATATTCAATATTATTTATATTCAATATTTATATTCATTATTTATATTCATTATTTATATTCAATATTTATATTCAATATTTATATTCAATATTTATATTCAATATTTATATTCATTATTTATATTCATTATTTATATTCAATAATATTATTTATATTCATTATTTATATTCAATAATATTATTTATATTCAATATTTATATTCAATAATATTATTTATATTCATTATTTATATTCAATAATATTATTTATATTCATTATTTGTATTCAATAATATTATTTATATTCATTTTTTATATTCAATATTATTTATATTCATTATTTATATTCATTATTTATATTCAATATTTCTTTATATTCAATATTATTTATATTCATTATTTATATTCAATATTATTTATATTCATTATTTATATTCAGTATTTATATTCATTATTTATATTCATTATTTATATTCAATATTTATATTCATTATTTATATTTAATATTATTTATATTCAATATTTATATTTAATATTTATATTCAATATTATTTATATTCAATATTATTTATATTCAATATTATTTATATTCAATATTATTTATATTCAATATTTATATTCATTATTTATATTCAATATTATTTATATTCAATATTTATATTCATTATTTATATTCATTATTTATATTCAATATTTATATTCATTATTTATATTCAATATTTATATTCATTATTTATATTCAATATTATTTATATTCAATATTTATATTCAATATTTATATTCAATATTATTTATATTCAATATTATTTATATTCAATATTTATATTCAATATTATTTATATTCAATATTATTTATATTCAATATTATTTATATTCAATATTATTTATATTCATTATTTATATTCATTATTTATATTAAATATTATTTATATTCATTATTTGTATTCATTATTTATATTCAATATTATTTATATTCATTATTTATATTCATTATTTATATGCATTATTTATATTCATTATTATTTATATTCATTATTTATGTTCATTATTTATATTCAATATTATTTATATTCAATATTATTTATATTCAATATTATTTATATTCAATATTATTTATATTCAATATTATTTATATTCATTATTTATATTCATTATTTATATTAAATATTATTTATATTCAATATTTATATTCATTATTTATATTCAATATTATTTATATGCAATGTTTATATTCAATATTATTTATATTCATTATTTATATTTAATATTTATAGTCAATATTTATATTCATTATTTATATTCAATATTTATATTCATTATTTATATTCAATATTATTTATATTGATTATTTATATTCATTATTTATATTCAATATTTATATTGATTATTTATATTCAATATTTATATTCATTAGTTATATTCATTATTTATATTCATTATTATTTATATTCAATATTATTTATATTCAATATTATTTATATTCAATATTATTTATATTCATTATTTATATTCAATATTATTTATATTCAATATTTATATTCATTATTTATATTCATTATTTATATTCAATATTTATATTCAATATTTATATTCAATATTTATATTCATTATTTATATTCATTATTTATATTCAATAATATTATGTATATTCATTATTTATATTCAATAATATTATTTATATTCAATATTATTTATATTCATTATTTATATTCAATATTTATATTCAATAATATTATTTATATTCAATATTTATATTCAATAATATTATTTATATTCAATATTTATATTCAATAATATTATTTATATTCATTATTTATATTCAATAATATTATTTATATTCATTATTTGTATTCAATAATATTATTTATATTCATTTTTTATATTCAATATTATTTATATTCATTATTTATATTCATTATTTATATTCAATATTTCTTTATATTCAATATTATTTATATTCATTATTTATATTCAATATTATTTATATTCATTATTTATATTCAGTATTTATATTCATTATTTATATTCATTATTTATATTCAATATTTATATTCATTATTTATATTTAATATTATTTATATTCAATATTTATATTTAATATTTATATTCAATATTATTTATATTCAATATTATTTATATTCAATATTATTTATATTCAATATTTATATTCATTATTTATATTCAATATTATTTATATTCAATATTTATATTCATTATTTATATTCATTATTTATATTCATTATTTATATTCAATATTTATATTCATTATTTATATTCAATATTTATATTCATTATTTATATTCAATATTATTTATATTCAATATTATTTATATTCAATATTTATATTCAATATTTATATTCAATATTATTTATATTCAATATTATTTATATTCAATATTTATATTCAATATTATATATATTCAATATTATTTATATTCAATATTATTTATATTCAATATTATTTATATTCAATATTTATATTCAATATTTATATTCATTATTTATATTCAATATTATTTATATTCAATATTATTTATATTCAATATTAGTTATATTCAATATTATTTATATTCAATATTATTTATATTCAAAATTATTTATATTCAATATTTATATTCAATATTTATATTCATTATTTATATTCATTATTTATATTCAATATTTATATTCAATATTTATATTCAATATTTATATTCATTATTTATATTCAATAATATTTATATTCATTATTTATATTCAATAATATTTATATTCATTATTTATATTCAATAATATGATTTATATTCATTATTTATATTCAATAATATGATTTATATTCATTATTTATATTCAATAATATGATTTATATTCATTATTTATATTCAATAATATGATTTATATTCATTATTTATATTCAATAATATTATTTATATTCATTATTTATATTCAATATTATTTATATTCATTATTTATATTCAATATTTATATTCAATAATATTATTTATATTCAATATTTATATTCAATAATATTATTTATATTCAATATTTATATTCAATAATATTATTTATATTCATTATGGATATTCAATAATATTATTTATATTCTTTTTTTATATTCAATATTATTTATATTCATTATTTATATTCAATATTATTTATATTCAATATTATTTATATTCAATATTATTTATATTCAATATTATTTATATTCAATATTTCTTTATATTCAATATTATTTATATTCATTATTTATATTCAATATTATTTATATTCATTATTTATATTCAATATTATTTATATTCATTATTTATATTCAGTATTTATATTCATTATTTATATTCAGTATTTATATTCATTATTTATATTCAATATTTATATTCATTATTTATATTTAATATTATTTATATTCAATATTTATATTCATTATTTATATTCAATATTATTTATATTCAATATTTATATTCAATATTTATATTCATTATTTATATTCAATATTTATATTCAATATTATTTATATTCAATATTTATATTCATTATTATTTATATTCAATATTTATATTGATTATTTATATTCAATATTTATATTCATTATTTATATTCAATATTATTTATATTCATTATTTCTATTCAATATTTATATTCATTATTTCTATTCAATATTTATATTCATTATTTCTATTCAATATTTATATTCAATATTTATATTCAATATTATTTATATTCAATATTTATATTCATTATTTATATTCAATATTATTTATATTCAATATTTATATTCAATATTATTTATATTCAATATTTATATTCATTATTTATATTCAATATTTATATTCAATATTATTTATAGTCAATATTATGTATATTCAATATTTATATTCAATATTATTTATATTCCTTATTTATATTCAATATTAATGATTGTCATCTTTCATGTACACAATGTATTGTTTTTGTATCTAACATGTTGTAAGATTAGTAGTGGTATCGTATGGGTTATACCTCTATACTGCTATTTTTTTAGTCCGTCTGAAAAATTGTCTTCCGATAGATGAGCTGTCGCATAGCCTCCTTTCAGTCGGGTGACTGAACAGTGTAAGGTCAGGTAGTCTGTATCCTGAAGATTCGACAGATTGGGGAGTCTATTTGTCTCCACCTGTGTTTGTTTACTGCAGTCCTGCAATGGCTTGTTCTGATCCGGCTTGCGGCTATCCACTGCTTCCTACTATTTGTAGCAAAACCTAGGAGGTGCAAAGTTGGGTCTTCAAACTCTTTTGGCCGTATTGTTTCTCCATTCCCTCTTTCTATATCTCAACTGGGTCAAAAATTTGATTTTTGAATTGTAGAATGGATTTCGGAACTTGAGTCTGGAGGTATCTGGGGCATCTTTTAAAATTTGTTGGATTCGTAAGTCCCTTGTGTCCTCCTCAATGTTTTCAATCCATTTTAGAGTTGCCTGTTCCCTCCCTTTTGTGGGGGGAGGGAGGTGCGATTAAGCTTGCTACTGGTAGCCATTGTGTTGGAATTAACTTCACACATCCTATGGTAATACACATGATTTCTCAGAGTTTTTTTCTAGTCGCATTAGATGTCAACTTTCATTTATGCCCCCTCCTTTTTGCTATAAACTAGAAGTCATTTTGTAAGGATTCGATTATTGCATTTGAGTTGTGTGTTTTTTACCCACATGTCAATAATAGTGTGGTGTTTTCAGTAAATATACCCATCTCAGATACAATTGCATCAGGGAGATAGTTTTTGAAAATCATAAATCGTAATCGTCCAAGAATTGGCCCTTGGATCACACCCACATTAATGTGATGTTGTTTAGATGTATTCTCATTGAAGAACTGGATCTTTCTTTTATCAAAGAAGGATCCGATTGCATTAAATATTCGTCCAGTAATATTGTACAGTTGGAGATGCGGATGGCCTACGTGCACCTTTCAAGAAAGTTTAAACATTTTCACGCATGTCTACAGAAAATATTGGACATAAAATGTCAAAACAAACTTAACGGGATAAAGGTCCTCTCTTTGACGTTGCAGATTGGAATGAAAATAAATGCCTCAAAGGCAAAACTGCTCAACGCCTGCTTCGCTCCAACAGACAAAATACCCATCATCTGCAACAATGATGTTTTTGAAGAAGTTTGGCATCCTCATCATGATGGTCATAGGTCAAGGTGATACTGACATCAAAGTGCAAATTGACTTTGGGAATATTCCATATCATCCAACTTTGATACTGCCACTCTTAATTTTTTCCTTACAGACACCCTATAAAATTTTTTCCTTACAGACACTCTATAAAATTTGGCCAAACTAGATTAGAGTAAGTGAACCCCTTTTTTTTTTTTTTTTTTTTTTTTTTTTCAGACATAATTCGTTCTGGAATAAAAATAAAGAGGGATTGTGACTGTCAACTTTGAACCTCGACTATATCAGAAATTCTTGACTTTTTTGGTTAAAATCTATCCATTTTACACTGTAAATTGACCGTTGGGTAAGTTGGATAGGGGGGGGGGGGTAAAAAGTTAGGAAATAAAGAGAAATGTGCCAATTTTACCCACTCGTCATTGCCATACTTTTCAAAAGTTTGGACCAGCACCAAAATTAATAACCGTAATGCTGTGAAAACATCTTTTGAATTTTTTACTGACAATGTTCAAATTTAAGGATAAATATCAACTCATGTTAATATTCAAATTATCACGCATCTGATTGCCTTTGATGTTTTTCTTTTTTAGGATTCATCAAGTTCGTTCCTATGGAAGCAATTTAGCCGTCAATATTTGGTGGAATCATGAGGAAGGCTTGAAACTGGATCCTCAAAAATGCCAAGATGAATGTGATCCAAATCTGAATTTATCTGTTGTTAATTTTGAAATTGACGATGAAGTTCCAAACAACGATAAGAATGAGGACGATTGGAAGTGAGTATTTTAGCTTTTCATGATGTTTGATTCTTTTCATTTGTTTTTTTTTTTGGGGGGGGGGGGTTATTTTTTTGCATTTTTTTTTAAACTTCCTTTTTTTTAACTTCCTTTTTTTTTAACTTCCTTTTTTTTTAACTTCCTTTTTTTTTAACTTCCTTTTTTTTTTAACTTCCTTTTTTTTTTAACTTCCTTTTTTTTAACTTCCTTTTTTTTAAACTTCCTTTTTTTTAAACTTCCTTTTTTTTAAACTTCCTTTTTTTTAACTTCCTTTTTTTTTACTTGTTTTTTTGCATTTGTTTTTTGTCGTTTTTTTTTTTTTTTGCATTTTTTTACTTTGTTTTTTTTTACTTTGTTTTTTTTTTACTTTGTTTTTTTTTACTTTGTTTTTTTTTTTTACTTTTTTTACTTCCTTTTTTACTTTTGTTTTTTTTTTACTTGTTTTTTTTGCATTTGTTTTTTGTCGGGTTTTTTTTTGCATTTTTTACTTTGTTTTTTGGGTTTTTTTACTTTTTTCACTATTTTGCATTTTTTTACTTTGTTTTTTTACTTTGTTTTTTTACTTTGTTTTTTTTTACTTTTTTTTACTTCGTTTTTTTTTTTACTTCCTTTTTTATTTTTGTTTTCTTTTACTTGTTTTTTTACTTCGTTTTTTTACTTTTGTTGTTTTTTTTTTTTTTTTTTACTAAATCTTTTTCTGAGAGCTGGAATAGTAGGTGGAATAGTAATTTAGGGGGTGCTAATAGTGCAATGAGGTCTGAAATTCGAGCCTTGTTTTCATTTCACCCTCTTTCTCACAGAAGAGGTATTGCGAGTTTGTCTCTGCTTTATTGCTATTTTCATGGCAAGTGTTCGACTGAGCTTCAATCTATGGTCCACCCTCACCAAACTTTCACAAGAAACACTCGTCCTGCTGAAAACACTATCAATAATTCCCCCCACTCTTTATCTGTGCCTAAACCTAAATGTAGATTCCATGAACAAAGCGTCTCTCTTAGAACTGCACGCCTGTGGAACTGTCTTCCATTTTCCCGTTTTCCAGCTGACTAAAATCTGATTGTCTTCAAGTCCAACGTAAACAAGTTCTTGATGAGCCGTTCCACTTAAGTTATAAAATTTACCGAATTTCCATTATTAACAATTACTATATTGTCCAATTGACTACTGTACATTCTTAACCCTTATCCTCGAGTGGTCTCTGGGCCTTGTTAAGTAGTGATGCCTATGTGAAAAAAAAAAAAAAGCTGGTAGATTACATTCCTGTGGTACGAATATTCAAAAATTTTGAAATAACTGAACCCAAAAGTATCACTTCTATCAGTCTCATTCTTTGCTAAAATCTTTGAGTCACTAATCAATCTAACATTAATCAATCTAACATTAATCAATCTAACATTAATCAATCTAACATTAATCAATCTAACATTAATCAATCTAACATTAATCAATCTAACATTAATCAATCTAACATTAATCAATCTAGCATTAATCAATCTAACATTAATCAATCTAGCATTAATCAATCTAGCATTAATCAATCTAACATTAATCAATCTAGCATTAATCAATCTAACATTAATCAATCTAACATTAATCAATCTAGCATTAATCAATCTAGCATTAATCAATCTAACATTAATCAATCTAGCATTAATCAATCTAACATTAATCAATCTAACATTAATCAATCTAGCATTAATCAATCTAGCATTAATCAATCTAGCATTAATCAATCTAACATTAATCAATCTAGCATTAATCAATCTAACATTAATCAATCTAACATTAATCAATCTAACATTAATCAATCTAACATTAATCAATCTAACATTAATCAATCTAGCATTAATCAATCTAACATTAATCAATCTAGCATTAATCAATCTAACATTAATCAATCTAGCATTAATCAATCTAACATTAATCAATCTAGCATTAATCAATCTAACATTAATCAATCTAACATTAATCAATCTAGCATTAATCAATCTAACATTAATCAATCTAACATTAATCAATCTAACATTAATCAATCTAACATTAATCAATCTAACATTAATCAATCTAACATTAATCAATCTAACATTAATCAATCTAACATTAATCAATCTAACATTAATCAATCTAACATTAATCAATCTAACATTAATCAATCTAGCATTAATCAATCTAACATTAATCAATCTAACATTAATCAATCTAACATTAATCAATCTAACATTAATCAATCTAACATTAATCAATCTAGCATTAATCAATCTAACATTAATCAATCTAGCATTAATCAATCTAACATTAATCAATCTAGCATTAATCAATCTAACATTAATCAATCTAACATTAATCAATCTAACATTAATCAATCTAACATTAATCAATCTAACATTAATCAATCTAACATTAATCAATCTAGCATTAATCAATCTAGCATTAATCAATCTAACATTAATCAATCTAACATTAATCAATCTAACATTAATCAATCTAACATTAATCAATCTAGCATTAATCAATCTAGCATTAATCAATCTAACATTAATCAATCTAACATTAATCAATCTAACATTAATCAATCTAACATTAATCAATCTAGCATTAATCAATCTAACATTAATCAATCTAACATTAATCAATCTAGCATTAATCAATCTAGCATAAATCAATCTAACATTAATCAATCTAACATTAATCAATCTAACATTAATCAATCTAACATTAATCAATCTAACATTAATCAATCTAACATTAATCAATCTAGCATTAATCAATCTAACATTAATCAATCTAGCATTAATCAATCTAACATTAATCAATCTAGCATTAATCAATCTAGCATTAATCAATCTAGCATTAATCAATCTAACATTAATCAATCTAACATTAATCAATCTAACATTAATCAATCTAACATTAATCAATCTAGCATTAATCAATCTAGCATTAATCAATCTAACATTAATCAATCTAACATTAATCAATCTAACATTAATCAATCTAACATTAATCAATCTAACATTAATCAATCTAACATTAATCAATCTAACATTAATCAATCTAGCATTAATCAATCTAACATTAATCAATCTAGCATTAATCAATCTAACATTAATCAATCTAACATTAATCAATCTAGCATTAATCAATCTAACATTAATCAATCTAACATTAATCAATCTAACATTAATCAATCTAACATTAATCAATCTAACATTAATCAATCTAACATTAATCAATCTAGCATTAGTCTACCATCTTGTTTGTGCTATTCTCAGAATCATTATGGATTTAGGCAAAAAAAAAAAAAAAAAAAAAGGCAAACCCTGCAGATATCTTAACGGTCATCTCTAATACATCTAAATCTATGCAGGTGGAACTAGGGCGGTAGGGCTTGATATATCAAAAGCCTTTGATAAGGTTTGGAATTAAGTTTTTTTTTGTTTAATTAATTTGTATGATATTATTGCACGAATATTTGATATAATAATTAATTTGTATGATATTATTGGATGAATATTTGATATAATGATTTATTTGTATGATATTATTGGATGAATATTTGATATAATAATTTATTTGTATGATATTATTGCATGAATATTTGATATAATGATTAATTTGTATGATATTATTGCATGAATATTTGATATAATAATTAATTTGTATGATATTATTGCATGAATATTTGATATAATAATTTATTTGTATGATATTATTGCATGAATATTTGATATAATAATTTATTTGTATGATATTATTGCATGAATATTTGATATAATAATTTATTTGTATGATATTATTGCATGAATATTTGATATAATAATTAATTTGTATGATATTATTGCATGAATATTTGATATAATAATTTATTTGTATGATATTATTGCATGAATATTTGATATAATAATTAATTTGTATGATATTATTGCATGAATATTTGATATAATAATTAATTTGTATGATATTATTGCATGAATATTTGATATAATAATTAATTTGTATGATATTATTGCATGAATATTTGATATAATAATTAATTTGTATGATATTATTGCATGAATATTTGATATAATAATTTATTTGTATGATATTATTGCATGAATATTTGATATAATAATTTATTTGTATGATATTATTGGATGAATATTTGATATAATAATTTATTTGTATGATATTATTGCATGAATATTTTATATAATAATTAATTTGTATGATATTATTGCATGAATATTTGATATAATAATTAATTTGTATGATATTATTGCATGAATATTTGATATAATAATTTATTTGTATGATATTATTGCATGAATATTTGATATAATAATTAATTTGTATGATATTATTGCATGAATATTTGATATAATAATTAATTTGTATGATATTATTGCATGAATATTTGATATAATAATTAATTTGTATGATATTATTGCATGAATATTTGATATAATAATTAATTTGTATGATATTATTGCATGAATATTTGATATAATAATTTATTTGTATGATATTATTGCATGAATATTTGATATAATAATTTATTTGTATGATATTATTGGATGAATATTTGATATAATAATTTATTTGTATGATATTATTGCATGAATATTTTATATAATAATTAATTTGTATGATATTATTGCATGAATATTTGATATAATAATTAATTTGTATGATATTATTGCATGAATATTTGATATAATAATTTATTTGTATGATATTATTGCATGAATATTTGATATAATAATTAATTTGTATGATATTATTGCATGAATATTTGATATAATGATTAATTTGTATGATATTATTGCATGAATATTTGATATAATAATTTATTTGTATGATATTATTGCATGAATATTTGATATAATAATTAATTTGTATGATATTATTGCATGAATATTTGATATAATAATTAATTTGTATGATATTATTGCATGAATATTTGATATAATAATTAATTTGTATGATATTATTGCATGAATATTTGATATAATAATTTATTTGTATGATATTATTGCATGAATATTTGATATAATAATTTATTTGTATGATATTATTGCATGAATATTTGATATAATAATTTATTTGTATGATATTATTGCATGAATATTTGATATAATAATTTATTTGTATGATATTATTGCATGAATATTTGATATAATAATTTATTTGTATGATATTATTGCATGAATATTTGATATAATGATTAATTTGTATGATATTATTGGATGAATATTTGATATAATAATTAATTTGTATGATATTATTGCATGAATATTTGATATAATAATTTATTTGTATGATATTATTGCATGAATATTTGATATAATAATTTATTTGTATGATATTATTGCATGAATATTTGATATAATAATTTATTTGTATGATATTATTGCATGAATATTTGATATAATAATTTATTTGTATGATATTATTGCATGAATATTTGATATAATAATTTATTTGTATGATATTATTGCATGAATATTTGATATAATAATTTATTTGTATGATATTATTGCATGAATATTTGATATAATAATTAATTTGTATGATATTATTGCATGAATATTTGATATAATAATTAATTTGTATGATATTATTGCATGAATATTTGATATAATAATTTATTTGTATGATATTATTGCATGAATATTTGATATAATAATTTATTTGTATGATATTATTGCATGAATATTTGATATAATAATTAATTTGTATGATATTATTGCATGAATATTTGATATAATAATTTATTTGTATGATATTATTGCATGAATATTTGATATAATAATTTATTTGTATGATATTATTGCATGAATATTTGATATAATAATTAATTTGTATGATATTATTGCATGAATATTTGATATAATAATTTATTTGTAATATATTATTGCATGAATATTTGATATAATAAACTTCATTCCAAAGAAAGCTCCACATTGTATTCGATGGCTGTAGATCAAAACAACCTGACATTAATGCCAGGGTTAGATTCTTGCACCTTTATTTCTGATCTTTACAAACGACTTCACTGATGCAATCACATCTGAGATGGGTATATTTGCCAGTGACACCACATTTTATTTTCTAATGTATGGATGGTTCAATCTTTAAATAATTGAATCTTTATCTCGACTCTTATATCAAACTTTTTGTTTTTTTGTTTTTTTACTTTTTTTTTACTTTCTATGGATTCAGAAACGGCTGGGCCGATTTTTATGAAATTTCTCATGAATGTACTTTATGTATCTGGTAGTGTTCTTGGATAGGTTTTGTATTAGGATGTCTTTAATAATGATAATTAAAAAATCTGATGAAAGAAGGAACAGCCTAAGATCACAAGTGGATTTGAGAAACTTTATTGTAACACAAGCAGAAAGGACCAGCATATAAAATCAATAGTGTTTTTTTTATATGACAGTGGTGTGTTCGAAATAGACGTTTCTGTTTAAAGCACAATTGAACCATGATACTTGACGTTTTTAAACTTAAGGCATTATCACAGCACAAGCAGAAAGGCCAGGCATATAAAATCAACAGTAGGTTCTTTGATATATTTTCATGTTCTTAATATTTTTTCTCGTATTTGCTTTCAGAACTTATTTTCTTGATTTTCTCAAAGAAGAAGACGTCACGCTGGAAGACATGGCAGAACTTGTTCTTGGAGTGAGTTTAGAAAATCATTTTTTGTTTGGCTTTTGTCTTTACATGGGAGTCACCACTTGCCAAGTTCTGAAAACCACTCGAGGATAAGAGTTAATGAGTGTCAGGAGGTTGGTGAGACAACAAGTAACAATAATGATCAGTTGTCATGGAAATTGAATGGAACTTGATTATTTAAGAGAACAATTCTCAAGAATTTGTTTACATGAGACTTGAAAATGACTGTGCTGTAGTCATCTGGACACAGTATATTCTGCAGAGAGTTCCAGGAAAGAAACTTTGTTCATGGAATTTGCATTTAGTTTCAGGCACGGATAGAGAGTAGAGGAAATTGTTGATAGTGGTTGTAGCTAGAGGAGTGTTATGTTTTGCAGAGTGGTTGGGAATAGATTGGAGCTCAGGCGAGCACTTGCCATGGAAATAATGATAGATAAGAAATAGACTGACAACATCTTTTCTGTGAGAAGTTGTAAGAAGGATGGAAAGGCATCGTTTACTTTTGATTTTGAAGCAGGTTTTGGATTTAATGCACTTTTTCTCTACAAACAAGAATTTTTGTCAAAAACACAAGTTTTTCTTGATACAATGTATGAAGATCTTTCAAAACGTTATTAACCCTTTATGATTTAAATTATGATGTAGATGATAAAAAAATATTGTTAAACTTAGTCAGTTGAAAAGGTAATGATACTATGATTGTCTTCAAACTGTAAAAATGTTTTTGATAGGGGGCTCTAACAGATTACCGAAGACTATATTCTCATTCTGCCACAAACTCCTATCCTTACATCATCAACGCTCTGATCCCCATCTGGCATCAATTGTGATGGATGGCTCTCGTCTGGGTGAGGCCCCGTGTTTTGACAAGCTTCTGGGTTTGACCTTTACTCCTGATCTTAAATGGAACACGTACATCAAGTCTGTTGCCAGGGTCGCTGGAAAGATGGTGGGATCCTTCTACCGCTCCAGAAGATATCTCACTACTGATGCAATTCCCTATCTATATAAAAGCCAAGTACATCGAAGGATGGAATACTGTTGCCATATCTGGACAAGAGCTTCTAAAAACAGCCAATCCTGCTTGACAGAGTACAAATTCGACTTCGTGGCTTAGTGGGAGATGCCCTTTTCTCTACCCTGCAACCTCTCTCCCACAGAAGAGACGTTGCAAGCCTATCCTTGTTTTATCGTTATTTCCATGGCAGGTGCTCGTCTGAACTCCAATCTCTGGTCCCCCCTCGCCAATCTTTCACGAAAAACACCCATCTAGCTGAATCCACTGTGAAAAATTTCCCCCACTCTTTATCTGTGCCTAAATCAAAACGTGGATTCCATGAACAGAGCTTCTTTCTTAGAACTGCATGCCTGTGGAACTCTGTTCTGTCTGCCTGCTTCCCTCCGGACTACAACTTGGATGTCTTCAAGTCCAATGTTAACAAATTCCTAATGAACCGCACTTCATCAAATCTCCACACTAACATAATGTACTTGCAATAACCCTTATCCCTGAGTGGCTTCCTGGCCTTGATAAGTGGTGATCACTGTGTAAAAAAAAAAAAAAAAAATTAAGGTCTACAGTCTCTTTCATCCGACGGTATAGCCTAATGAAGCAATCCTGAACTGTTGCCACCTCCACGCGAACTATGACATGGGGTTGGTATTTGCTAGGAGCCTGACCAGATAAATAGATAAAGATGGTGTACATGCTTGCAATAGAAAAAAAGTATCATTCACCAAAATTAACATATTTAAAAAAAAAAAAAAAAAAAAAATTATGTCTAAACAACAATCCCTGATCTCTCAACGCCATTTTTTTGCAAGACAAGGGAGATAATTAAAAAATAAATTAAATTTTTGAAAGATTCTTATAAAAATTCAAGTACTTCATTAATTTACGTGATTTTTGGTGTGTGATATTTTCTTTTCATTATGGGTATGTTCATTATATAGATTTTTCTTTATTTTAATTTCTTCATGGGGAAGAGGCTGCTGGACAAGTGCCAAAATGTTTTTTTTTTCTCCAAATTAAATCTGTGGACTCAACATTTTTTCAAAACTAAAAATTTTACAAAAGTTATAGAATTGTCAAACCTGATTGAGAGGAATTAAAAAATCGTGTGTTTTAGTCGATATTTTGTTATCAGAAACGGATTCAATAAGTTTAACATCAAATGATGAACCATTGAAATTTTTTTTTTCAAAATATTGATTACACAAGATGAAACCTGGGCCTATCACTATGACCAAATTTAAATCCACCATAATGCATCTAGGTTTTTTCTTAAACATATCAGCTATTTAAAAAAAAAATTATATTTAGATTTAATATTCAACTTGTATTTTTCTAAAATGATAATTTAGTAAAAAAATAAACATTATTTATAAAAAGAAAATGAAAATTAACAAACCTCTAAGTAATTTTGACAAATGGTTTTTGTCATTACAGGAATGGTAATTAATTCTGCAATAAAAGTATTGATCCATTTTTTTGTTGTTTGCAGGATGCTTTAGCTGCAGAGTTAAAAGCCATGAAAGTTGGTAAAGGTTACCTTGACATGATCCACAAGGTGAGCATTTTAAATTTTATTTCAAACTTTTTTTTAACTGCTGTTTTAAACTTCGGTCAAAAAAAAATGTCCTAGATACATAAATTTTATTTCAAACTTTTTTAACTGCTGTTTTAAATGTCAGTAAAAAAAAAAAGACACATAAATTTTATTTCAAACTTTTTAACTGCTGTTTTAAATGTCAGTCAAAAAAAAAAGACACATAAATTTTATTTCAAACTTTTTAACTGCTGTTTTAAACTTCAGTAAAAAAAAAAGACACATAAATTTTGAAACAAATGTAGAACTTATTTAGAATTACACGTATTTAAAAAAAAAAAAATATATATATATATATATATATATATTTATGCTGTACAAACTCATCTCAGAACAAAGATGTTATATTCCAAAAATCATGTAAATTGATCAAGCATTTTTTTTAACTAAGAAAATAAGAATTTTAGTGATTTTGATACAAAATGTATTCATTTTTAAGGCTTGATTTGATACTTCAAATTGAGTTGTCTCACCCGTATTTATGCTAGATCAAACAACATGGATGCCAAAATTCTTATGTCTTGCATCATGGTAAAGTTTCATTCTTTTTAGTTATAAACAGAGAGAAAGCAAAGTGGAAGTGATAGAAATATTATAAGAAGTAGAGTGAGGAAGAGGGGGTTAAAACAAATAGTGCAAGAGGGTGAGAGTAATAGACAGAAATTTAGTTTTAGCCTGATCATATATATATATATATAATGTGTGTGTATATATATATATATATATATATATATATATATATATATATATATATATATATATATAAAAGGCAAAATGTGTTTGTGTGTGTTTATATGTTTCGCAAAAATCTTCCCCACAGGTGACAGATTTTCATGAGATCAGTATCATTTTCAAGCTCGAACCTTCGGACGGCAAATATCAAAAATTATATATATATATATATATATATATATATATATACTTTTGTCATTTATTTCTTATATCGAGCTTGATAAATTAAAGGATTGGTATAAATAAAAGGTGAAATAACGCTCTGATCCCCATCTGGCATCAATTGAAATGGATGGCTCTCGTCTGGGAGAGGCTCCGTGTTTTGGCAAGCTTCTGGGTTTGACCTTTACTCCTGATCTTAAATGGAACACGTACATCAAGTCTGTTGCCAAGGTCGCTGGAAAGATGGTGGGATCCTTCTACCGCTCCAGAAGATATCTCACTACTGATGCAATTCTCTATCTATATAAAAGCCAAGTACGTCCAAGGATGGAATACTGCTGCCATATCTGGGAAGGAGCTGCTAAAAACAGCCAATCCTGCCTTGACAGAGTACAAATTCGACTTCGTGGCTTAGTGGGAGATGCCCTTTTCTCTACCCTGCAACCTCTCTCCCACAGAAGAGACGTTGCGATCCTATCCTTGTTTTATCGTTATTTCCATGGCAAGTGCTCGTCTGAACTCCAATCTCTGGTCTCCCCTCACCAATCTTTCACGAAAAACACCTGTCTAGCTGAATCCACTGTGACAAATTTCCCCCACTCTTTATCTGTGCCTAAATCAAAACGTGGATTCCATGAACAAAGCTTCTTTCTTAGAACTGCACGCCTGTGGAACTCTGTTCCGTCTGCTTGCTTCCCACCTGACTACAACTTGGATGTCTTCAAGTCCAATGTTAACAAATTCCTAATGAACCGCCCCCTTAAGTAAACACTTTCAAATCTCCACACTAACGTACTGTACTTGCAATAACCCTTATCCCTGAGTGGCTTCCGAGCCTTGATAAGTGGTGACCACCGTGTAAAAAAAAAAAAAAAAAAAAAAATTCCACATAAATCTATATAATCATAAAACTCAGAACAGTTTGAATGCTTGGGCATTTAAACCGTCCATCCGGTTTATGACTTTCAGTTTCAAAACATTTGTCTTCTTACCTATTTTATGGCTTAAGTTCTATATTAAAATCCACTGCTGCTATTTGAGCAAATACAAGGTCAATTATATTTTTTGATTTAACTTATTTTAACATGTTTTCCTCACAAATAAATCTTATTTAATCCTGTTGAGTCAAAAAAAGTGATTTACATATCTGTCTGTCTATCTATCTATAAAATTCAAATAGTGTTTTCCTTACAAATAAATCCTATTTAACCCTGTTGAGTTAAAAAAAAAAAAAAAAAAAACTAATTTAAATATACAATATTTGCTGATTTTAGTAGCCTTTACATGGATTCTGACAATTTATTTTTTTCAGGCCTTTCTTAAAAAATATTTACATAGGCATCACCACTTATCAAGGCCCAGGGGCCACTCGAGGATAAGGGTTAAAGAGTGTACAGTAGTCAATTAGACAATATAGTAATCGTCAGTAATGGAAATTCAGTAAATTTGTTAACTTAAGGGGAACGGCTTATCAAGAACTTGTTTACATTAGACTTGAAGACAGCCATATTGTAGTCAGCTGAAAAGCAGGAAAACGGAAGACAGTCCCACAGGCGTGCAGTTCTAAGAAAGAAGCTTTGTTCATGGAACCTACGTTTAGGTTTAGGCACAGATAAAGAGTGTGGGGGGGGAATTATTGATAGTGTTTACAGCTAGACGAGTGTTTTTGTGAAAGTTTGGCAAAGGAGACCATAGATTGAAGCTCAGTCGAGCACTTACCATGAAAATAACGATAAAGCAGAGACAAACTCGCTACATTTCTTCTGTGAGAAAGAGTTTGCAGAGAGGAAAAAATGATGCTACAAAGTCTATTTTGAACTCTATCAAGGCAGCATAAGTCCTTTCTAGCAGCTTCTGCCCAGATGTGGCAACAGTACTCCATCCTTGGATGAACTTGGCTCTTTAGATAGAGAATTGTATCAGCAGTGAGATATCTACTGGATCAATAGAAGGATCCCACCATTTTTCCAGCGGCCTTGGCAACGGATTTAATGTACGTGTTTCATTTCAGATCAGGAGTAATGATCAAGCCCAGAAGCTTGTTAAAACATGAGGCCTCCCCAAGATGAGAGCCATTCATTTCAATTGATACCAGATGAGGATCAGATCGTTGATGATACTAAGATAGAAGCTTAGTTTTAGATGCATTAAAAGTAACCAGCCACTTTTTTCCCCATTGTACCATGTGCTCAAGATCAGAGGAGAGAGAAATAATTTTAGGGAGGTAAAAAAATTGGTTTTTGTGGTGCTTTTAGTAGGACCTCATTAATTTTAATTAGTGCTTGCTGTAGTGCTCTGGAGGCTTCCTAACTTTTATTTTTTCACTTATCACTTAAAAAAATGTTTTCTCAAGACAATAAACAACAAGATAATCTCAAAATCATTATTTTATTTTGAACAGTTTTCATCTTACCTTTTAACGGCCAATAGGAAGACTAGTGTGTGTGTGTGTATATATATATATATATATATATATATATATAATTACTTAATTTACTCACCTAAATTAATATACGAAAGTATAGATTTATGTGTAAACTTTAAGTATTTACTTCAAAAGTGCTCAATAGGTAGGTAGAGCTAGTTAGTAAGTTATAAAATGTATATGGCGATTAAGCTACACTGAATATTCGGCGTTTCATCCACTCTAGGACTCTTCAGGCTTATGCGCATAAGCCTGAAGAGTCCTAGAGTGGATGAAATGCGGAATATTCAGTGTAGCTTAATCGCCATATACATTTTATAAATTACTATATATATATATATATATATATATTGCATGTTGTATCCAAGTGTATTCCTTTTTGATATATAAAAATATGTATAGATAATAAATCAATACAAAAAATATATAAATGTTTATATCTTTTCTGTATTTATTTCCTATTTGTTGATGTGTAGGAATACATAATTTTCAACTGCTGCTTCAGTCTTCACACTGAAGAAGAGTGAAGCATCGGCCAAAAATTATGTGCTTTTGAAAGAAGCATACATGTGCGTGTGTGTGTGTGTGTGTATCAGGTCATGTCATATGCTACTGGTACCATGTAACCCAGTACTACCTGCCTCATGGTCGGGTCACCGGCGACTAAACTGATTCCCCCCACCAGACTTGTTTAGTGAGGAGGGCGGCTAGTCTCCCTGAAGGATTAAAAACAAGACCTTCCAAAGGACGAATGAACTCTTTTTCTGGGTCAACGGCCAACTAGCACCGTGTATATTTGTGTGTGTGTGTGTGTGTATATGTGTATTGGGGTAGAGAGGGCTCCCGTAAGCCGTGGTGAAGGCAACCTTTCTAGGAGAAGCAAATCTCTGATTTAAAAAACCATAAAGCAGAAGACCAGTACCCGCATTAAGCTGGTCTGCAGTTTAATTTGTTGCTGGCTATCTTGCTCTTGCTTGTTGCTGGATCTCAACATTTTGAACCGAGAGAGAGACTTAGCTGTCGTACAAAGCTAAAACTCTGTAACATCATATTTGTATAGATACTCCCTCAGACATTTGGAATCATGGATTTTAAATGTCTGAGGGGGTGGCACTCGTCTGACAAGACGTTGCAATCATCATATATATATATATATATATATATATATATATATATATATACAAATTTGTCATATTCCGAATTATACTGGGTTAATATAATTCAGTAATCTTTACAAAATACTTTACAAAGGATGCGACAGAGGTAAAGTGTTCTCGCTTGTTTTCTTTTTCTCATAAAGGAAATGTTTCTTTTCCTTAATGTTTCATTGTTAGTGTTTTTATTTAATAAGTCTGAAGAAAGGCTGTTCTTGTGAAAATTTTCAAACGACATATTGTTTGAATTTGTCCGAATAGACTTGAAACAATTGTAACTAACCATGAAATACACTTTTTGTTGCTATCAACCCATTTCTTGAAGTCTTAGTTTTTGCTAAAACTACTATATATATATATATATATATATATATATATATATATATAGTAATTTATGAAAATATATGCATTTAGTAACTTACTACTTACGTGTTGAGCACTGTTGAAGTAATACTGAAAATCTATACATAAAATAGCATATAAACATTTTAAATACATGAAATAATAATATAAAGGGTGTGACATAAAAACGAACATTTTCAATTAAAATAAAGAATTACATTTTGTTCCACTTAAACAAAAGGCATTACTTCTGCTGTTATCTCATATATCTGCATAAATGTTATATCTACGGCAATGGAAGAATTATTTACATTTGAATAATGAATATTTCTACGGCAATGGAAGAATTATTTACATTTGAATAATGAATATTTCCCGGTCATAAAATATGTTTAAATATATTTTTATTCATGCAGATTCCATATTTGTTTACAGAGTTAATTCTCTTTTAAATATTATATTGCAATTAATACATACTAGACTACCAGTGACCCGTTGGGTCAGTATGTTATATTACCTATGGAATTAATGTATGAGCGTGACACTTGTGACGTAAAGAAAATAGTTTTTTGTGACATAACAGAAACATTTCTATGAAAGTATATTAAAATGAAAAAAGAATATAGATTTCTATGAGTAATTCTGTTTATAATAGTTTTTTTTTTTCCAAAATAAACATACAGCCATTGAATTATAAGTGGTTTGCCATACTTATAGGTAAATGTGCACTGAACAGATACCACAATACTTGAAGTTAAATTCAAATTTTGATATATCTTTTTTAATATAAATTGTTAGTTGAAAGTACAGAATAGTTAAAAAAAAAAAAAAAAAAAAAACTCTCCCCATGTTAAGAAAGGTTTTTTTTTAAATAGAAAATTAAAATAAAATGTAAATTTTTTTCATTTATTTTAAACAAACATTCATGACTCATGTTAATAATAAGGTCAATAAAACTAATTAAGACAATGTGGAAATGAATGATGTAAAAAAAAAACCGTACAATGCGTTTTATTGTCGCGTTGATTATTTATTTTAACGCAAATAAAAAAAACATATTTACTGGGGGTTATTTATTTATGTTGGTAGTGTAGAAGAAAATGTATGAATGTTTTTAAAGAAAGGTGTATTAAAAATGGAGAATAAATTTAAAAAAAAAAATCGCCGTTCTGCAAAAAAAGTAGCGATTTGTGTTTATTTGTTTTACACTGTTATGAGTTTATGTTTATGTACGCATGTGCAACCGGAAGTCGTTAACCGGATGTTGCATTACAACACCCGTTAAACGATCATTTGAGTTTTATGATTATATAGAAGATTAGTGATTTTATAAGTTTAAAATAAATGACTTAGGAACCATCAGCTAAAATGGAAACTAAACATTTAGCGCTCCAGGCACGTTTCCTATGAACGTAGCTATCAAAAGATAAGAAAGATTAAACGACTTGAAGAAATGAATTGAATTTGGGCATTCACAGAAAAAAAAGGAAAAATATGTCGGCAAGTTGAAATGAAACGTTTTGCATTTCAACTTGTCGATATATTTCTGTACGTGTTATTCATCCATCCAAACAAGGATGGTTTATACAGAATAAAATCATTGTTTTACTCGTTACTTGGTGTATGATTACTATTTCCTGTTAATTTGAGTTAATATTTTTTATTCTCTCTCTCTCTAAGTAAATAATAAAAATGGATACATAAAATATTTCTTATAACATTTTATCTAGGCATATGAAATTATATATATATATATATATATATATTCAAGCAAACATTATTAAATGCATGGAGACACTTTGCTTTATGATTCTTGTTTGTAATTTTTTTTATATCAAAATCGAAAATACTAATAAAGGTTTCATAGTTGTTACTGTCACAAGTGCTTTCGATTCGTCCACGAATCATCTTCAGTTGTTGAGGAAGTAAAAGTGCAAAGGAGCAGAAATGGAAATTAAAAAGTGAAAAGTAAAACATACCTTAAACCACGTTGGGTGTTGGTAAGTTAAAATATATAAAGTCGATGAGAAGTCGATTAACAATTTGAATATTAAAATCAGCAAGTTCGTGGTCACCATTGGCAAAGTCCGTCCCTTATGCACTACACAAGGCATTTTAACACATTGCTGCTTTTTCTTGATTGCAATATTATTTATAGTAGGGTGATAAGTTCTAATATATGTAATGCAATCTGAATATGAAAAAGTATGAAATAAATGTGTAAATCTATTTTTTTATATAAAAAAAAGTAATTGTTTTTCTTTCAGATTTTTAATTTATTTGATGCCAACAAAGATGAGAAAATTACCAAATCCGAAGTGGAAGGAATCTCAGAAAAGGTTTTTTTTTTTTAATGTTTTTTTTTGTTTGTTTTTTAGTCAAAAATAAATTTAATTTTTATTTTATAAATTTGGAATTAAACTTTTATTGTTTTGATTCTTTAATTTTTTTTTAAATCAGTTTTTGTTATTTTTTTAATCAGTTTTTGTTATTTTTTTAATCAGTTTTTGTTATTTTTTTAATCAGTTTTTGTTATTTTTTTAATCAGTTTTTGTTATTTTTTTAATCAGTTTTTGTTATTTTTTTAATCAGTTTTTGTTATTTTTTTAATCAGTTTTTGTTATTTTTTTAATCAGTTTTTGTTATTTTTTTAATCAGTTTTTGTTATTTTTTAATCAGTTTTTGTTATATTTTTATCAGTTTTTGTTATTTTTTTAATCAGTTTTTGTTATATTTTTATCAGTTTTTGTCTTGCAAGTTGGTGATTTATAGAAACCATATTTTGAAGAAGCTGACATCACTTGTATAACAATTTTTTGACATTATTTTTATAATCCCAAAATAATTATGTGTAATGAACAAAACAAAAAGTTAATTCATACAATACAAACGTCTTTTAGAAGAAAACTTGTTCATTTTTTGAATTGCCGCAAATAAAAATAAGCAGCTGATATGAATTTCAGCAAATATCAAATTAATTCAAGAAATTCCAGCCTCGAATTATTTGAACTATTGAATTATTCATTGCTTAGGATTGTCTGTAGCTGAGTTACAAAAAGGCATTTGTAAATTTTGGGGGAGGACTAAACGCAGATCCAAAACTAAGTGAAACTTAAAATGATTTCTTTTACATTGAATTTATACAAAAAAACTTCTGCTCCCCCTGATAAAAATTATTAAATCATTTTCTAAAAAAAAAAATGTTAAAATCGAAAATTTTAGTACTTTTACAAAATGAAAAGAAAAAAGTAAGTAAAAAAATTTCTGTTTTCAGTTTTATTTAATTTTGTTTTTAATAAAAACGTAGTTCAAATATTACTGTTATTTCAACTATTATATCAAAGTCATTTTTTTATTGTGTGTGTGTGTGTGTGAGAGAGTTCCTTTCTTATAGGTTCTGAAACATCTGAGCCTATCTTTTGCAAATTTCACACAAAGGTAATTTATATGTCTGGCAGTGTTCTTAGATATGTTTTGTACAGAAATTCATCTAAGTATCCAAAAAAATCCCATTCTAAAATTAGTCTTTCTTTCTTATAGATAAAAAAGATTTCTTTTACAGAGGAATATTTTACGTTACACCGACAAAGGGAGATAATAAAATCTCAGCAAATCATTTCTTAAAAAAAAACAGAATTTATCGTCATCTGGAGATATAACTCGTTGGTAGAGCATTCGGCTACAGATCGTATGATCCTCTGTTCAAGCCCAAGTGTACCTTATTTTCTTTTAAATTTTTCTAATTAATGAGTTCAATTTATGATATAAAAAAATATTTAAAATCACCGCAAATCATTTCTTTGTTTGCATATCTTAAAACTAAATATTAATCAGAAGTGACTTTTCCAGGACATTCATCGTCAGCTGGTGTGATATTGTAAACAAACACGGATAGAATTTGATGGACATTATCTTCTTTTTTTTTTGCAAATTAGTCCTCGTAATATATAGTTTTCAGTAGAGGATTGATTCTATGTGGTATGCATGAAAAATTGACGATTTGCTATTTGTTAACTATGTGTTCATTATGATTGAGAACAACAATATGCAATCTGTATAAATTAATATATCAAACGTATTGTTCAACTGGGCGTCCAGCTAATCTATAAATAGAAAAGCGAAAATGTATGTATGTATGTGTCTTCGCTTTTTCTGTATGTCCGCAAAAGGATTTTTTTCGGTGGCTTCTCAAAGCCGTCGCTCATTTTTAAAATTTTTTATATCACATCGAAATCATAATATCTACAAGTTACAAACGGAGGTCGCCCATCTATTTAATTTGCCCGACTCTGAAACGTTAAATATTTGACATTTTGGGATCGCCGCATGTTACTTTTGTTTTTCCGTATAAAAAAAAAGCAAAACTCTATTCGAATCACTGGTGCCAATGATCTCTAGAAAGCGACATAACGTTTGGTCAATGTCGGCATACTGTCATCATATCAGATGGTTTTCATTTTGAGACGAGACGATACACTCCCTTAATAAACAGGGGAGTTGTTTTTCCCCAAAGTTAGGTAAAAACAAACAAACTGCGTCATTGACCTCATTAAAAACTGTCCCGCAGAAAATGTTAACTGCTGAATAGCTATTGCTTATGTTGTAACGCTCACACAAAATGTTAACTCTACGACTTCCGTGCGGGCACCTGTCAATTTTGTTCTTACTTAAATAAATTCAAACATCTTTCAGTAACTCATTCTGGCTGGCCGAACAGTTAATGGTTCATGTTTTTTTCACATTTTATTTTCCAACTTCGCCTCAGGGCTTTGGGTTCGATCCTACCATTACTCCCCCCCCCCCGGGTTTCTTTTTAATTTAAGAGCATACACACCTTGAAACACTCGAGCAACGCCGGGTACCCCTGCTAGTCTATGTATATAAAAGCAAAAATGTTTGTGTGTGCGTGTGTATGTCATGCAAAAACTTTTGAAATGGCCACGGATTTTTGCCAGATACGTATCATTTTGAAGCTCCAACCTTCGCCCGACAAATATCGAAAAATTGGCCAAAAACATTAATTCCTTCACCCTAAACTGGGCCCTTTTCTAGAAGGGGGGGGGCGAAAAAAATCGTTCTTTCATTTTATCTGCTCCTGCTACTACGACAATGACGTAATGTTTGACCTAGAAAACGTTCACGTTAGTTTAAACCATCTGCAAGTGTTTTTAAAGGTTTAATTTTATCAATTATTAAGTGTATATCTCTTTGGCCTAGGGATAACGTGTCTGGCATTTTTTTTCTGCCTTAGCCTCGATGTTTCGGGTTAGAGCCTGTCTATTTACCTAAACTTTTTTTTCCTTATTTTTATTTTTTTTTTTTTTTTTTTAAACGTTTGTTCGCTGTTCTGGTTTGTTTTGGTTTTTCCAATTTTTCTTAACATCATGTTTTTTTTATGATATTAAAATAGGGTCACCCTCTCCTACATACACACCCCCAAAAACCCGTGCAACGCCGGGTATCCCTGCTAGTTTAATATAAATGCAAGACTAATTGTTTCTTTATTGTCATATAGTTTCTGTTTGTTTCGGTTTTAAATATATTTTCACTTAAATCACTTCCTCTATCAGTGTTGCATTTTGAAATTACTGGCATTTTTCATGTGTTCTTGTTGCAGTTAAACTTTATCAGACTAAACCCTTTTAGATTCTTGCGGATAACATTATCAAATACATTGATTTACATTGATGTATCAAACAAATGGTTTTGGATTTGGAATATTGGAATATTGGAATATTGGATCAATGATTGACAGTTATACAGAGTGGAACAATAATTTTTTTTTTTTTTTTTTTTTTTTTTACTACATTTTCACCCCAAACAAGGCACATTGCCACTTTGATGTAGGGGGCTATTATAACGGACATAAGCTACAGGGGTACTATGTGGGGAGTTCGGCAACAAGATGTCAGTTCACGTTACACTTGAACTTCTGCATGTCAGTACAGTTAGGGAAACAGGGACCCAGAAGGGAATTCCAAAGTCTAGCAGTTCTGAGGAAGAAACTACTGGAATAGAAGGAGGCTCTCTTACATCTAGGGATATCTGGAGGGGTGGGATTTAGCTGCTTGTCGGGGGAAATTAACGTCGCGGGGGTAGAAGTGCTTGCAGTTCACCATTAAAGTACTTGTAGAACAGGCAGAGGATGCAACATTTCGTCGATGGGACAGAGGCTGAAGCTTAGATGACAGTTCAGGACATATCAGGTTGGTGACTCTCTTTTGAACCCTGTCAAGGAGTGAGACAAGTAGCAGATGCAGCAACCAAATGTGACAACAGTACTCCATACATGGGCGAATAATGGCTTTTTAGAGGTACAATATACTTTCGGGCGTTATTAGTTTTCTAGCACGGTAGAGAGAACCCACTTTCTTCGCAGCGGTCCTGGCAATGTTCTTAATGTAATTGCTCCAACTCATGTTTCCTGTGAATGTTAGGCTGAGGAGTTTAAAAGATGTACTTTCAGATAAAGAGTCTTTGACCATTGCTATTGGTGATAGAGAAGGTTTCTTGTAATTATTAAAGGAAACAAGCTTAGTCTTAGCAGCATTGAATGTAACTATCCATTTTTGTCCCCATTCAGATTGGAGGTCATCCTCTAGTGTTTCTGCCATTTCCGTTTGATAAAAACCAGCGCCTTTTTGTTGCAGACCATCTACTAGTTTGCCAGTTGTGTACAAGAGCGATAAGAGACTTCAGTCATGTCTGAAAGTAACACAACGTTCAATGAGCTGTACAACTTATGCTCTCTACCAATCCAAGTTATGACAACAGGACCATTGCCAGCACCCTCAAAATGCATTGTTGGATTGCCACAAATAACAAGGACATGCCCAGGGTGATGAAAACAAAGTTTCTTGGCCACGGTTATGGTCTTTGGTGTGGTTTAAAGTGAGGGCCACATCATGCCACCTCACATCTTCAGTCGGCTTGAAAGTCAACACTAAAGTGTACCTGGATGTGAGTGTGATGATCCACTTGTGCAATAAGGTGGCCGTTGGCAGACCCTAGGTGTGGCAGCAGGACTCGGCGCTAGTCCACAAGTCGAAAGAGACCAAGGCATGGCTTCAGAAGAAGTGCTACCACTTTGTAGCCTTTGTTTGCTGAAAACCGTTTTTTTTTATATCACTGGTCCCTCTCCTCCCCCTGATCTGAACTCGCTGGACTACTTGGTTTGGTCATATGTCCAGAACATCACCAACATGACCTCCTAAAACCAAAAACCAGCCGGATCACTGCCATCTGCCGAGTATTCACTGAGCTCCTGTCAGCACTTATGGAAAAAGCATGCTCTCAGTTCTGGACCTTTATCAAGGTGGTGATTGAGGCTGAAGGAGGCTGCATTGACTAGATGTCAGCTCTACTACATAATCAAGTTTCCTAAATTGATTTTTTTCAATAAAAGTTTTAAAATAAAGCTATAGAGTTGTTTTTCTTGGGGGGGGGCAATTTTATCGTTTCACCATGTAGTAGTACTTGTTAAAGCCAATTCTTTGAGGAAGATGATGCATCTCTTTCAAGATATTTTGTTTGCGCATCGTGTTCAGCAGATGTATTTTGGAGGCAAAGGTATTTTTTGAAGAGATGCGGATCAGAAGACAAGAGTTGTCCTCCGACAAAAGTTAGCAAGTTTTTGAAGATTGAGATTTTAGTAGGCAAACCTTAACAAATGATATGAATTGGAACAAATATGCTGAGGACATTGCGAAGGCCGCTGCAAAGGTGGGTTCCCTCTATTGAGCTAGAAGCCTACTCATACTTGAGAGTATCCTGTATCTCTACAAGGCCATCATTCGCCCATGCATAGAGTATTGTTGTCACATCTTGGCTGGTGCATCTACCACTAGTCTCTCTCTTGAATAGGGTCCAAAAAAAAAGAATTTTCAATCTAATATATCCCACTTTGTCAACTAAGCTCCAACCCCTGTCCCATCACCACAATGTTGCATCTCTGTGCCTGTTTTACAAATATTTTAATAAAATGTGCTCTGAACTCGTTGCACTTGTGCCCCCTCAACATACATATCCCCAACAAACCTGCTTAACAACAAAATCACACCCCTTCACTGTTGAGGTCCCTAAATGCCAGAAAGCTTTCTATTCTAATAGTTTCTTCCCTCAAACAGCTAGACTTTGGAATTCCCTTCCTGTTATCTGCTTCCCTGACTGTACTGATATGCAGAAGTTTAAATGTAACATAAACCAAAATCTTGTTAATCTTTCCTAGGCATGATTCCAAATAGTAGCCCTTACATCTAAGTGGCGATATGTCTTGTTAGCGCTGAACGTGAATAAAAAAAAAATTCCATACAATCAATGCACATCAATCAACTTTAAATATTCAAAAATTTCGTTTGAATCAGATTATTTTGTTGTTAGCATTCGTTTCCCTGATATCTTTTTAGTTAGAACTTTTTTTAGATAAACATTGGGTACTTACAGCAGGTGAATTGTTTCTGTGGAATGAACTGAATTTGAACTCTGCACACCAGATTGTCTGTCTGTGTCATTAACCACGTTAACGTCATCTATTACCTGAAATGCAACTAAATGGCAACTTGGCTGCAACAAATGTCATAAACTTTGTGTAAATAAGATTTCTTGTTTGTTGTCAAAAGCACAGAAGTTAAGCAATGTTGAGCCTGGTAAGTACTTTAATGGGTGACCAGATGTTGTTTGAAAAACGATGGTCAGTTTCCAATTTGCAACTACAATAAAAAAAATTAAAGAAAGTCCTGTGCCATTCATTGTGATCTGTGTCTACCAGTTACTGACTGGCGATGACCAATCGTCTATGCTAAGGAACTGGACTTTGCATATTTAGATTTAGATTATTCAACATAGTCACAATTGTTGATTAACACGAACATCCAATTACGTTATTCTTAATTTATTAATATTTCGTCTTGTAGTCACTGTTGCTTTGTTTCATAGTCAGTTTCTGTAATAACTTGTCAACTCGTCTTCATTCGTGTTATGCTTACATTTGTTCATTCTTCAATTCAAGCAAAATTTCAATAAACATTTGAATACAAAAAATGATATATTAGCTATTGTAGTTGTCAACAGATAATTTTATGTCTCACAATCCCGAATTGTTATATTATTTTTTTTCTTTCTTTAAAATCCTAAAGCTTAAACCTTAAAACTAGAATCAAAACCGAAACATTTAGTGCTCCAGACACATCCCCTTATCGATTTAGATATCAAGAGATAGGTAAGAAAGATTTAATATTAAACGACTCTGAAGAATAAATTGAGTTTCAGCATGAACATAAATAAAAATATTTTGTCAAGTTGCACTTCAACTTGATATGTCTGTCTGCATTATGCATCCATCCAAACAAAGAGTCTTCCTTGGTGTATGAATATTATTTCCTGTTAATAATACAAAAAATAACATTAACTTCTCTCGACAAAGGCTTCATTTCTAGGGCAATTGCTCTCGACATATCAAAGGCCTTCGATAAGGTTTGGCATAAAGGCCTACTACACAAGATTTCCAGCTACGGTATAACTGGAAATGTTTTCTCGATCATTAAATCATTTCTCTCTGATAGGTTCATAATAGTGGTTGATGGGCAGAAGTCAGAGGCCCACAGTATTAATGCTGGAGTCCCTCAGGGGTCCATACTGGGCCCAACTCTCTTCCTGATCTACATCAATGATCTCCCAAAACACATACTAAAATCTGTCGTTGACATCTATGCTGATTACACGACCATCTACGGAAACACATCAAAGGCCGTAAATAGATGATGATGTTCTCTCTGATTCTCTCTCCTCTGATCTTGAGCGCGTGGTACAATGGGGAAAGAGGTAGCTGGTTACCTTTTAATTCATCTAAGACCAAGCTCCTATCTCTACATCATAAACGCTCTGATCCCCATCCAGCATCAATTGAAATGGATGGCTCTCGTCTAGGGGAGGCCCCATGTTTTGATAAGCTTCTGGGTTTGACCTTTACTCCTGATCTTAAATGGAACACATACATCAAGTCTGTGGCCAAGGTCGCTGGGAAAATGGTGGGATCCTTCTACTGCTCCAGAAGATATCTCACTACTTATGCAATTCTCTATCTATATAAGAGCCAAGTGCATCCAAGGATGGAGTACTGCTGTCACATCTGGGCAGGAGCTGCTAAAAACAGCCTATCCTGCCTTGACAGAGTACAAAGTAGACTTTGTGGCTTAGTTGAGGATGCCCTTTTCTCTTCCCTGCAACCTCTTTCCCACAGGAGAGACGTAGCGAGCATATCTTTGTTCTATCGTTATTTCCATGGCAAGTGCTCGTCTGAGCTCCATTCTCTGGTCCCCCCTCGCCAATCTTTTTCAAAAACCACCCGACTAGCTGAAACCACCGTTAATAATTTTCCCCACTCCTTATCTGCGCCTAAATCAAAACGTAGATTCCACGAACAAAGCTTCTTTCTTAGAACTGCATGCCTGTGGAACTCTGTTCCGCTTGCCTGTTTCCCTACCGACTTCAACCTTGATGTCTTCAAGTCCAACACAAACAAATTCCTGATGAACCGCCCCCCCCTCTAAGTAATGACACCTTATCAATTCTCCAATACTATTGCTACACTATCCCTTTGATTACTGTACACACAATAACCCTTATCCCCGAGTGGCCATTGGGCCTTGATAAGTGGTGAACTCCATGTAAAAAAAAAAAAGACATAATTTTAATGCTTCTTTTTGTTGATATATTATTTTTTTCTTTCTTTAAAATCTTGCGTCCTGAATAAGATTAATTAGCTTTAAAAGCAGTGAAAAATGAGTGAAAATTGATTGTGAATTAAATTTTAATTACCTTATTAACTTCTCGAAAACAAAAAAAATTGAATTTTAACTTAAGAAAAACCAAAAAGAAATGTCTTTTTCTATGCATGAAAAATGAAATTTTATCACTACCGAAAGTATTGATAGTAAAATGTTTATTTCAATTCCTTTTTGAGGCATCATTTTCGTGTGTCAACTTCAGCTTCTTCTCATTTCTTACAAAATCCTTTCTAATGGACGACTGTTCTCATCTCGAAAATAACATTCAAGATGAGAACAATAGTCCAAAAAATCCAAAGTTAATTTTGCAACTGAAATCGCAACCTAAATTGACTTATTTTCATCCTCAACAGATTTGGCTGCGGTGCGAAGAATTAATGAATGATCTGAATTTACTGATTGAAGCGATCGAAAAATCGACCAAATTCCATGAAGAACTGTAAAAGAATGACGTTTGCATCATCAGAAGAATTATATGAGTATCGTCATTTGCAGCATCTTCATCAGTTTTTTGGGGTTTTTTTTTGTTTTTTGTTTTTTAACTATTTGCTCAATATCTTCTCCTTTTCCTTTCTGTGAAACAGCAAAGAAAAAAATTGGCAGACATATTGAATGTGCGTATTCTGAATTTTTATTTTTTTAAACTTTAAATATGTGATCTTTGGGTTATCAAGTTTTCAAATATCTTTTTTTAATCAACTGTTAAATTTTTAGAAGGGTATTCAATTTGGTAAATGCATTTGACGTAAAATTACCCCCCCTCCACATATTGATATTTTTATTTTGTTTCTAGAACAAAAGCTCACCATACAGATTGAAAACTGCACAAAATCTCATAAGAGTAAAAATAAATTTTATAAAATTATATTTTTACATTTAAATTTCTTTACAATTTTTTGTATTTGTCAGTGTATTTTTTTTGTATTTGTCAGTGTATTTTTTTTTGTATTTGTCATTGTATTTTTTTTGTATTTGTCATTGTATTTTTTTTGTATTTGTCATTGTATTTTTTTTGTATTTGTCAGTGTATTTTTTTGTATTTGTCAGTGTATTTTTTTTGTATTTGTCAGTGTATTTTTTTTGTATTTGTCAGTATATTTTTTTTGTATTTGTCAGTATATTTTTTTTGTATTTGTCAGTATATTTTTTTTGTATTTGTCAGTATATTTTTTTTGTATTTGTCAGTGTATTTTTTTGTATTTGTCAGTGTATTTTTTTGTATTTGTCAGTGTATTTTTTTGTATTTGTCAATGTATTTTTTTTTGTATTTGTCAGTGTATTTTTTTGTATTTGTCAGTGTATTTTTTTGTATTTGTCATTGTATTTTTTTTTTGTATTTGTCAGTGTATTTTTTTTGTATTTGTCAGTGTATTTTTTTTGTATTTGTCAGTGTATTTTTTTTTGTATTTGTCAGTGTATTTTTTTTTGTATTTGTCAGTGTATTTTTTTTTTGTATTTGTCATTGTATTTTTTTTTATGAATAAAGACATAAAAATTGAAATCATGAAATATACATCTCGTGCATGACGATGTGTTGAAATTGAAAAAATTGAAATTTTAAAATGAATTTAATTGCAAAAAAGTCTCAAACTGAACAAAGATTGAAAATAGCAAATGGTTGACATGAACAACACGTTATTTTGGAACAAGATGCAATGCGTTATTTTGGAAGAAGCATAAATGCATTTCATTTCAACTGAAAAAAAAGTGGAATTTCGTTCCTTTTTTGTTTTCCTTTGTGACTATTTCAGATACGATGTGTTGGGTTCGAGTGTTTAAATGTAACGACAACCATTACACATATTTATTCATGATGTTTGGTTTGGTTGTTTTGTAGAAAAAATTTGATTTTGTTTTTCATGAAACATGATTGAGTTTTGCAAAGAAAAAGGAAAAAAAAAAGATCAATTTTAAGTCAGGAAGCCGATATCTTCAGACAGGCTGATCTGGTAACACCAGAAAAATAGCAAATGGCAAACGAAATTGGAACGTGGAATCAACAATAAACGAAAAATTGTTAAAGTCATTTCATAATTAACAAGTTGCATTTAACAACAAATCAAGTCTTCACTTTTGCAAAAAAAATCATGTTTACAATTTTTTTTTTATTGGATTTTTTTCATTGTTTATTAATCGAAATAATGTTTAAACAAAAACAAAAAAACTCAGTTTTTGTCTCATCAAGCACTCCCTCGCCAATATCACTCTGGAGATCTTTCTCTCTAAACATATCGCTCGTTCGACCTGTGTACGAGTATGGCAACCAGACATCGTCTTCATACCTGGTTTGTGACATTCAGTATTTGGAACAAGTGCAGAGGTTGGCAACTCTGTCGGTGCAAGGTTTTCGTGATCTTCCTTAGAAGACCCATCTGCAGCAACTGAACCTTTTCTCGCTGTAGCACCGAAGGCCTTTACGACCGCCCCCCCCCCTCGGGATCTTCTCTTCAACTTGGCACACAAATGTGGACTGAGAGGACATGACCTGAAGCTGTTTCATCAGAAATTTCAGCTAAATCAATGAAAAGCTGCATTTTCCATCCAAATGACTTTCTGGAATCGACTACCATTTGAGGTAGTCACCGCACCAACAACGGATCACTTCAAAACGAAGTTGGACAGGTGTAGGTCAGATGTATTTCTGACCATCTAAATTTGCAGCATCACTCTCTTTGTTCGCTTTCCTTTTCTCTCTTTCTGCATCTTTCTTAAGTGACAAATCCCTTTTAGAAACTTCTATCATGTGATCAGTCTAAGAAATGACTTCTGATTGGACAAGCCAGAAAAAATGTTGAATGCTTGCACCAATTGGCACTGAGCTTATAAACTAAACACAGCTTCTCATAAACCACAATGTGTTGTTTGGGTAACTGTTACAGATTTCTGCAAAAATAATTATTTTTTTGTTGGTAGCATTTCATTTGCAGCCAACATGTGTCTTGAACCTTTAGTTTTCTGCTCTTCAAATATTTTATTTTTGATACAAAGTTTATGGACAAAAAGAAAACGTTCAAATTTCTTTGCTAAAAAAAAGTTAATTTTTCATTAATTTCACATTTTTATTGAATTGTCAAGAAATTGTTTTTTGTTTTTTAGTTCGTTATCCTCCTCAGATGCAAATATTTGGTTTTCTTTATAACTTTTTTTTTTTTACTTATAATTCTCCACATGTCTAGGCCAAAAGCTACTTGAGGATATGGGTTAATGGATGAAATGTTGAATGATGAAGAATATTATGAGAGGATTGAAAATGGGGAATGGAATGGACAAAATTTGATTTAGCATTTTAATGAAACATTTGGAAAATATATCAAATGTATTTAATGGGAATTTTTGTCTTATTACATATATATATATATATACACACACACACACCAAGTTATAAATATTCAAGAGAAAACTCATGAATTTAACGAGGTTATTAAGAATGCTCAATAAAAGTGGAGCAAGATATATTTTTATTGATATAGACAAATTTACTAGGTTGTAACACTGGAAATGCTAATGTTTCCGATCGATGGTTAGTTAAAATCTCAAGTCGTCATCAAGCGACTAAAAAAAAAAAAAGCTGGTCTTCCACAGAAGAAAACCAGTTTTCAAAAAAGAAAATAAAAATGAGAACTGGGTTTTCTTCTGTGGAAGACAAACTTTTTTTAAGTCGCTGTAAGATGAGGTTTTAACCAACAATTTGTCAGAAATATTAGCAAATCCAGTGTCACAACCATGTAAATTTCTTTGTTACTAAATAAACATCGTTAATTCATTACCCACACAGCATCAGCCGTATAGTGTAATGGTGAGAAGCCTCGACTGTCATTTGAGCGGTCGGGTTTCGATCCTGGCTTGAGGCAGTTGCCTGTCTAGCCACACTGATGAACTGGGAAACAGCGAAACAGTACTGTATGTGGATGACTATATATATGTAGGTTTTGAATCCTGAGTTTGGGCTCTTTAAGACAATACATCCAAAGGAGGAAACTTATGCTTAGGGTTCCGTTTTACACTTAATATGGTTTATACTGGTTGCATTGTTTGTGGAAAATACATATCTCCATCGTTTATATCCTAAAATATTTTATTTATAGTAATATTTATTTTCTATTATTGAACAATATATAAAATTCAATTTTCACTGAATACTCTGTAAACTTGACCTTGTGCCATTTCTATGCAATTGATTAAAATGAAATTATCTTTTTTTATTTACCCGATCTTCAACAGGTTAGGCACAAGGTCAAGTGTGGGTTTGATAAAAATGTTTTAAACTTGGTACATCCAACTTTGATGACAAAATAAACATCGATAAAAAAAATACTTTTAATTTCATTCAAATGTTTTCGTTTTTGTCAATATTTTCTCTTTAGTTTTCAAAATGTTTTCGTTTTTTTAGAGTCGGGTTGTGACAACAGCATATTCTGCTCATTGATTTTACTTGAATATTTATCCGACACAGTTAGACACAATTAACCAAGTGAAAACCACATCACTCTACATAAAAACATAAGACATGGATATATACCTGAGAATCAAAACAAGGAAAAGAATATGCTGTTGTCATAGCCCTACTAACAAGTTACAACTTATCAAGGCTAAAAGCCACTCAATGTATTGATTGTCAGTTGAATAAGCAGATTAATAACGATTAATGGAATAGATAAAAGATTGTCTGTCCCTATAACTAATCTAATTTTGTTTATGACAAGTATTTGTTGATAACCATGTTGCAATTTGCAGGAAAGCAGTGCCATCATAATGTGTTCCACTGATGGGAATTTGTTGGAAAGAAGCTCTATTCATGGAAATCCTGCCCAGCATTCGGTGCACAGAAAAAGAAAAGTTCATTTCAGCTGTGCTTGTAAGACAGGTTCTTGCTGTGAATAACTTACAATGAAGAAACAGATTGGAGCTCAGCCGAGCACCTCCCATAGAAATAACCTTGATGAAGAGTCCTTGATAGTCATACGTCAAACCAATGATATAAATGAAAGTGTATCTCGGAGGTCGAGCCTTAGACGTTTATTATTCCTGATATTCAAAAATGACCTACCTGTACAATTGTTTTGGAGATGGGTATATTTGCTCATGACACCACACTCTATAAAAGGCACGAGGGGAAAACGAATGAACATGTATCCCAGGCAATGGCAGAATCACTACAGGAAGACCTCCAGTCTGTAGTGGAATGGGGGACAAAAATGAATGGTAACGTTCAATGCTGCCAAGACAACTTGCTTCCTTTAATAATTACAAGAAACTTTCTCAACCACCAATAGCCATGGCTCATGATACATTACCTGAAATTATTTTGCTCAAAGTCCTCGGCTTAACGTTCGCAAGGAACATGAGTTGGAACAGATACATACTGCCAGGGCTGCTGCAAGAAAGATAGGCTCCCTCTACCAGGCTAGAAAGTTACGCCTGAGAGTATCCTATACCTCTACTAGACCACCATTCGCCCATGTATGGAATATTGTTGTCATATTTGGGCTGGTGCATCTGCTACTTGTCTCTCACTCCTGGACAAGTTTCAAAAGAATCGCCAACTTAATAGGTCACACACTATCAACTAGGCTTCAACCTCTGTCCCATTGAAGTTTTGCATCCTTCTTTCTGTTTTACAAGTATTTTAATGGTAGATGCTCCGACGAACTACAAGCCCTTGTACTCCCTCGACGTAAATACCCCCCCCCCGACAAACAGCAAAATCCCACCCCTACAGATCCCCAGATGCCAGAAAGCCTTCTAATAGTTTCTCCACTAGGATTGTTAGACTTTGGAATTCACTTCCACCTTCTGACTGTACCGACATGCAGAAGTTCAAGTGTAATGTAAACAAACACCTTGCTACTCAACTCCCTACCTAATAGCCCCTATATAAAAGTGGCACTGTGCCTTGTTTGGGGTGAAAATGCAATTAAAAAAGAAAAAAAAAATTTTTTTTAAGTAGTTATTTCCAAGTTTAATTTATATGAAACAAACCTCAAGTAGATTTACTTTTTCTTTGTTGTCCCTTTTACCATTATGCAAAAGTCAATTAGAGTTCATCTTGATCGTCTAATTTACATGAAACAACGATCAAATTCTTTCTTTTTTTTTAATCCTTTGAAATGAAGTTTCATAATTAGTGCATTCTTTTTATGGTTTATTATCCTCATCTTCGTAGTTGTTGCTGTTTCACCATGTTTTGGCCAACTCATCCTCTGGCCTTCTTCAGGTGATTAACCATAATGGTATAGGAATACTGAGTTTTGTAATATGTCCTCAGTAATTATTGCCTTAGATCGTTGTTGTCTCACCACATTTTTGGCCAACTAATCCGACTAGCCTGCTTGGATAGAATTTAAACTGCTATCTTCAGACAATGCTCATCTGGAACTGTAGAGACTCAACTGAATCACCTGAAGAAGGCCAGAGTATGAGTTGGCCGAAACGTGATGAAACAACAATTATGAAGATGAGGTGAACAGTCCGCAAAAAGAATGAATGCACAGATTAAATTCACATATGAGTAAACTAGAGTTATTCCCCCTTGTTTAAGCTACGTCAAATAACTCCAGAGATTTAATTAAACCACAAAAATGAATTCAAATATGTTTACTTATTATAGCAAATTAATGAGATTTAAACCACTCAAAACTAAAATAATTGCTAAACCATTTCTGCATTTAACAAAAAGTTTTTTCTTTTAATCAACATTGAACAAACAGTTAAATGGAGTTTTTTCACGACCTTCGTAATTTTCCGCCTTGTCTACTTATCGTTAGTCAAATAGAGTTATCCCCCTTATTCCAGCAATAATCCCCATCGCCCTGTTGCTGGCCGTCCATATCACTTGGGTGCAAACTGCCCACTGGTTACATCTTTGATCACCTTGGCCTTTTGGCCGAGATCGGGGTGTGGTGTCTGTTCTTCAAATGCTGCACTTCCGTTTCTTGTTCTCTTTCGGTGGAGGATCAGTCCTTCACGACTGAGACAATTTTTTTATTTTTGTACCTTTTCTCCACATTAAAAAACGACCCTGGTGTATAACTCTGTCCCGTGGGGAGGCATAGTAAATAGGTACATCTTTGATCACAAAATATGTGTGACGTTGTTTTCAATGTCTAGCACTCTCCCCCGCCCACGTTGTCTTCCTTTTGATCTGAAGGCGAACAGGTAGATTCTGAAACAAACCAAACGGATGATTAGAAGTTAGGTTAGGGTTTAATAGGTGTACAGGCAAAATGAATGCCGATGCTCAAAATGTATAAACATTTTGGCCCTTTCCTTTACTTAGAAATTCACCAAAAATCAAGAAATTAACCAATTTTTATGAATTTTTCAGTATTTATCAAATAATATTCACGGAATATAATGACCCCATTATTTTTATTTGAATCTTAGTGGAAATGTATTTTGTTTAAACAAAAATATTAAGAAAAAAGTCCCTAAAGTCCGTATTAACGAATTTGATATAACTCAGAAAAAATTAATTTCTCGAATTACCGATATTATCATTGAATTAAGCATTTTTCATTTAATATTTTCACACAAAAAAATTATAATTGCAAAAAATATTTCGTTTTTTTTTTTTTAATTACATTTTTAGTGAAATATTTATATTTAACATTCTAATATTTTCTTTGCATGAATGTGTAATTTTCAGTGTAACAATTTTTATATAATCTTGCAAAATAATAAAAAAAAATTTTAAAGCAGGAACATAGAAAAATAATTAAATTTAAACATGGTAAAAATTATTATAAACGTTCATGATATGAATGGACGGATGCATGACTGGAGGCAAAAAACAGCACTCTCTACCTTCCTCCAACTATCTGACGTCATTTTCAGACAGCCTTTTGACATTTTGGGTTTCCGTAGACTCTATGCTTAGAAAACTTCATTTGTTTTATTTGTGTGAAGCCAGAATCTCTCACTTTTGGGGGTTAATTAAACTATTTTTTTTTTTCTTTTTTGTATAAACAGGTGTTTTTTTTTGTTTTTTTGTTTTTTTTTTATTCATCTTGAGACTTTACTTAATTATCTTTGAAATAGACCCAGAAAACTAATAGTTATCTTTCAAGGGATTTTTACAATGAGTTTATTTAACTTAAAAATTTACCTGAATTTGTCGGTTTCCGAATGTTGCCATGAAAATATTTTTCGTTATAACTTTTTTTCATATGTAAAAATACTTTTTTCCTTTCGGAAATTAACTTTAGTCTTTAATCTTTCAAATACAATCAAAAAGTAATTTGAATCCTACAAAAAAATTATGATAAACCGGCTTTTAAAACGATGCCCCCCCCCCCCGTATCAGTTTTCTGCCATTAATGCCTGTACCTATCATTGTACAATTGTGGTTTGCCCTTCGTAATGGCAATTGAATGAGTGACAAAGTGTTTCAGGTTCGGTTTTAGTGATTTGGCTCGACTGGGGGGAGTGATGCGATTAACTATTTCCTTCCAAACATTTTTTTTTTTTTCTCATTTTTTTTTTTTTTTTTTTTTTAACTCTTAGTAATTTTTGACATTTTTTTGTTATAAAAGCGAAATTCAAAAACTTGAATTTCAAGTAAAACTAATAATACCTACTTAATTTCTATGTTGAATTTAGTAACATATCCAAAAATTACGAAAATTAATGAAATAAAACAATTATTAACGAAAATAGTTTTCAAAATAAATTTCAAGTTTATAAATAAGTATTAAGTCAGGGGAAGTAACTGATGTCTGGCTTGTTGCAATTAATTGCAGATGTCATGCAATCATGGATTTGTCAAAATATGTTTTATGTAATAATACAGTAATATCAATGTAATAATTAGGGCGATGACAACAGCATATTATTTTCCTTGTTTTGAGTCTCAAGTAAATATCCATTGATATCTTATATGTTTTTATGTAGAGTGATGTGGTTCTCGGTTGATTGTCTGTGTTGGATATAATATGCTCGAGTCAAAACAATGAAAAGAATATGCTGTTGTGCTAGCCCTCATCATAATACAGTAATATTTAACTAATTGTGACATGACAGATAAAGTTACTTTTAGTTGAAATTTGCATTAAAAAATTGTGTTTTTTTTTAATGAACACTTAATTTTTTATAAAGAAGAACCTATTTTTTTTAAATCTCATTTTCACCCTAAACAAGGCACATTGCCACTTAAGGGTATTTGGTACCATGTCTAAGTTTTCTTATTGCATCATAATTAGGGTTTTTCATAAAAGACTTGTTTTTAGCAGATAAGACTTGCTTGCTGGCTGTCAAATTGTGCGCATCAGCTTTTAGCCTCTTGCTCAGGGTTGGAACCCCCAAAGGGATCAAGTGTAAGATTATCTCGTTCTCCTTTGACAAAAAAAAAAAAAAACACCTGAAAGAATTTAAGTTTTATTTTATTTAAATTTTTTTTTTTTTTTCAAAAGTTTAAAACCGATAAAAAAGAAAAAAAAATGGTACTTGTGCAATTTACAACTTGTGTTGCAACTGAGGTTTCATAAACATTTTCTGGTAATGTACAAAAACTGCCAGAAGATGCTGAAATAATTGACCAATCGGATTGCAGCAGGCAATAATTTAGTTTAATTAATTCAATAGGAAAATTGATTAAAGCGATCATGAATTTCATTGGGTTAAGATACTTCAGTTTTGGCAAGGAATTATTAAATTTTGGATGCTTTTTTTGTTGTAATGAAATTTGAAAATTAAATATTGAATTTCAAGTGAAAGCAATAATACCTACTAAATTGTCACGTCACAGTAATGCACATATCCAAAAAGTATGAAAAACAATACAGTAGCAAATAAATTATTTATGAAAACTGTTTTCAAAAACTTGAAAAAAAATGAGTTTTCCTTAAAAAAGAAACCGCAAGTGCCAATCATAACAAGGAAGATAAATAATTTCTGAAAACTTAGGACAACTTAAAGACTCAGTTTTTGATACTTATGTTTTTTTGTTTTACAAAGGAGTCACCACTTATCAAGGCCCAGAGGCTACTCGAGGATAAAGGTTAAAGAATGTACAGTGGTCAAAAGGACAATATCATAGTCATCGTTAAAAGTGTAAATTTGATAAATTGGATTACTTAAGGGGAACGGCTCATCAAGAACTTGTTTACATTGGACTTGAAGACGACCATATTGTAGTCAGCAGGAAAACGGAAGACAGTTCCACAGGTGTGCAGTTCTCAGAAAGAAGCTTTGTTCATGTAATTTACGTTTAGGTTTGGGCATAGATAAGAGTGGGGGAAATTATTGATAGTGTTTTCAGCCAAACGAGTGTTTCTCGTGAATATTTGGCAAGGAGGGAACCATAGATTAGAGCTCGACGTGCACTTACCATGAAAATAATGAGAAAACAAAGACAGGCTCGCAACATCTCTTCTATGAGAAAGAGGTTGTAGGGAAGAGAAAACTGCATCCCCTACTAGGCTACAAAGTCTATTCTGAACTCTGTCAAGGCAGGATAAGTCCTTCGTAGCAGCTCCTGCCCAGATGTGCCAGCAATACTCCATCCTTGGACGTACCTGGCTCTTATATACGTAGGGAATTGCATCAGCAGGTAGATATTTACTGGATCGATAGGAGGATTCCATCATTTTTCCAGCGACCTTGGCAACGGATTTGATGTATGTATTCAATTTTTGATCAGGAGTAAAGGTCAAGCACAGAAGCTTGTCAAAACATGGAGCCTCCCCAATACGAGAGCCATTCATTTCAATTGATTGTTTTTCATAAGTTTTGGATATGTTAATTACTATGACATGATAATTAAGTAGATACCATTGGTTTTACTTGAAATTTAATGTTTTGATTTCCAATTTCATTTTAATAATGAAGAAGCACCAAATCTTGTTAGGAAAGAAAACTCATGGGCCAAACCATAAGTCAAATCCTAAAAAAAAAATTAAACCGAGTTGATTCATTCAAAAGCTCTACCAGTAAAAACAAAAATAATTTGCTGATAAAAAATTAAACCTAGTTGATTCATTCAAAAGCTCTACCAGTAAAAACAAAAATAATTTGTTGAAAAAAAATTAAACCTAGTTGATTCATTCAAAAGCTCTACCGGTAAAAACAAAAATAATTTGTTGAAAAAAAATTAAACCTAGTTGATTCATTCAAAAGCTCTACCAGTAAAAACAAAAATAATTTGCTGATAAAAAATTAAACCTAGTTGATTCATTCAAAAGCTCTACCAGTAAAAACAAAAATAATTTGCTGATTAAAAATTAAACCTAGTTGATTCATTCAAAAGCTCTACCAGTAAAAACAAAAATAATTTGCTGATAAAAAATTAAACCTAATTGATTCATTCAAAAGCTCTACCAGTAAAAACAAAAATAATTTGCTGATTAAAAATTAAACCTGGTTGATTCATTCAAAAGCTTTACCAGTAAAAACAAAAATAATTTGCTGATAAAAAATTAAACCTAGTTGATTCATTCAAAAGCTCTACCAGTAAAAACAAAAATAATTTGCTGATTAAAAATTAAACCTGGTTGATTCATTCAAAAGCTTTACCAGTAAAAACAAAAATAATTTGCTGATAAAAAATTAAACCTAGTTGATTCATTCAAAAGCTCTACCAGTAAAAACAAAAATAATTTGCTGATAAAAAATTAAACCTAGTTGATTCATTCAAAAGCTCTACCAGTAAAAACAAAAATAATTTGCTGATAAAAAATTAAACCTAGTTGATTCATTCAAAAGCTCTACCAGTAAAAACAAAAATAATTTGCTGATAAAAAATTAAACCTAGTTGATTCATTCAAAAGCTCTACCAGTAAAAACAAAAATAATTTGCTGATTAAAAATTAAACCTGGTTGATTCATTCAAAAGCTTTACCAGTAAAAACAAAAATAATTTGCTGATAAAAAATTAAACCTAGTTGATTCATTCAAAAGCTCTACCAGTAAAAACAAAAATAATTTGCTGATTAAAAATTAAACCTGGTTGATTCATTCAAAAGCTTTACCAGTAAAAACAAAAATAATTTGCTGATAAAAAATTAAACCTAGTTGATTCATTCAAAAGCTCTACCAGTAAAAACAAAAATAATTTGCTGATAAAAAATTAAACCTAGTTGATTCATTCAAAAGCTCTACCAGTAAAAACAAAAATAATTTGCTGATAAAAAATTAAACCTAGTTGATTCATTCAAAAGCTCTACCAGTAAAAACAAAAATAATTTGCTGATAAAAAATTAAACCTAGTTGATTCATTCAAAAGCTCTACCAGTAAAAACAAAAATAATTTGCTGATAAAAAATTAAACCTAGCTGATTCATTCAAAAGCTCTACCAGTAAAAACAAAAATAATTTGCTGATTAAAAATTAAACCTGGTTGATTCATTCAAAAGCTTTACCAGTAAAAACAAAAATAATTTGCTGATAAAAAATTAAACCTAGTTGATTCATTCAAAAGCTCTACCAGTAAAAACAAAAATAATTTGCTGATAAAAAATTAAACCTAGTTGATTCATTCAAAAGCTCTACCAGTAAAAACAAAAATAATTTGCTGATAAAAAATTAAACCTAGTTGATTCATTCAAAAGCTCTACCAGTAAAAACAAAAATAATTTGCTGATAAAAAATTAAACCTAGTTGATTCATTCAAAAGCTCTACCAGTAAAAACAAAAATTATTTGCTGATAAAAAATTAAACCTAGTTGATTCATTCAAAAGCTCTACCAGTAAAAACAAAAATAATTTGCTGATTAAAAATTAAACCTGGTTGATTCATTCAAAAGCTTTACCAGTAAAAACAAAAATAATTTGCTGATAAAAAATTAAACCTAGTTGATTCATTCAAAAGCTCTACCAGTAAAAACAAAAATAATTTGCTGATAAAAAATTAAACCTAGTTGATTCATTCAAAAGCTCTACCAGTAAAAACAAAAATAATTTGCTGATAAAAAATTAAACCTCGCTGATTCATTCAAAAGCTCTACCAGTAAAAACAAAAATAATTTGCTGATTAAAAATTAAACCTAGTTGATTCATTCAAAAGCTTTACCAGTAAAAACAAAAATAATTTGCTGATAAAAAATTAAACCTAGTTGATTCATTCAAAAGCTCTACCAGTAAAAACAAAAATAATTTGCTGATAAAAAATTAAACCTAGCTGATTCATTCAAAAGCTCTACCAGTAAAAACAAAAATAATTTGCTGATTAAAAATTAAACCTAGTTGATTCATTCAAAAGCTTTACCAGTAAAAACAAAAATAATTTGCTGATTAAAAATTAAACCTAGTTGATTCATTCAAAAGCTCTACCAGTAAAAACAAAAATAATTTGCTGATAAAAAATTAAACCTAGCTGATTCATTCAAAAGCTCTACCAGTAAAAACAAAAATAATTTGCTGATTAAAAATTAAACCTAGTTGATTCATTCAAAAGCTTTACCAGTAAAAACAAAAATAATTTGCTGATAAAAAATTAAACCTAGTTGATTCATTCAAAAGCTCTACCAGTAAAAACAAAAATAATTTGCTGATAAAAAATTAAACCTAGTTGATTCATTCAAAAGCTCTACCAGTAAAAACAAAAATAATTTGCTGATAAAAAATTAAACCTAGCTGATTCATTCAAAAGCTCTACCAGTAAAAACAAAAATAATTTGCTGATTAAAAATTAAACCTGGTTGATTCATTCAAAAGCTTTACCAGTAAAAACAAAAATAATTTGCTGATAAAAAATTAAACCTAGTTGATTCATTCAAAAGCTCTACCAGTAAAAACAAAAATAATTTGCTGATAAAAAATTAAACCTAGTTGATTCATTCAAAAGCTCTACCAGTAAAAACAAAAATAATTTGCTGATAAAAAATTAAACCTAGTTGATTCATTCAAAAGCTCTACCAGTAAAAACAAAAATAATTTGCTGATAAAAAATTAAGCCTAGTTGATTCATTCAAAAGCTCTACCAGTAAAAACAAAAATAATTTGCTGATAAAAAATTAAACCTAGTTGATTCATTCAAAAGCTCTACCAGTAAAAACAAAAATAATTTGCTGATAAAAAATTAAACCTAGTTGATTCATTCAAAAGCTCTACCAGTAAAAACAAAAATAATTTGCTGATTAAAAATTAAACCTGGTTGATTCATTCAAAAGCTTTACCAGTAAAAACAAAAATAATTTGCTGATAAAAAATTAAACCTAGTTGATTCATTCAAAAGCTCTACCAGTAAAAACAAAAATAATTTGCTGATAAAAAATTAAACCTAGTTGATTCATTCAAAAGCTCTACCAGTAAAAACAAAAATAATTTGCTGATAAAAAATTAAACCTAGTTGATTCATTCAAAAGCTCTACCAGTAAAAACAAAAATAATTTGCTGATAAAAAATTAAACCTAGTTGATTCATTCAAAAGCTCTACCAGTAAAAACAAAAATAATTTGCTGATAAAAAATTAAACCTAGTTGATTCATTCAAAAGCTCTACCAGTAAAAACAAAAATAATTTGCTGATAAAAAATTAAACCTAGTTGATTCATTCAAAAGCTCTACCAGTAAAAACAAAAATAATTTGCTGATAAAAAATTAAACCTAGTTGATTCATTCAAAAGCTCTACCAGTAAAAACAAAAATAATTTGCTGATAAAAAATTAAACCTAGTTGATTCATTCAAAAGCTCTACCAGTAAAAACAAAAATAATTTGCTGATAAAAAATTAAACCTAGTTGATTCATTCAAAAGCTCTACCAGTAAAAACAAAAATAATTTGCTGATAAAAAATTAAACCTAGTTGATTCATTCAAAAGCTCTACCAGTAAAAACAAAAATAATTTGCTGATTAAAAATTAAACCTGGTTGATTCATTCAAAAGCTTTACCAGTAAAAACAAAAATAATTTGCTGATAAAAAATTAAACCTAGTTGATTCATTCAAAAGCTCTACCAGTAAAAACAAAAATAATTTGCTGATAAAAAATTAAACCTAGTTGATTCATTCAAAAGCTCTACCAGTAAAAACAAAAATAATTTGCTGATAAAAAATTAAACCTAGTTGATTCATTCAAAAGCTCTACCAGTAAAAACAAAAATAATTTGCTGATTAAAAATTAAACCTGGTTGATTCATTCAAAAGCTTTACCAGTAAAAACAAAAATTATTTGCTGATAAAAAATTAAACCTAGTTGATTCATTCAAAAGCTCTACCAGTAAAAACAAAAATAATTTGCTGATAAAAAATTAAACCTAGTTGATTCATTCAAAAGCTCTACCAGTAAAAACAAAAATAATTTGCTGATAAAAAATTAAACCGAGTTGATTCATTCAAAAGCTCTACCAGTAAAAACAAAAATAATTTGCTGATAAAAAATTAAACCTAGTTGATTCATTCAAAAGCTCTACCAGTAAAAACAAAAATAATTTGCTGATAAAAAATTAAACCTAGTTGATTCATTCAAAAGCTCTACCAGTAAAAACAAAAATAATTTGCTGAAAAAAAATTAAACCTAGTGGATTCATTCAAAAGCTCTACCAGTAAAAACAAAAATAATTTGCTGATAAAAAATTTCTTCATAAAAAATATTTTGTCATTAAACTTAGCATTAAATTGTTTTTGATTTAAATGTTTCCTTAATTTTTCCAGTTTGATAGTGCCCCCTCGTTTTGATTTTGAGATGATTAATTTACATTTGTTTTTTCCTGGTTGTTTACATAAACTGCCAGACGGGTCTTAAACTGCATGAGTATGTAAAAAAAAAATGTAACTTTTCCTTGTTATTTTTTAAAATTTATTTTAATAAAATTATCAATAATAAAAAAAAATGGTAAAGAAATAAAAGAAAGTGTTGAGTTGTGTCAGCAAATGACGTTACAGTCGAACAACATGGCAAGAGACGATGGCGCACTTGATAGGCACACCAACAGCAGTAAACATGAACGCTACCCCTTCTCTCTCTTGAAGAGGACTGGGTGTAATGGTGGTAGGGTCGAGATCAATTGATGAGTTAGAAGTTTGGGGGGGGGGGTTTACGTTCCAGCTTATTTGGTTCGATCCCAACGCCAGATTGTACCATCATCACACACTGCTAATAAAATACTACCATCTCGACTGAAAGCCGTCTGTCGAATGGCTGTCGTACATTTGTTGTGAGTAAGAATTGTGCATCTGGAAGGAGAAAAAAAATAAAATCTTGTGATTACATATCTGCTTTAGGAATATATGTCTTCTTGTATCCATGTTCTGTAGCAAAATATAGATCTATTAGTGATGGGACGATTCCAATATTTTTTCCAATTCTGATACAATTCCCGATTCTGATTCTTTATAAATCTCTAAATATTTAACTATAAACTGCGTATTTTGTCCCGATTACCACAAAAACACTTCTTAAATGTGCAGATATTTTCTCAAATGTAAAAACACATTTGTGAGTCGGAGATTTATAGATTTTAGTTTTACTGGAAGTTTAAATCAATAAATATTTATTATTAATTCCCGCAGTGAAAGATTTTTCTTAAACCAAAATCAAATAAAAAAAATAATTAAAGGAATCGTTTTAGCATTAGAAAATAGGTATCAATTTTTCCGATATCTCAAAAAGTTCAAATTTTTCCGATTCCGATTAATCGTCCCAACGCTAATATATATATTTCATAATCACATAAATTAATATACAAGAGTATTATTTTATGCGTAAACTTTAAGTATTTACTTCAACAGTGCTCAATACATATGTAGAGTTAGGTAGTAAGTTATAAAAATATATATGGCAATTAAGCTACATAGAATATTCCGCGTTTCATCTACGCTAGGATTCGTCAGGCTTATGCGAAGAGTTGTGGTTATCGCGCGTTTTTATATACGCACATTCTATTGAGTTTTTAGTTTGTTTTACTAAAACCTCAATCGAATGTGCATATATAAAAACACGAGATGACCACAACTCTTCGCATAAGCCTGACGAATCCTAGCTTCCTAGTTTCCACTGCTCCCTTCTTAATCAGTCAATGGGCAGGCACTTACAGGACAAAGACCCAGTTGACCTCAGGCTCAACCCTTCCTTTGTGTGTGCTTTTTTAGCAGGAAGCATAGATATCTAGTGATCTGACCTATTTTAAACCTAGGTGTAGTTAAATGTGTTTTTTTTTTCTTTTTGCTTTTAATATTATGTTAGTTTATTTATTTTATCTATTATATATATAAATAAATAAACCATGTATGTTTATTTTATTTATTTATTTTCTATTGTTATTGTTAATTTTATAATGATTTTGTATCGCTATCCTAGAGTAAAGTTTATCTGTGTACACAGTTGTTCACTATTTCTCTCCTACAGTTTAATAGATGTTGGGGTTGTTTAAAGTATAGGATAGCAAATTTTTCATGAAGGCATAAATCTACATGGATCGTTTAAGTCTCTACATGTGTTTGCTTGTCTTACTATTTTCCATTTGACTACCGGCAAACGCCCACTTTCTTTCCCAGTATTTGTTTCATTCAGTGTTTTTTATTTTTGAATATACTTTTGTGGTCATATATCGGGTTTTGAAATCAAGGGAAATCATACCTACATAATATTTCTTGTTATTCGGGTTTTCTTTCGCAAATATTGTGGCCTGGTAAACTATGCTTTTGGTTAGACATTTATTTTGAAGTGGGCAAAGTGTGCGGGATCTACAGTTGCATTTATCTTATTCGTTATTAGTATTTTTATTTCTACTATGTAACTAGTAGAAATAATAATAAATATAAAGAAAAAGTCATTAATTCAACAAAAATTCAACAAATTTCAAGGGAATAACATGTTTTATCTTTTGATATTCATTTTTCTTGTTTTAATTTCGATAATTCTTTAAAATTTAACTTTTTTTGTAACTTCAATCGCTGATTTTTATTTCACTTTCTAAAACATTCTTATTTCTAAATGAAATTTAAAAATAACTAAATCTTTGATTAAATTTTTAGCCTTTTATATTCAATCTTCTCAAATTATTCCTATTTATTTATTTGACTTTTTAAAAATACTCTTAAGAATAATGTTATTCTCTGCTTGAGCAAAAACACAGTCACCTATCCATTCAAGTTTGGTCTTTTATTCCTCTCAAATCTCAGGAATTTTCGTGATCAGTCTCACGCTCTTTCCTATGCCTACTACTTCTTCTTCCTCTCCCAGCCCCTTTTGGAGGTGAGTGCATTAGAAGAATTACTACTACAAAAAATGTTTATTTTTTTAAATTCCATCAAATGTAATTTTCAGATTGTAAAATGGACGTTCAACTAAATATGATTTTGAAATAAAAATTAGAAATAAAATATTCTGTGCATCTTTACTTTAAGAACCTGTCCAAACGCTTGGTTCAAAAATTTACAAAACATACTGCATATGAACATGTTAGAATAGATTATATATATATATATATATATAAAGTGATAAAGTTTAAAATTATACAGAAAGCTTTATCATAAGATAAGAAACAATGGATGACAATAAAATGGAGTTGATCAATAAAGAAGAACGTCAAATATGAAGAACGTCAAATATGAAGAACGTCACATATAAAGAACGTCACATATAAAGAACGTCACATATAAAGAACGTCACATATAAAGAACGTCACATATAAAGAACGTCACATATAAAGAACGTCACATATAAAGAACGTCACATATAAAGAACGTCACATATAAAGAACGTCACATATAAAGAACGTCACATATAAAGAACGTCACATATAAAGAACGTCAAATATAAAGAACGTCAAATATAAAGAACGTCAAATATAAAGAACGTCAAATATAAAGAACGTCAAATATAAAGAACGTCAAATATAAAGAACGTCAAATATAAAGAACGTCAAATATAAAGAACGTCAAATATAAAGAACGTCAAATATAAAGAACGTCAAATATAAAGAACGTCAAATATAAAGAACGTTAAATATAAAGAACGTTAAATATAAAGAACGTTAAATATAAAGAAAACTCGACCAACAGTAATTATCACTTCCTGCACTGATAATTGAATGAGTATGAAACACTAGTGTCTGTAGGTATAAAAAGTATTAATATTTATTAAAAAAAATATTATGGTTATAAAAGTCCTCTTAAGAGATTAAAGTTGAGTGCTATTTAGTAAATTGAGAAAAAAAATGGTCAACCGATATACATACGTCATTCCAAACTTTCTGTTTATTGAATACTCACACGACCGTTGATTATGACAGCATGCTTACACGGCTTCATAAGTATCTAAATTCACTTCCATTAATTCCTAGTGTCTGAGAGGATAAACAGTATCCTACAAAACCAAGGTTGGATTTGTTAACTGGGTTCAAATCTCCCAACCAGTAGTAATTATCATTTCCTGCCCTGATTGTTTAAGCATGAAACACTAGTGTCTGTAGGAATAAAAATAATTTTAGGTGTGTGTGTGTGTATATAAACATAAACCTTACCTTGACATTGTTGGGTCATCAACATCCATATCCCAGACAAATAAACGACCAGCTTGGTTTCCAAGAGCCATGATCTAAACGGACAAAAACACATGAATCGTTTCATTTTATGGGATATCAACATTTTATGGGATTATTTAATGAAAACAAACTCAACATTTAGTCAACAACCCATTCCTACACTACTCTTTGAAGATTGGTTAGTTTAGAAGGAAGTTTCAATTTAATTGTTAAATAAACTTAGAGAATTGATTAGATTAAACTTGTTGCACAATCCTTCAAAACCGATATGCAAATTAATTGTTCCGAGGTCATCCTGCAGGTCAATATATACTATATAAGTAAACAAGCTCCTGACAAGATGCATCCGGGATAAATGATTTCGCATGCTTTATTTCCTTTAAGGGAAATGTCTTTACATAATGTTCTATTGTTAAAGTGTTTTTTATTCAATAAGTCTGAAGAGAGGCCGGTTATTTGAAAATTTTCAAACGAAATAATGTTTGAAGTTCTCTAATTAGTCTTGAAACAATGAAATACACTTTTTGTTGCTATCAATTCCTTTTTTGAAGTCTTGGTTTTGTTAATACAGTATATGAATGCTCAATTATGAAATATGATAATTTTGTAGCTTACTTTTTAAGTCATCTCTTTTTGGCTTAAAATTTATTGGTGTATGAAAATTTACTGAATTATACAAACCCAGTAAAATTCAGAATATTACAAACATATATATATGCGGCCTCCGCTAATCGAGCCAGAGATGTCTCGTGTCGCGGGGTTCGAATCGTTCGACTGGTAGTAATCGTGACACCCTACACTGAAGAATCCCGAAAGGATGAAACACTAGTGTCTGTAGGTATTTAATTATTATAGTAAAAAAAATAACTATGACAGCCCCTTTAAGAAATTCGTTTCTTATCGTTGAGCACTTTCAGTTGAATTAAAAGTCGGTCAATTTAGCTCTTATGCGTAGATCATCGTATAACGATTTGATCAGTCTGTCTGTCTGACGTAATGAACATTTAAATTAAAATGTTTAAAATTCAACGCTATTTCACACGATTAATGGTAGTCGAATGGATGCGGCCTCCGCTAATCGAGCCAGAGATGTCTCGTGTCGCGGGGTTCGAATCGTTCGACTGGTAGTAATCGTGACACCCTGCACTGAAGAATCCCGAAAGGATGAAACACTAGTGTCTGTAGGTATTTAATTATTATAGTAAAAAAAAAATAACTATATATATATATATATATATATATATATTAGTGATGGGACGATTCCAATATTTTTCCCGATTCGGATACAATCACCGATTCTGTACTAAATTCCTGATTCCGATACAATTACCTATTCTGATTCTTTGTAAATCTCTAAATATTGAACTAGAAAAGTGTTATTTTGTACCGATTACTGTAAATACACATCTTAAATGTGCCAATATTTTCTCAAACGTAAAAACACACTTGTGAGGGGGGGGGGATGATCTAGAGATTTTAGTTTTACTGGAAGTTTAATATATATTTATTATTTTATTATTACTACAAGCAGTGGAAGATTTTTTTAAACCAAAATCAAATATAAAAGATAATTTAAGGAATCGATTTTGGCATCGGAAAATTCGCTCAAATTTTTCCAATTCCAATACACCAAAAAGGCTCTGATTTTTCCGATTCCAAAATCATTGTCCCAACACTAATATATATATATATATATATATATATATATGAGCAAACAGTTAATAAAATATGTTAAAAAACACTTTGAAATGAGTTAAAAACATATTTAATCTGAAAAGGAAACACTAGATAAATGGATAGTCCTTAATCCGCGGAGTTTCGAAGAAATACTCTCCTTCTCATCAGAGGGTAGGAATTAGCAAAATGCGGGATCGGATTTTGCATGCAGAAGTATTTGATGAAACAACAAGTAAGTCAAAGATCTTACTTGAAAACAAAATAAGTTAAGCAGAGGGAATATGGTAAAGAAAAAGGTGATTACACATGAATGGATAGTCTGGTGGAAGATAAAAAATCCAGTGACAGTAAAATCCAAATGTAAAACTTCAAGAAAGTTAAGAGTCTGCCTGAGATAATTTTATAAATATTAATTCTTTAATATTTATAATTTACTTTAATTTTACCATCTTTGATCATTTTGGTAAATTCAATTGTAATTTTCATTTTATATATATATATATATATATATATATATATATATAAGACACTGATAAAATTCAGATGAAAAATCCTGATAGATATTACTTGAATACTTTCAAGGTGATCCTAGCCAAAAAGGAAAAGCTCAATATTTAAGAATAGAGCAATATATAAGTTTCGTGGTTAAAGTTTAAATTCTGAAAAAACAACATATAGAGACATATATTCGATTTAAGAATTTATTGTTTGACAAAAGGAATATATAGAAGGGGTTATGTTAATTTCCTTAATCCATGGATTTTCAACAATGGCTCATATCATCAGAGGAAATGAAATGCGGTTAGCAAAATGTTCAGCTGCAAATGAACGCTAATTTTGCTTTTCAGCACAATTATTGAAAATAGTTTTTTGAGTGGTTGTGGATAATTATATGGAAAATATATATATATATATATATATATATATATATATATATATATATATATATATATATATACACACATATACACACATCAAAAAATTACACAATAAAAAAATATATGATCCTCTTTCTTTCTCACTCATGGATAGAATATTGGATCAGTTTATCTGTTTAATGGCAAATAACCTAACTTTTGGGTTTATTTAATTCCACGTGTAAATAATTAATTGAATAATAGTTATTATTTTATCAATAGTTGAGGAAATTACAGGTTCATACCTTTCCCTAACAATAATCAGTGTGTAACTGATCACAATAGTTTGAACTTGGCTTTCAATGGTTTCAGAGTCTGAAACAGTATACATTTGGCCAATCAACACCCCCCCACCTTCCAGGTTTTGTTTCAAATCAACCCACCTTTTGCCAATAATCGAGAGAGAATCGCATGTACCAAATATCGCATTCTCTGTACTCAAATCTATGAAGAATGGTTGTGGCAGAATCGGAGTGTTTCGGTTCCATTTGGTTGAGATGACCTGGTTTCCAGCAGACAATACAGTTTTCACAAGACTAAAGAAAAAATAAATAAAAAGCAGAGAGATATTTTTGTAAATAATGATCCAAAAACAGATGGTAAAAGAAATCGATATCGTAGAGAAAAAGAAATTATTCAATTATGGAAGTTAAATGTAGTTGTCCTAAGCAAAAATTAGCACTAGCAGTTCAGTCAAAAAAGCTTTAAACTATAAAAAATTCCAGGTAAAAATAAATGAATAAAACTGTAGCATCAATCCAGTCAGTGTAGTTCCCTTCTTGTGTCAAAACAAGAAGCTATTACTGAAAAAAAATATTTTATAAAGCGATTTTGGTACATGACCTTTTTTTTTTTTTTTTAATGGAAATCGCCCCAGGCAAGGCGTGAGACCACTTGAACCAAACTAAAAAAAAAAACAGAAAACTACTTCTTCAAGGTCAACAAATTGCCAATAATAAGTGTTAGATGGAATGGATTCTGAAAAAACAGCAATTCTTCTCTCTTTGTCAGAAACATCGTTCATGTAATATGAGAAGTAAAAAACAAAATAAGAGAAGCAAGAATTACGAGATCCACTTTCTACTCCCCTTAAAATTGGTTATCAGGTTATAAATTTTTTTTTTTTTACATTTTCACCCCAATCAAGGCACATTGCCATTTTGGTGTAGGGGGCTACTATCAGGGCAGCAACTACTGGGGCACTATGTTGGGATTTGGGCAGCAAGATGTCGGTTCACGTTACACTTGAACTTCTGCATGTCAGTACAGTTGGGGAAGCAGGGATCTGGAATGGAATTCCAGAGTCTAACGGTTCTGGGGAAGAAACTACTGGAGTAGAAAGATCTTTAACATCTAGGGATCTCTACTGTGTGGGGGTGAGATTTAGCTGCCTGTCGGGTTTGTCGAGGGTGTCTACGTCATGGGCGCACAAGTGTCTGCAGTTCGTCAGAGCATTCACCATTAAAATACTTGTAGAACAGGTAGAGGGATGCAACGTTTCGTCGATGGGACAGAGGCTGAAGCTTAGATGCCAGTTCAGGGCCTATCAGATTGGCGACTCTCTTTTAAACCTTGTCTAGGAGCGAGAGACTAGTAGCAGATGCACCAGCCCAAATGTGGTGACAATACTCCATACATGGGCGAATGGTGGCCTTATAGAGGTACAGGATACTTTCAGGTGTCAGTAGTTTTCTAGCATTTCTCTAGCTTTTTCGCAGCGGCCCTGGCAATGTTTTCAATATAATTGTTCCAACTCATGTTTCCTGTGAACGTTAGGCCAAGCAGTTTGAAAGATGTACTCTCAGACAGGGAGTTACTGGCCATTGCTATTGGTGGCAGAGAAGGTTTCTTGTAATTATTGAAGGAAACCAGTTTAGTCTTGGTAGCATTGAATGTGACCATCCATTTATGTTCCCATTCCACTACAGATTGGAGATCAATATATATATAATCATCCAAATTTTTGTCAACATATGAAGCGTGTTGAAAATATTGCAACACATTAAGACAACAGCGTGTGATTGATAAAGCTTTATTTATGCCGCGGTCAGAAGAGACTAATGATATAACTCTGTTCCATCTGCCTGCTTCCTACCGGACTACAACTTGGATGTCTTCAAGTCCAATGTTAACAAATTCCTAATGAACCGCCCCCTTAAGTAAACACTTCATCAAATCTCCACACTAACGTAATGTACTTGCAATAACCCTTATCCCTGAGTGGCTTCCGGGCCTTGATAAGTGGTGATCACTGTAAAAAAAAAAATTATAAAATAATAAATTGGTCTTGTCAGATTATGTAGACATTTGACAACGTCTATGTTCCATCCTTCCAGAGGTTGAAACCCAATTACAGACCAGACCTATCATTTCTAAGCGAAACCAACATTAGATGATGATTTCCCTAGATTTCCATTACTTGTCACAGTAATGAACATATCCGAAAATTATGAAAATCAATAAGGTAGCAAATTAATTATTTATGAAAACAATTTTCAAAGACAATTAGTGAAAATATCCAAACTTTTGCTAAAAAAAAAAAAAAAATTGATAATTGTCTTCAAAAACTGTTTTCATTGATAATTTTCTCCCTTATTGTTTTTCATAATTTTTGGATATGTTCATTACTGTGACATGACAATTCAGTAGATGCCATTGGTTTAACTAGTCAATATTTGGATTTTCGCTATTTTAACAAAGAAGAACCAAATATTTTGTTATTGTTTTTCGTATTCATTTGCCTCCCCACGAGGGCAGAGTTAGACATGACGTCAGTTTTTAATATAGGGAAAATTCAATCCCCAAAAAGGGTAACTCTAGCGTGAAACAAAAATAAAAATTGACCCAGGACAGAAAAGATGAAATGTATTAGCAGAACAAATACTACACTTTACTCAAAATTAAATGATAGTTGTTAACTAACATGTAAAGTTATCTGGTCAGATTTTCAAAGTTACACTTAAATAGCATTTAAGCTGACAAACTTTGCTTCTGCCAATTTTTATTTGTTATTGTTGTGCCATGTTGTTGGCAATATAACGTTCTTCACTACAATTTTTGAAAATTATTTAGTTCAGATCATGATATGACAAGTCCCTTAACCATCCAGGGTCATGGGGGTGCTGCATTATTTCATGCAGCATGTCTTGGGCAAGAATAGCCAGACGCCATCCATCTCTCTCCAGGCTCCGAGCACATACAGCACCTAGTATTACCAAATGGTCACCATGACCAGGCTCAACGTTGCTTAACTTTAATGATCTAATCTGAACTGGTGTATAGATGTGATTATGCCATACCTTGTTCAGATCAGACAAACATTTTTTACATAATCACCTAAAAAAATGAAACATTTTTTAAATAATCACCTAAAAAAATGAAACATTTTTTAAATAATCACCTAAAAAAATGAAACATTTTTTAAATAATCACTTAAAAATATGAAACATTTTTTAAATAAGTCAGATAATGAAAAGTCCATTTTTCAAACACTGAGTCATCGTCATAAATACCTAAAAAAACCAAAAATAATGTCTCAAAAGTTTCATTTCCACAAAAAACAAAGCAGAAAAAAAATCACAAAAATCGATTGTAAAATACCTGGGCAAGTTATTCATGTTAATTCTAAACTTAAGAGGAAGAATTAAGTGACACCAAGTTTCAGCAGTTTATATTTCAGAATATTTCAGCCATTATGGTAGATACATTATAATGTATCAAAATCTGTCATATTTTTATTTTAACAGGAAAGCGTTTTAAAAATCATTACAAAAAAAAAAATGTTTCATATTTGTATAGACAGTGTAGAAACTAAATTTACAACAAAGTTTGAATTTGGCATCAAAATTAAGTTTTCAAAAAGAATGAATAACAAAAATTCTTTACCTTTGATAAAATGAACCTTCCCAACCATCGAACACAGTCGACATAATTCCGATGAATGTCTCGCGTTGAAAAATCTGGATAATGATTTGAAACGGTAGGAAATGGTCTGAAATCGAAGAATAAACTTTGAAATTATTTTACTTTCAAATATTTTTATTTAAAAATAAAATTTCTAAAACAAAAAACAGATAAAAATCTACTTGATATGTAAAAGCAAAAGTCAAGCATCATGCTTCAATTGTGCTCTAAACAGAAACATTCATTTTGAATGCACCCCTGTCATATTAAAGAACCTATACAAAACCTATCTTAAAACATGCCCAAAAACAAAGATTTGTGAAATTTCAAAATAATCAACCCAACCATTTCAAAGTCCATAAGAAATGAACTCACGCAAACACAAAGTGCCTTTTATAGAAAAGTTCATTTGCTATGGACTCTGAAATGACTGGGTTGATTTTTTTTGGAATTTGACACAAATCTACTTCATGTCTCTGGGAGTGTTCTTAGATAGGTTTTGCAGAAGTTCTTTGATAAGACAGGGTGCATTCGAAATGAAGGTTTCTGGTTACAGCAGAATTGAACCATGATACTTGACTTTTTCACTTAAAACTTTAATTCAAGCCATTATACAAAAATAAGTTTATAAAATCAATAGTAGGTTCTCTACAGTGCAATGTAGACAACAATGTAGTGTGAACTAAGTAACTGCAAGAAAGCATGTGAGCTTTCTCCTGATATACCATGACGGGTCGCTGACTAGAGTAGGCAATCAATTGATTTAATTGACAAATGAGTGATTTAACTGATTTCGATGAAATTTTGAAAACAGGCTGAAGTAACATGGAAAATAACTCCAAATAACTTGAGAGATTTTAGAAAGCTATTCTTAACATGTGGAAAGAGAAGGGCATTGAAAAAGTCTCTTTAAAATTATTTTCTTTATAAAAAAAACTAACGAATGAATGCAATTTTCAGTGAAAAATATTTTTTTATCACAAAGTACATCATACAGATTTTTCTTCATTTTTTTTATTTCATAACGGAAATCATAGATTGCATTGTGAGAGTGTTGCCCATCTTTTTGCCATAAAATTTGATGTTCTTATTTTAAAATAAAACTACTTGATCAATTTGCATGATTTTTGGTGTACAATATTTTCTTTTTGTCATAGGTACACATATCATGCAGATTTTCCTTTATTTTTTGTGGTTTCAGGAGCAGGACTTCTGAGCGAGTACCAACAAATTCTATAGAAAGAACCAAAGAATAATGTTGCTTTCTTTAACACACAAAACATAAATATCAAGGTCACATCTCAGTCCATAGTAAATGAAAGAAAGTTAAGAATTGTCAACGATTATTCATCCTTTAAAACACTCATCATTTTAAGCCATTACTTCTTATTTTCAATGGCTATTATTTTCAACAATTATATATCATTTTCACAGATTATCATTTTCGATGATTACTTACCGATTACTTTTGGTGCTGTTATATGTGTAAGAATCTTTCATAGCTTTTACAATGCTTTCTGTTTTGATATTCCAGATTTTCAAAGAATGGTCCATTCCACAAGACACAATAAAACTGCCATCAATATTGAAATCCTGAAAAAATAAATCATCATTAGCTTCATACTAGCATGATGGCAAAATATGTTTTTTATTTTATGGCATATAAACATGTGCATGTGTGTCAAAACTACCTGACGATTTCCTACTGGAATAAAACATTAATGCCTGTTTAGCTAACTTGCCATATTTTTACACTACTACTAGTGTTACACGAATGACCTGGTTTAAGCTGGGTTGACATGCTAGTATATATATATATATGTGTATAGGTGTATATACATATATGTTCATGAATTAAAATGAGGCACGTGTCTGCGGATGAAATGTAAGAAGTTGACAAGCTAAACGGGAATTGTTTCAATATTTCTCACAAATATAAACAAACCTTGTTATTGTTATGAAAAATGTAACAGAAAGGAATCTGGTTATGTGGATGTTTTGAAAAGATTGACAGGAAAAAGTGACAGAAGGAAAAAGATTGCAGTTGGAGATTTGATTGTCAACCGAGTGGACGCCACGATAATTCTCTCTGTCGCTCCCCCACTCTCTCTCTATCTATCTACCATAAGCAAGAACAACAGGAGAAATAAAAAACGGACTGTTGCTTACACCAATGGTTGTTGTGTTTTGAATTCTTAAAAAGGGTTTATAATATAACACTAGTCTCTTTTTATGTATTGAGCATTGTTGATGCACATGCTGAAAATATAAACACATTATATTACCTTATAATTCTATATGTATACTCAGATAAAATATATATATATATATATATATATATATATATTTTATATTCATTAGTGAGACCCGTGTTCTGATCATATGCAAGTCATATAAATTGCTGACCACAGATAAGCAGCTAAAACAAAGACGGCAGCTGTTAACCCTGAAATAGCAGGTAGTGTCCGCCATGACCAAAATGAAATTGTCTGCCTTTCACTGTCAGTGACAGCTAGCTGAAGCCACTGGCTGTCATTGTTGGCATTGTGTGGTTACTGGCAATTAGTGCTCGTTTGGGTGTGGATACTGGTTGCCTTTGCAACTAGTGGTCACTTACGGCCATGACCAGTGTTAACCTCCATTAAACGGCTCTGAAATGAAATCATATGCAATCAGGAATCGTCAGGCACTGTTAGGCACTGAGATCCACTGACTGTCATCAGATGCTAGTGGCGGTCACTAGTTGCTCTGAAATGAAATTTGTCTTTGATAGAAAGCACTCGTGTTTTTAGGCAGTTAGTGGTGGGAACAGGCCACCTTTGTAATTACTGGCAATTATTGGAGACTATTGACCATGACCAGTGTCGGCTTCCATAGGATTATTCAAAAATTAAATTATCCTCAATTGTTGGGCACTGTTATCCACTGGCTGTCACTACTCTTAAGGTCGTTACTGTCACTTGATTGCAGTGACAGACACTGGCAGTTACTGCTGTTTTGAGGCAGTTACTTGCGTTCACTGGTTGCTTTTACAATTGTCGGTCACTGGCGGCCATAACCAACATCATATTTTGTTTGAAACCAGAGTAATTTTTTATTGTGTTGAAAATCAAAGCAAAAACTTTTATTCAATCTTTATTTGTTCCATTGTATATCAGATATTATATCGCAACATGTTTTTGTGTTTATATAGCCCATACTGATTTTGTTTTTTTTGTTAAACAACTTAAATCATCATTGTCACTGCTAATAAAGTTGGAACACATGTATATGTTATTTATGAAAATGTTGCCCATCTCAGAATTAAATAGTATGACAATGACGATAAGAAAAAAAAAGTAACAGAAAAAAGGAAAAGCAGTTGAACTTAGTTTAATGCTACAGCATTTTTGTTTGTTTTTTTTTTCTGAAAATATCAATTATGATATCCGATTTGTTCATTGAGGCACAACGAAGCATATGAAAGAAAGATATGAGATATCATTTTCAGCATTCCTCAGACACTTGCTTTACCTAAACCTAATAAAAATCACAACACAATCTGGCTATTTGAATTGAGTTTGATTGGATAGAGGTCGTAAGTAATTAACATTGTATTTTTCGATCACCCACACTGAGAATTGAACCTTCAACCTTCAGGTGAATATCAATTTCATAATTGATTTTTTTTAAAGTACTCTGACCACTGTGCCACGGGTCCTGGAATTGCCAAAGTTTAAAAGATATGAATCAGCACAGAAATTAATCCAGAGTTTGAGGGAACCTGGTCTTTATGATGTGCGGTACTTTGTGCCTCCAGTACATTAGTCACCTGCTGCTGTTCTACACATTGTACAACTGTTCCTGGAAGAAGTATTTCTCGTCTGACAAGAATAAGCGCATCCTCAGTTGAACTGGATGTTTTAGTTTTTAGGCTTTCGTTAAACAGTTCTTTCGGGCGTTGGTGGTGAGAAGCAAAGATCCTTATTTAGCACTTTCTTCACAGTCACCATTCCAATGATTTTTTTTCTATCGTCAAGAATGGCTTTACCTTCATCTTGCTGCATGTTGTTCTTTATGTTTTTTTTTCTTGGAGGAAAGATAGATTAATAGATATAGATAATACTAAATTCTAATAATTAAGGTTTTATTTTTTTCCAATTAAAAATTTTTATATATTTTTCTTTTTGACGTACTGTTTCACCTATAAGCAAGCAACCAAAATTAATCAGTCAATGTTTTCTCAGATCTTTTAACAAAAAAAAAAAATACAGGGTGGTCGCTAGAAAAGCGGGAAATTTGAAGGTCAGTTTAGATCATGAATAAAATGATTCAATTCAGTTTTTTCGGCAATCTGCTCCTGATTTCATTACACCGGAAGATTGGCCTCAAAAAGTCCAGATTTAAATGTCATGGATTACTGTGCTTGGAGCTTGTTATTAACAGAGACTCAGAACTGTCGACGTGACATACACCCTATTGATGACTTGAAAACGTGCTTGGCAAGAGCTTGGAATAATAACCCACAAGTTACCCTTTAAAATGCCACACGAGCTCGGATTTCTAGGTTAAGATGCAGCAGTGAAGTGCATGGACGACATTCTGAATATCTATGAGTATAATATAATATTTGTCTTTGAAAAATTATTCTTTTCAAAAATAAATCGTTGTTTGACAAATTTCCCGCTTTTCTAGCGACCACCCTGTATAAAGCAAAAAAATAAAACTAAAGAAAGATTAAAGGTTTTGTTTTTTGGTATAAATAGAATTGAAATATATGTTTTGGATGTTTATAGGTGAAAGAAATGTAACAAAATTTTGAATTGGAAAAAATGAAGAGTAACATTAATAAAATCGACAAACTTTTCACTGACATCAACTTTGTAAATGTTCAACAGGTGCCGATAAATGTTGATCAGTTCAATTTTTTCTGCATGGAGAAATTTTTTGACGTATTTCTGATTCACAAACACGTTCATGACAGAGGTTGTTTTCTTTAAAGTTTTACACCATCAATATCTGCAACAGAGAGATGAAATTTTCAAGTCATGAATACATAAATTAAGTTACTATGAAGATGCACTTTTGCAATCCTTTTGATCTAAAAAACATTAATCCAAATAAATTGAATTCAAAGAAAAAATGGTATTTGTTAAGATATACTCAACGAATGGATTTTTTTTAAATATAGAAAACAACTGCTATATATTTTATAGAAAAAAAGTCTATTGCTTTAGACAATAAATATTGCAACCATGAATAAGTAATCTAAAATATTTGTTTCAGAGTTATGTCCCCTGCATTTAGCCTCTTATTGTCTACTGTATAAGATCTAAGAAAGATGTAATTTTACCCAACTTTCCGTAAATATTACTTTTAAATATAAGTAACATTCTATTCAATGATTTTTCATAATTTTTGGATATATTACTATTTTCGACTAAGTAAGTAATGTTGTTTTTGTTTAAAACGACATTTTTTTTTTTTTTAATCAATCTGTCAACAGTATCTTAACAAGAAAAGTTAGGCAACATAAGGATGAATGTTATACTAACCGCACTCAGTACTTCATCTCGGTGGCCATCGACACCACCCAATATAGCAACACAATTGTCTGCTTTGATGTTCCATATACGTAAGGCATGATCTGAAAAGATTTGACAAACATTTGATTTTCAAATAATTTTAAATGATTTTAAAATGATTGTAAAATAGTTTAAAGTAGTTTTAAAGTGATTTTAAAATGATTTTGCAATCATTTTAAAATGATTTTAAGTGATCTTAAAATGATTTTAAGTGATTTTACAATAATTTGCAATCATTTTAAAATGATTTTAAGTGATCTTAAAATGATCTTAAAATGATTTTAAAGTGATTTTACAATAATTTGCAATCATTTTTTTTAAGTGATTTTACAATAATTTGCAATCATTTTAAAATGATTTTAAGCGATCTTAAAATGATTTTAAAGTGATTTTAAAATGATTTTATAATAATTTGCAATCATTTTAAAATGATTTTAAGTGATCTTAAAATGATTTTAAGTGATCTTAAAATGATTTTAAATGGATTCTTAAATAATGTAAAGTTATTTTAAAATGATTTTTAAATGATTAAAAATGATTTTAAAATGATTAAAAGTGACTTTAGTGATTTTAAAATGAGTTTCAAATAATTTTAAGTGATCTTAAAATAATTTTAAATGATTTGAAGATGATTTTAAAATGTCAGTTTCTACTCTAAAACTACAAATTTGTTTTTAATCTTCAAAACAAAATAAATACAACATGAAAAAAACTAACCAAATTAAAAATATGTTATACAAAAAAAATGGAGGGAGTGGTTGATCTTCAGTGATTGTTCATTCTTACTCGATTCATGATTATTTTAAAGTGAGCACAATGACACATTAACAAAATGAAAACAAACATTAAAAAAAAAAACTGACAATAACAGGTTTTGACATTTATTGACGTTTGGGAAATTTAAATAGGATGGTATTATGGTGATTGATGATTCTAGCTAAATGTAGGATAGACATTTTTAAGTTAAGGTGACACACTTTTTTTATTTGGCATTTTCACTCTAAACAAGGTAGTGCCACTTTGAAGTACAGGCTACTACCAGGGACATAAGTTGCAGGGATACTATGTAGGGAGTTGAGCAACAAGATGTCTGTTTACATTACACTTGAACTTCTGCATGTCAGTACAGTTAGAGAAGCAGGAATCCAGAAGGGAATTCCAAAGTCTAGCAGTTCTGGGGAAAAAACTATTATAGAAGGCTTTCTTGCATCTGGGGATCTCTGTGTAGGGGTGGGATTTTGCTGCTTGTTGGGTTTGTCGGGGGGTACAAGGGCTTGTAGTTCATCAGAATATCTATCATTAAAATACTTGTAAAACAGGCAGAGGGATGCAACATTTTATCTATGGGACCAAGGTTAAAGTTTAGCTGACCGTCTGGGACTTATTAGGTTGGTGACTCTTTTGAACCCTGTCCAGGAGTAGTAGTAGCAGATGCACCAGCCCAACTGTAACAACAATACTCCATACATGGCGAGTGGTGGCCTTGTCGAGGTAAAGGATACTTTCAGGTGTAAGTAGCTTTCTAGCATGGTAGAGAGAGCCCATTTTCCTTGCAGCAGCCACAGCAATGCCTTCAATGTATCTGTTCCAACTCATGTTAGATGTGAACGTTAAGGCAAGGAGTTTGAACGAAGTACTTTCAGGTAATGTCTCATTAGCCATAGCTATTAGTGGTTGAGAAGGTTTCTTGTAATTATTAAAGGAAAGAATTGAAAAGCATTGAATGCGATCATCCATTTTTGTCTCCGTTTCACTTCAGACTGGACGTCTTCCTCTAGGGTTTCCACCATTGCCTTGCATATATATATGTTTATTCGTTTTCCCCTCATGCCTGTTATAAAGCGTGGTGTCGTCAGCAAATATACCCATCCCAGAGACAATTTCATCAGGGAGGTCATTTATGAATAACAGAAATAATAAAGGTTAAAGAATCGACCCGAGGTACACCCGCATTTATATCATATTGTTTAGATGTATGACCCTCGAGGACAACCTGGATTCTTCTCTCATTTAAAAAGGATTTAATTACATTATGTATTCTTCCAATGATACCATATGATCCCATTATGCTGAGATCATCATATCATAACCTGTCAAAAACCTTAGACGTATCTAGGGCTACTTCCTTCCCTTCCCCTGCCTTATTCAGTGCACGGTATATATGTTCAGAGATTACAGTTAGGATATCTACAGGAGAACAGGCTTGTCTAAATCCATATTGTTGGTTAGACAGAAGTTTAGCAACTGTAAGTTGGTGGACTAGAGTTTCATTAATTATGGACAATAGGGAAAATAGGGAGGAGGTTAATGGAGTGATAATTTAATGGGTCAGTTCTTTCGCCAGAATTCTTGTTAAACTGGTACCACAGAAGCAGTGTTATACAAATGTGTTGAATAAATAACTTGTTTAAACAGGAGGATTGGCTAAGGTGGTTGACTAAAGGTTAATTAACAAGCCGCTGTGTGTGGTCCCCCTCTAATGCTGCATGTGAGATGACGCCACAAAAAATAGAAATGATGAATGTGAAAAGTGTGAAAGGACTCAAATATTTTGGGGAAAATAGGGAGGAGGTTAATGGGGCAATAATTTAATAGGTCAGTTCTTTTGCCAGAATTCTTGTAAACTGGTAGCACAGAAGCAGTTTTCCGACAGTCAGAAAAGCATGATTTGTTAAGGCATCTTTCGAAAATTTTGGAGAGAACTGGAGCAACTTCATAGTACAGCTGTCTAAATGCTTTTGAGGTGTCTGGGTTTTTTTATATCATGTACATGAGAAGGATGAGAAGGAGTGATTTTCAGATCATCTAGTTCTGTTTCTCTCCGCAAAGGAAAATCAGGCAGGGAGTGGTTCGCTGAGTCCAGTGTAGAGTTTAAGGCAAACTGACGGGCAAGCGTTAGCCTTCTCGGTTGCCGTGTAAACAGCCTCATGATTGTTGGATAGTGGAGCAATTGTTGATTGCCCATTATTTACTACACTGTTGTAGATTTTCCAGAAATCACAAGTTCCTAATTTCTGTGCTTCAATGTGTTTTTGGTATATTCTCTCTTCGCTGTAGCATTCTTTCTGACAATTACTTCTAACTTCTATAAACTTTTGTCTGTTTGTACTGGACTTATGTCTGATAAATCTGAGGTATGTATGCTGCTTTTGAGCAATGGCGCCTGTGCAAGTAGAAGTAAACCATTGAGGAGAGTGAGGTTTGCTATAGAACTTCTGCGTGAGAACATATGCTTCAATTGCCATTTTGAACCATTCAGTGGTCTCATTTGCGCACTGTTCTGCAAGAGAAAAGATATTTATTCATAGGGTATCTGATGACTTCCCAGTTAGCGTTCTTATAGTACCTTGTTGTTTTAAGCAATGGCTCTTCAGCTTTGGGTTGAGAGTTTAGGGTGATTTTTACCATTATCACATGATCAGCTTCTGCGAATAGGCTATGGGCATTCGTTACACAATCATCAGGACCTGTGGTTAAAAATAGATCTAAGTGAAGCTTGTTGGTCTTATCGATCTGGAATATGGAAATGTAACCGTCTGTGATATGGAATGAAATATAGAGAAGCTATGTGTTATACTAACAGGTGCGTCTGTGAAAATACAGAAACCAAGCGAATTACTATGGTGGACATTGAAGTCACAAAATACATGTACTTGTGCACTAGTATCGAGGGAGAGTGCTGTATCGATGCTGTCAGAGACTTGGTTGATTAGGATAGTCTTGGATCGAGGTAGAGCTGAAGAGAAATATAGCTAAAACTATGTTGCAGGTTAAGTCTAAAGCACATGAAAGCCTGGTCGTCTGATTCTAGTTTTGATTCCCTGGTCAAGGGGAAGGCGTTTTGAATATATATTCCAAGTCTGTGGATATGTGTGTCAGTCCTTACTTTAACATGCCTGGTTATCTCCCACTCTGCCGTAAGGCAGAAGGCAGAGTGGGAGATAACCAGGCATGTTAAAGTGGTTAGAGGAGATGGAGAAGTGTAGGTTAGTTTCACTTAGCGCCACGTCTCTGGGGAGTTTGCTAAGAGAAATGATTCAAAATCATCTAAATTAGTTCTAAGCCCGTGGATATTTGTGAATGCAAACTTCACGGTAGGAGGCACATTGGTTTGTTTGATCATAATTTTTGATTGAACTGTCATTTTATTTTATTTAAAACTTTCAGTTTTAGGGTGAGAGATGCTGGACAAAGTGGTTGTGTAGTATACCAAACATGCAACACAAGTAGACCATCATCCGACTCTTCATCTATAGGATTGTGGCCTTAGGAAAGCCCACCAGAGATGGGTGCATGGTCCCTTTCCATGTGCACTGTAACCATCCCGATACAATACAACTGATGATGGAGCAGCCACTCTACGCGTTACCAAATTGTTAGGGCTCCTGTACTGTCAGTCGGAATATAGCAGCCAGACAAACTCTCAAACTGGTACCCTCAACCCGTCAAACAAAAATCAATTGTATTGTCATATACGGCATTCAAGCACCCTCAAGATGTCCAGTTATAGGGGATGGGAATGTGGCAAGAGTGGGGAATGGTGTTCATTGCCCTAATCAGAAAACAAGGTCAAACATTGGATGTTTCTGTCGAGTCCCTGTGATCGCACTCCTGCACCTGGCTAATAGGCAAAGAAGGAGTATGAAAGTTAAGCGATAAGCAGAGTCTATCGACTCCTTAAGCAGTTTAAGCTTTCAAACCGATAATTCATTCAAATCATCATGTGCCTAATTATTTTCTCTCTTACATTCCCTCTCTATCCTACTACCATGTCTCCTTCTCCAGCATCCAACCTTCCATGTGGTAGGGACATCTCCAGAGAAGACCCTAATTTGCCCTATATGTGCTTACGGGTTGAACTTGCTTACACCACCGCATTTATATTTGCCCTCTATCGCCCCCACAACAGCTGGGTTACTATCTTTAAGAGTGTATCTGAGAAAATTGACCACATCCTGTCTGCTCATCCTTCGACTAACATTCACATCTGTGGTGACTTCAATGTCCACAATGTGGAATGGTTGACCCACTCAAACAAGACCGATGATGAGGGGAGGTTCTGTCATGATTTCTCGATTGCTTTAACCTCACTCAGATTGTTCACGAATCCACCCGTGTGCCCGACAATGACGGCCAGTATGCGAGTCTCCTAGACCTTTTTCTTACAACTTGCCTTGAACTATGTTCAGTTTCCGTTCTGTCTCCTCTTAGATCTTCCGACCACTCAATTGTATCAATTAAGATAAAAATGAAATGTAATAAGTCCTCCGACGTACCTCTCCATCGTACAGTATATTTATACACTATGGCTGACTGGGATAGTTTCCGTACATTTATATCGGATCTACCTCTGCGTTCCATGTTTAAAAAGGATGTGTCCTCTATAGTATCAGACCTGACCGAATGGTTAATTGTAGGTATAGACCGTTTCATACCCTCAAAAAAGTTCCAGCAAAAACCTAACAGCCAGCCATGGTTCTTTCCAGAATGTGCTGCTACCATTGTGCACAGAAATCACTTTTTCCACTGCTTCCAACGTAATAGATGTATGGAAACAAAAGCCGCTTTCAGGATTGCCAGCAACTATTGTAAGAAAGTAATAAAGAATGCAAGAGAGTTGTATGATCAGTCCGTCAAGTCCAAAGTAGCTGAGCAGTTGCTTGGTTCCCACCAGTATTGGCAAGTAGCAAACAGAATCCTGAACAGAAGCGTGTGCTCTATCCCTTTTGTGAACATTGAAGTTTCCACATATGATCCATTTCAGTGGTGGAAGAAGACACAGGAAACCTTATCAGTTCATGTGGAGAGTGAGAGGCTCTTCTTTAATACAGGTGGTAATATGTATGAATCTACATTGAACAGGCTGAGAATCAAGAAACTCTAATGTTTCTACATTACAACGTAAAAGTATTCAACTTTAAAAATTGAGTAGAAGCGGCAGGTAGCAAGAATAGTAGAGAAAATAGAGCAGCAGGTGCAGAACTTCAGCTTATAGTTATTCACTTAAATTACAATTTGGACTTTGTAATTTCTTTTTTCTTATCTAATTGTTTAATTATATTCATTTAAGTATTAGAAATTGTATTGTGTAATTTTATTTAATAAAGGCAAAACGCCATAATAGTGTTAAGTTAAATTAAAATGTTAAGTTAAATTAAAATGTTAAGTTAAATTAGCAGTTACGATGTTAATGTATAAAAGCTATCTGATGAGTCACTTAGCAGTAATGAAATGATTTAAATTTAATAGGAAAGAGAAAAGTAATTAATCGACTGATTACTGATTAATCGGCAAAGTGGTCAATTGATCAGTACACCCCTAGTTCATACCTTTGCCAAAGGCACGAGCATCATTTCTATAGGATGGAATCAAAAAGATATTTACCTTTACTGACAGAGAGCATCATATTTGGATCTTTTGGATGGAATCGCAACTCATTAACGGCATTGCCATGTCCGATGAAATTCTATTTTATACAAAGGAGAAAAAAAACATTAATTAAGACCATTGTTATGTAGAAATATCTTAATAAACTGTAACAGGGCTGCTGACACATGTGCTGCAGCAGCATCTCGCATATGCAAATGGTCACGCCATGGTGGAAAATGACATCAGAGTAGAGGAAGAGAAGGGGGAAAAAGTAGAGGAAAAAAAAAGGAACCATGTGGGTGGCAACAGTAAGGTAAAGCACATGCCGCGGAAAGACATTTGAAAAACTCATGTCGTCATGAAACTAAGATACTTGTAAAACCAAGATACAAGCATAGTTTTAAAAGTACCATAAATAAATGCTTTTTATTACAAAAATGATAACTGAAGTCAAATTTTCTTTCTTGTTCCTTTGCGACTGTCTCAGATACAATGTGTTGGGTCCATTAAAATGTAACATCACTGTTGATTGGTTGTTTTTGTTTTATGGCATATCAACCTTTTCAGGTTATTTAATGCTGAATCCAGTGATTTTGAAGAAAAATATTTTAATAGAATATAGTTGTTATTTTTCACGTCGGTTTCTATTTAACCAAAGTTGGGACCCTAACAGGTACTACCACTCCGGGTCAGAGTGGACCTGGGAGCAATGGCAATTAAAAGATGGCCCCACACTCCCCAAAGCCCGCAAGCTGGGGCCTCACCATCGGATATAGTTTAAGGTCATATCCAAGACCATACGTTCCTTTTGCGTAAATCTTAATTGGAATATAGAAGATACCCTCAAGTCTACTGAAAAGAAGATGGGCTCCCTTTACTGGACTAGAAAACTTTGTACACCTGTTAGTGTTCTATATTTCTATAAAGCAACCATTCACTTGTGCCAGTAGCATAATTAGCATTACCGGGGTGATACACTGCTAACTCCTCTATTAAGGTGCAAAAAAAAAAAAATTTTTAATAATAGGTTCAATATTGTCTGCCAAGCTGCAGCCTCTGTTGCATCCTGGTATTTGTTTTACAAATAATTCTACAGACTCTGCTCCAATGAATTTACTGCATGCGCGTTCCCTCTCGCAACAAAAATAGCTTTCACTGAAGATATTCTTAGATGTCGGAAGATTATTTACTCAGATTCTTTGCAATTTCTTTTCCGTTCTTCACAACCCAAATGCAGAAAATTATTTTATTCCATTTTTTTCTTTTAATTTAAAAAAAAAAAAGAACTTTTATTAAGGAATACAGGAGACGATTACTATTGAAATTAAAGGAAATTATTGAAAAAAAAAAATTTTTTTAAAAAGGAAGAATTACAAAAAAAAAAAAAACATGCAAAAGTTAAAATTCAAATTCAAATCTAGAACGCTTGTGTAGTGATGCTGGTAGATTAATCCATTTTCACTTGCCAATCGTCTGCCTATCCCAATTCTTGCAAGAATCACGTTCACTGTTGAACTTATCAATATAGAGATTTGTTGCTTTATCGTTGCGTTGCTAAAGTAATGTTTTTTGTACATTTTTTTTTTGCAGCTACAAGAAATGAATTTTCAAAAGAAAAATTCACTTTTAATAAAATATTTATTGAAACATAAAAATTCCATAAAAAATAATTTTTAATTTAATATTAAATTGTTGGCTTATTTGTAAAACAAGCAGCCATATTAATCATTTTTTGGATATAGTAGAACCCAAGGATACAGTGGCTCTAGGATACGTCTTTTTTTTTTCAGGTTACGATGTGGAATTCAATGTTTTTCCAACCCCTGGTGACAGTATTTGCTCCACCTTACAAGTTGGTTGAATGAAAAAACTGTCGACAATAAATTGCTTTTGAATACAGTAGATACATTTTTTTCAGGTTACAATGTGGAATTCAATGTTTTCCTGAGCCCCACTTTACAGTATTATTTATGTTACATGTGTATTATATACATGTGTATTATATACATGGGTACTACATACATGTGCATATATACATGGGTATTACATACATGTGTATATATACATGGGTATTATATACATGTGTATTATATACATGTGTATTACATACATGTGTATTATATACATGTGTATTACATACATGGGTATTATATACATGTGTATTATATACATGTGTATTACATACATGGGTATTACATACATGGGTATTACATACATGTGTATATATACGTGTATATATACATGTGTATTATATACATGTGTATTATATACATGTGTGTTATATACATGTGTATTACATACAGTACTGTATTTTGTTACTAAGTTTTAATACTGCATCCCAGGGTTCTACTATAGTTGAAAAAATAAATTAATAAAAAAAAAAAAATAACTTCACAAGTCCACATGTATTAAAAGAATTGGAAGCTATTTACATTAAATAATTTTATAATAAAAATTTTTTAAATTATAGTTTTATATCAATTGATAATTAAAATTTTGAAAATCCAATTAAGCTAAACAAAATTATCTGCTTGTCACATAGCTTACTACCTAGCTCTACTTATGTATTGAGCACTGTCAATGTAAACACTGAAAATAGATACATATCTCAAATGGTTTTAAAGAATATGGATAAATTCTTTATATAAGGATTTATCAGAATTTAAGAAGCTTAACATATGAGAGTGGAGCATCACATAAAATGAAAGACAAGTTAAAATAAACATCGGTATATATGAATTTATTTGTCAGTTTAATCAGGAAATAACATCAATGGAAAGAGGAGTTACAAACGCATGAGGCATTTAAAAGCTTAATGCTTCTCGTTAGAAGGGAAGAGCAGCTTCAACATATTCTGTTATTTTTATGTTATTCAACATTTTCCTTCCTAATGTATCCTAAGTAAGATGTCAGATTTCTTTATATCTGTAACCTCTCTTCTCTTCTGATAAGCACCAAGCTTCAAAATACTTAGGCATAAAGACCATTTATAAACCTTCTTTTATATATATTTCCTTATTGAACTGATAAATAAATTCATATTATATACCTATATTTATTGGATCTTGCCTATAATTTCATTATATATATATATGATTTCCCATCCTCCTCAAAGATCCCAATATAAGTTAAAAAAAAAAAAAAGGAAAAACATGCTACATTTTTAATGGTTTTTAAAGATCCCAATAGAAGTTAAAAAAAAAAGGAAAAACATGCTACATTTTTAATGATTTTTAAAGATCCCAATAGAAGTTAAAAAAAAAAAAGGAAAAACATGCTACATTTTTAATGATTTTTAAAGATCCCAATAGAAGTTAAAAAAAAAAAAGGAAAAACATGCTACATTTCTAATGATTTTTAAAGATCCCAATAGAAGTTAAAAAAAAAAGGAAAAACATGCTACATTTTTAATGATTTTTAAAGATCCCAATAGAAGTTAAAAAAAAGGAAAAACATGCTACATTTTTAATGATTTTTAAAGATCCCAATAGAAGTTTAAAAAAAAAAGGAAAAACATGCTACATTTTTAATGATTTTTAAAGATCCCAATAAAAGTTAAAAAAAAAGGAAAAACATGCTACATTTTTAATGATTTTTAAAGATCCCAATAGAAGTTAAAAAAAAAAAAAAAGGAAAACCATGCTACATTTTTAATGATTTTTAAAGATCCCAATAGAAGTTAAAAAAAAAGGAAAAACATGCTACATTTTTAATGATTTTTAAAGATCCCAATAGAAGTTAAAAAAAAAAAAGGAAAAACATGCTACATTTTTAATGATTTTTAAAGATCCCAATAGAAGTTAAAAAAAAAAAAAAGGAAAAACATGCTACATTTTTAATGATTTTTAAAGATCCCAATAGAAGTTAAAAAAAAAGGAAAAACATGCTACATTTTTAATGATTTTTAAAGATCCCAATAGAAGTTAAAAAAAAAAAAGGAAAAACATGCTACATTTTTAATGATTTTTAAAGATCCCAATAGAAGTTAAAAAAAAAGGAAAAACATGCTACATTTTTAATGATTTTTAAAGATCCCAATAGAAGTTAAAAAAAAAAAAGGAAAAACATGCTACATTTTTAATGATTTTTAAAGATCCCAATAGAAGTTAAAAAAAAAAAAGGAAAAACATGCTACATTTTTAATGATTTTTAAAGATCCCAATAGAAGTTAAAAAAAAAAAAAAAAGGAAAACCATGCTACATTTTTAATGATTTTTAAAGATCCCAATAGAAGTTAAAAAAATAAAAAAGGAAAAACATGCTACATTTTTAATGATTTTTAAAGATCCCAATAGAAGTTAAAAAAAAAGGAAAAACATGCTACATTTTTAATGATTTTTAAAGATCCCAATAGAAGTTAAAAAAAAAAAAAAAAGGAAAACCATGCTACATTTTTAATGATTTTTAAAGATCCCAATAGAAGTTAAAAAAAAAAAAAAAAGGAAAACCATGCTACATTTTTAATGATTTTTAAAGATCCCAATAGAAGTTAAAAAAATAAAAAAGGAAAAACATGCTACATTTTTAATGATTTTTAAAGATCCCAATAGAAGTTAAAAAAAAAGGAAAACCATGCTACATTTTTAATGATTTTTAAAGATCCCAATAGAAGTTAAAAAAATAAAAAAGGAAAAACATGCTACATTTTTAATGATTTTTAAAGATCCCAATAGAAGTTAAAAAAAAAGGAAAAACATGCTACATTTTTAATGATTTTTAAAGATCCCAATAGAAGTTAAAAAAAAAAAAGGAAAAACATGCTACATTTTTAATGATTTTTAAAGATCCCAATAGAAGTTAAAAAAAAAGGAAAAACATGCTACATTTTTAATGATTTTTAAAGATCCCAATAGAAGTTAAAAAAAAAAAAGGAAAAACATGCTACATTTTTAATGATTTTTAAAGATCCCAATAGAAGTTAAAAAAAAAAAAGGAAAAACATGCTACATTTTTAATGATTTTTAAAGATCCCAATAGAAGTTAAAAAAAAAGGAAAAACATGCTACATTTTTAATGATTTTTAAAGATCCCAATAGAAGTTAAAAAAAAAAAAAAAGGAAAAACATGCTACATTTTTAATGACTTTTAAAGATCCCAATAGAAGTTAAAAAAAAAGGAAAAACATGCTACATTTTTAATGATTTTTAAAGATCCCAATAGAAGTTAAAAAAAAAAAGGAAAAACATGCTACATTTTTAATGATTTTTAAAGATCCCAATAGAAGTTAAAAAAAAAAAAAAGGAAAAACATGCTACATTTTTAATGATTTTTAAAGATCCCAATAGAAGTTAAAAAAAAAAAAAAGGGAAAAACATGCTACATTTTTAATGATTTTTAAAGATCCCAATAGAAGTTAAAAAAAAAAAAAAAGGAAAAACATGCTACATTTTTAATGATTTTTAAAGATCCCAATAGAAGTTAAAAAAATAAAAAAGGAAAAACATGCTACATTTTTAATGATTTTTAAAGATCCCAATAGAAGTTAAAAAAAAAGGAAAAACATGCTACATTTTTAATGATTTTTAAAGATCCCAATAGAAGTTAAAAAAAAAAAAGGAAAAACATGCTACATTTTTAATGATTTTTAAAGATCCCAATAGAAGTTAAAAAAAAAAAAGGAAAAACATGCTACATTTTTAATGATTTTTAAAGATCCCAATAGAAGTTAAAAAAAAAGGAAAAACATGCTACATTTTTAATGATTTTTAAAGATCCCAATAGAAGTTAAAAAAAAAAGGAAAAACATGCTACATTTTTAATGATTTTTAAAGATCCCAATAGAAGTTAAAAAAAAAAAAAAGGAAAAACATGCTACATTTTTAATGATTTTTAAAGATCCCAATAGAAGTTAAAAAAAAAAGGAAAAACATGCTACGTTTTTAATGATTTTTAAAGATCCCAATAGAAGTTAAAAAAAAAAAAAGGAAAAACATGCTACATTTTTAATGATTTTTAAAGATCCCAATAGAAGTTAAAAAAAAAAAGGAAAAACATGCTACATTTTTAATGATTTTTAAAGATCCCAATAGAAGTTAAAAAAAAAAAGGAAAAACATGCTACATTTTTAATGATTTTTAAAGATCCCAATAGAAGTTAAAAAAAAAGGAAAAACATGCTACATTTTTAATGATTTTTAAAGATCCCAATAGAAGTTAAAAAAAAAAAGGAAAAACATGTTACATTTTTAATGATTTTTAAAGATCCCAATAGAAGTTAAAAAAAAAAAGGAAAAACATGCTACATTTTTAATGATTTTTAAAGATCCCAATAGAAGTTAAAAAAAAAAAAAAAGGAAAAACATGCTACATTTTTAATGATTTTTAAAGATCCCAATAGAAGTTAAAAAAAAAAAGGAAAAACATGCTACATTTTTAATGATTTTTAAAGATCCCAATAGAAGTTAAAAAAAAAAAAAAAGGAAAAACATGCTACATTTTTAATGATTTTTAAAGATCCCAATAGAAGTTAAAAAAAAAAAGGAAAAACATGCTACATTTTTAATGATTTTTAAAGATCCCAATAGAAGTTAAAAAAAAAAAAAAAGGAAAAACATGCTACATTTTTAATGATTTTTAAAGATCCCAATAGAAGTTAAAAAAAAAAAGGAAAAACATGCTACATTTTTAATGATTTTTAAAGATCCCAATAGAAGTTAAAAAAAAAAAAAAAGGAAAAACATGCTACATTTTTAATGATTTTTAAAGATCCCAATAGAAGTTAAAAAAAAAAGGAAAAACATGCTACATTTTTAATGATTTTTAAAGATCCCAATAGAAGTTAAAAAAAAAAAAGGAAAAACATGCTACATTTTTAATGATTTTTAAAGATCCCAATAGAAGTTAAAAAAAAAAGGAAAAACATGCTACATTTTAATGATTTTTAAAGATCCCAATAGAAGTTAAAAAAAAAAGGAAAAACATGCTACATTTTTAATGATTTTTAAAGATCCCAATAGAAGTTAAAAAAAAAAGGAAAAACATGCTACATTTTTAATGATTTTTAAAGATCCCAATAGAAGTTAAAAAAAAAGGAAAAACATGCTACATTTTTAATGATTTTTAAAGATCCCAATAGAAGTTAAAAAAAAAAAGGAAAAACATACTACATTTTTAATGATTTTTAAAGATCCCAATAGAAGTTAAAAAAAAAAAAGGAAAAACATGCTACATTTTTAATGATTTTTAAAGATCCCAATAGAAGTTAAAAAAAAAAAAGGAAAAACATGCTACATTTCTAATGGTTTTTAAAGATCCCAATAGAAGTTAAAAAAAAAAGGAAAAACATGCTACATTTTTAATGATTTTTAAGATCCCAATAGAAGTTAAAAAAAAAGGAAAAACATGCTACATTTTTAATGATTTTTAAAGATCCCAATAGAAGTTAAAAAAAAAAAAGGAAAAACATACTACATTTTTAATGATTTTTAAAGATCCCAATAGAAGTTAAAAAAAAAAAGGAAAAACATGCTACATTTTTAATGATTTTTAAAGATCCCAATAGAAGTTAAAAAAAAAAGGAAAAACATGCTACATTTTTAATGATTTTTAAAGATCCCAATAGAAGTTAAAAAAAAAAAAGGGAAAAACATGCTACATTTTTAATGATTTTTAAAGATCCCAATAGAAGTTAAAAAAAAAAAAAAGGAAAAACATGCTACATTTTTAATGATTTTTAAAGATCCCAATAGAAGTTAAAAAAAAAAGGAAAAACATGCTACATTTTTAATGATTTTTAAAGATCCCAATAGAAGTTTGTTGTGAAGGAACATAACTGGCTATACACCGGTTACAAACTGTATATATATATTGGACTGTTTGGCAGACAGCGGCAGACAGCGGCAGACAAGCAGTCGCAGTAAGACGGATAGTCTTACGTGTTGATTATCAGACTTTCTTCCCCATACTTGTTACTATGTACTTCTATTTACCTTAGGCGAGCAGCCTTACGTTTCTGTATTATAAATAAACCCCATTACACATACCACTCGGTGTAACTCACGTTTGTCTTTATTTCCTAAGTATTTAGGAATATAACAATGGCGACGAAAGGATGTTCTTTCTCTTAACAGAGATAAATTACCGTACCAAGGACTGTGTACAATGCAAGGATTTTTTGTTTTACGAAAAAAACAAACTACACAAGGATTTTTGACCACGTGCGTCAATGAATTTAAAAATTTTTCCTACCTAAAGTAGCGAAAAGTACGGATTTTTCTTCGTAAAGAACTCACAAGAAATTATAGAAACATGTTCAAGGTAAAGTGGAATTTATATTTATTTTGACAAGTAAAAAAAAAAAAAAAAAAAAAAAAATGGTCGCAAGTTGAATTCGAAACTACACTAAAGGATTACGAGTTTCGAAAGAAAAAATATAAATACAACGACTATTGTACCATTTTATGCCACGTGGGAATGGCAGCCATATATTTCTTTTTTTTTTGGAAAATTAATTGTTTGTTATTGCCTTTATATAAATAATTGGAACTATTTGTCGTGGGAAGTAAGAAATATTTTGTGTATGAACTTACGTTGTTGAAAAAAAAAAAAAAAAAAAAAAAAGAATTATTTTACAAAGCCTGTTGAATTACTATGGATGAACTTTGTTGAAACGTGTTGTGTCTGCATATTGCTACTAATTTACGATATACGTAAATTTACGATTTTTCTTTGGAATTATTGTGTAGAATTCGAAAAGACATTTTTGTACTAGAAGCTAACATGGAACAATTAGCAGAGTTAACTAAGGCTCTAGCCCTTAGCATCCAGGAACAGACAAAAATGACTCAACAATTTTTAGCGCAACAACAACAACAACAACAACAAATTCAACAACAACAGCTACAGCAACAGCTGCAACAACAACAAGAAAGAACACAAAAAACTTTAGAGGCACAACAAGAACAAACAAACATACTACAACGACAAATGTCGACACAGCAAAAGAATTTAGAAAAGCTAATTCTAACGTCGACCGGGAAGAAGACTAATTTTTCTGCCGAGGGTATTTCAAATTCACTAACGGAATTTCATTACTCCCCGGATACTGGTGTTACTTTCCCTGCATACTACAGAAGATACGAAACAATTTTTACGAAAAGATGTTTAGACTGGACCGATGAGGAAAAAGTTACCCTGCTACTACAAAAACTGGGTACTGATGAAAACACCAAGTATGCAAATCTAATTCTACCAAAAAAAACGGAGGAGGTTTCGTTCGAGGAAACAATTAGTACCTTGTCGAAAATATTTGATAAAAGGGATAGCCTATTTCACTCTAGATACAAATGTTTGAACATTCAGAAGGCAGAAGCTGAAGACTATCTAGAATATGCTTGCACTGTGAACTGTTTATGCGAATCATTTAAATTGAATGAAATTTCCGCAGACCAATTTAAATGTTTAATCTTTGTACAAGGTCTCACAGCACCAAGGGACAAAGATATACGTTCACGGATCCTAACAATTAGGGAGGCGGATCCTAACATAACATTGCAAAAAGTCACTGAAGAGTGTCAACGTCTGATTAACATAAAGAAAGACAACACTCGCATTGAAGAGAAAAATATTTTTAAGGTGCAGCAAGTAAAAAGGCAAGGGACCACAAGAAAGTCCAGGTTCCAAGAACACAGGATCCTTAAAGGATACAAAGACCCAAAGCTAAAGTGTAAATGTTGTGGTAGTTTAAGACACAACAATAAGACCTGCTGGTTTAGGAACAAAATATGTTATGAATGTGGTCTCAGAGGTCACAAGGGAACATACTGTGCCCAGAAGAAAAGACAAGGGACCGATAATGTAAATACGCTTCGCATGAATAAAGAAAAAAGCTGCGAAAGACGGAAATATGTTGATGTTCGGATAAATGGACATCTGGTTACATTGCTTCTGGATAGCGGTGCAGATATTAGTATTATAAATGAAGATATATGGAAAAGGATAGGTCGACCTGAATTAACGAAAACCAGAAAGACGGCGAGAAGTGTGTGCGGCAAAAGATTAGAGTTCAAGGGAGAATTAAAATGCAAAGTGACATTCGCTAACCAGACTCATAAATCCAAAGTGTACGTCGTACCAGGAAAGAATACATGCCTGTTTGGGGTAGATTGGATTGTCCTGTTTAATTTATGGGAGAAACCCATAAATTCGTTTTGTAACGTTTTAACTGCAGAAAAAGCAAACCAAAGGGAAGACTTCCTGAAGGATTTGAAAACTGAATTTCCCAATGTTTTTGCCGAAGGACTAGGACTCTGTATTAAGACAGAGGCAAAATTTGAATTAAAGAAAAATGCCACTCCAGTATTCAAACCTAAAAGGAATGTGCCTTTTTCAGCGATGGACGCAATCGAAAAAGAGTTGGATAGACTTCAACAACTGGAAGTCATTGAAAAAGTTAACCACACAGATTGGGCAAGTCCAACCGTGTATGTAAAGAAAAAAAATAACAGAATAAGGGTCTGTGGAGATTTTTCAACGGGTTTAAATGACTGTCTATTGGACCATAATTATCCCCTTCCGTCCGCAGAAGATCTGTTCTCTAAGCTTAACGGAGGAAAAATTTTTTCTAAGATAGACCTCTCAGATGCTTACTTACAAATTAAGATCAGCGATGAATGCTCCAAATACTTAGGCATAAATACTCATAAGGGCATTTTTAAGCTAAAGAGGCTTCCTTTTGGATTAAAGGTTGCTCCTGCTATTTTCCAGCAAATTATGGACACGATGCTGGCAGGGTTGGAATTTTCAATGGCCTACCTTGACGATATCCTAATTAAAAGTGAAAATTTGCAAGATCATAAGAAGCATGTAAAAGAAGTATTCAAAAGAATACAGGAATTTGGTTTTAAATTGAGCCCAGAAAAATGCGATTTTTTTATGAAAAAAATTAAATATCTAGGTCAAATAATCGACAAAGAGGGTCGAAGACCGGATCCACAAAGGACTGAAGCAATTGAAAAGATGCCTGCTCCAGATTCAGTGACAAAATTAAAATCGTTTTTTGGATTAGTTCAATACTATGCAATTTACATCCCTAACATACATAATTTAAGAGCTCCTCTTAACGAGTTACTGAAAAAGGGTGTTAAATGGAACTGGAATAAGGAATGTGAATCTGCTTTCCAAAATATCAAAAGATGTCTACTGTCAGACTTAGCATTGGCACATTTCAATCCAGAAAAGGAACTAATACTAGCAACGGACGCCAGTGATTACGGTGTTGGCGCTGTATTACTTCACAAGTATGAGGATGGTAGGACAAAAGCTATCGCCCATGCTTCAAGAACGTTGGTTGCAGCGGAGAAAAATTACAGCCAAATTGAAAAAGAGGCGCTGTCGATAATATTTGGAATTACAAAGTACAATCGATTTCTCCATGGACGATCTTTTATTTTGCAAACCGACCATAAACCCCTACTTACCATATTTGGATCAAAGAAAGGCATTCCCACACATACTGCGAATCGATTACAGCGATGGGCTGTAACCCTCTTAAACTATCAGTTTAAGATGGAACATGTATCCTCAAAAAAGTTAGGACACGCAGATGCATTATCACGGTTGATCCCTAAAAGAAGCGAAAGTTTCGAAGAAACGGTAATTGCTGCGCTTAAAGACGAAAGTGAATGTACAAGTTCAATGTGTAATATGATACGTGAACTTCCGGTAACTTTCGAAAAAATAAAAAAAGAGGCAGTAAATGACATTTTCATTAAGAAAATGAAAAATCAATTGGGATGGATAAAAAAAAATAAAAAGGTAGATCAAACAACGCCTTTTTCCATCTGTGAAGATGTGCTCATGTATGGTGAGAGGATCGTAATTCCACTAACGTTACAGAGGAAAATTCTGAAGGAATTTCATACAGGTCATCCGGGCATTTCGAGAATGAAATCCCTTATGAGAGGATATGTGTACTGGCCTGGTATGGACAAGGAAGTTGAAAAATGTGTCAAGACATGCAGAGGATGTCAATTAGCAGCTCGAGATCCTCCAGTAAAAACGACGCCATGGCCAAAGACGGACCTACCCTGGTCACGTCTGCATATTGATTATGCGGGACCTATAAATGGTTATTTTTACTTGATTATTGTAGATTCTTTTTCAAAATGGCCAGAAATATTTAAGTTTAGACATCCAACAGCAAAAAACACTGTGAGTGCGCTTAATGAAATTTTTAGCCGTTTTGGAGTGCCAAAAACCTTAGTGAGCGATAATGGAACAGCATTTACTGCTCATGAATTCAAAGAATTCTGTGACTCACTAAATATTCTACATATGACAACACCTGTGTACCATCCACGATCGAATGGGTTGGCCGAAAAATTGGTAGATACGTTTAAAAGGGCACTTAAGAAAAATCTTACTACGGACACAGACGAACAATGTATTCAAACATTTTTAGCAATTTACAGGGTGACACCAAATCCTAATAATAATGTCAATTCTTCCCCGGCTGAGCTAATGTTTGCAAGAAAGATAAGATCTGTCTTCGATAGGCTGCTACCAGAGAAAAAGAAAGTTTTCAAAAAAGAAAACCTTAATACCAAGTGCTTCTCCCCAGGTGAAAATGTATATTTCAAAAATTTTCAAAATGGACGAAATCAGTGGGTTGAAGGTATTATCAAAAAAAGGATTGGGAGCATGGTCTATACCATCCAAGGATTAAGTTTTGTCTGCAAAAGACACAGAAATCAAATACGTCCCAGACTGTCTCCAAATGTGGAAGAGACACCAATGGAAACATTGTGCGATATTTTTGATATACCAAAACCAGCGTGTGTACCGCAAACAATGAATATTTCGCCTGAACCGACCATACGGGCTGGACAGAAACCTTTACCCCGGATAACGCTGACCAGAAGGAAAAGCGCAAGAAAGAGAAAAGTTACCAGGAGATTAAGCCCTGACCCTAAAAGGAAGAGGTATTTAAGCTAAAATCAGGAAGATTTCAGCTTCAGGGGGAGGTGTTGTGAAGGAACATAACTGGCTATACACCGGTTACAAACTGTATATATATATTGGACTGTTTGGCAGACAGCGGCAGACAAGCAGTCGCAGTAAGACGGATAGTCTTACGTGTTGATTATCAGACTTTCTTCCCCATACTTGTTACTATGTACTTCTATTTACCTTAGGCGAGCAGCCTTACGTTTCTGTATTATAAATAAACCCCATTACACATACCACTCGGTGTAACTCACGTTTGTCTTTATTTCCTAAGTATTTAGGAATATAACAAAGTTAAAAAAAAAGGAAAAACATGCTACATTTTTAATGATTTTTAAAGATCCCAATAGAAGTTAAAAAAAAAAAAGGAAAAACATACTACATTTTTAATGATTTTTAAAGATCCCAATA